>NC_057732.1:16751564-16841218 GCF_004010195.1 Chiloscyllium plagiosum | reverse complement strand
CGGATTTCTCCAGTTTCCTCATTTCCCCTCCCCCCACCTTGTCTCAGTTAAATCCCTCGAACTCAGCACCACCTTCTTAATCTGCAATCTTCTTCCTGACCTCTCCGTCCCCACACCCACTCCGGCGTATCACCCTCACCTTGACCTCCTTCCACCTATCGCATTTCCAACGTCCCTCCTCCCTACCTTTTATCTGAGCCTGCTGGACACACTTTCCTCATTCCTGAAGAAGGGCTCATGCCCGAAACGTCAATTTTCCTGCTCCTTGGATGCTATCTGACCTGCTGCGCTTTTCCAGCAATACATTTTCAGCTCTGATCTCCAGCATCTGCAGTCCTCACTTTCTCCTCAATGGAATGTTGCCCCTTGTTTCAGGTGGTTGGCGTATGAGTTGGGAAGTCTTATTGCAACTGCACAAGTTGCTGGTGATACAAATGTGGAGTACTGTGAGCAGATTTGACCCCTTATTTAAAAGATATTATTTCATTGAAGGCAATTCAGATTCACAAACATGGAGGTATTGTCTTATAAGCCAAGACTGAATGGGTTGGGACTCTACTGAGAGATGATTCCCCACATGGGAGAGTCTTGGACTGGAGGGCATAGTCATAGTCTCTGAATAAAGGGATGCCGATTTAAGAATGGATCAGGAGGAATTTCTTCTCTTAAGGTTTTGAATCTTTGGAAGTTCTTACCAGAGTCCTTGTACATATTTTAAGTCTGAGATAGATCCTTGATCAGTAGTGGAGTCGAGGGATATGGGGAAAACTCAGCAAAGTGGATGTGAGGAATGTCAGATCAACCATAATCATATTATATGGAGGAGCAGGTTTGAGGAGGCAAACTGCGTCCTCCTGTTCCAGTTTTATATGGTCTTAACCCATGTGTTTCACATTTCCATATTCCACTCTTAGGGTAGGACTTTGTCAAAAGGTTTCTGAAAATCCAAATACACTGCACTATTCATTAGTTTCCTCATCAGTTCTGCTGGTTACATTCTCAGAAAAAAAACTCCAGTAGATTTGTGTAATCCTGTTAATAATTTGTAAGTGTTCTGTCGTCACATTTTTTTTCTGCAGTAGTTTTCCTATTAGTGATGCTGAGGTAGCTGGTCTATATTTCCTCTCTTTCTCCCTCCTTATTTAAATGATGCAGTTACAGTTGAAGCACAAGAGAGGAGGAGGTGGAATAGTTAATTAACCTAAACACAAATAAGGAGATGCACTATCATCATGCATCAGATTAAATAAGTGATGAAATTGTATTTCCCAGGAGTATACCTGAAGTTTAAATTTCTTAGTGTTTTTGCCTTTTTATTTCTGCAGTTCACTGACATCTGATGTTATGAGATTAACAGGTGACACCAAACCAAAGGATAAGGTAATTGAATTTCTGATTTTCTTGGTTAGAGTTACATTGATACGTGATCTTTCATGTTTGAAAGCAGTCACTGGGGCAATAAGAACTCTTGACTAATTATTTCAGGTGAACGTGTCTGATTAAATATTTGGAATGTTGTTTAATGTTTTGTTTGTTGTAAAATTATTATAGTTCTTGTTTTCAAGTTGAAAGTTGCTTCACATGCCTAATTTCTATGAATTGCTCCTTGAGGAATTGCAAGAATGCAATTGTTTGCCGATATAAATAGTGGATGGCTGAATTAAATCCACACTATCCAGTTGGTAGAAACCTACCCTCTGCTTGTTTTTTCTTTCTTTATTAAAAAATTGGGTTTAAATAATCAATCATATTCTGCTAAAAATTAATGGTGAAGAATGTATTACAATTGTAAATGTTTCTGCACATTATCGTACAGGCACGAAGAAGGACAGCTACACAAATGGAATTGCTTTATGCAGACAGTAGTGATTCTGCCTCAGATATTGTTGCAGGAGATGCTGCTATGCCTGTGCCATTAATGCCTGTTACAGAGGTGCAAGAAATCGAAAAAGACACTGGAACGACTTTGCCAGCTAATGCTGCTGCAGCTAGAGAAAAAGAGATAATCCCATCACCATCTGGCTTGCCTCTTAGACTTGGCAGTAGCATGTAAGTTCTGCATGCTATGCACTAATTACCTCAGCTTGTTGCATGATGCTGCATTGGTTTGATGCATTTTTCTGTCTTTTTAATCCTTAATTCTGATATTCAATCAATGTATTGAGCATGAAATAAATGTTCAGCATGTGTTTCTAGACTTAAAAATATCTTCAAAGAAGGATTTGCACAAAAAAGTTTAACAGACTGTAAAAGCCAGTACTGAGAAATTATGATAAAGTATTCAAATTCATGAAAGCCCTTTAGCGTAAGAACCTTAATTTATAGATATTGTCAGATCAACCTATTCAGAGATGTTATTACACCCCTCTGGAGCAGGTGGACTTGAACCTGGGCATCCTGGCAGAGGTAGGGCAAATTCTTTATATGGCTATAAATTATATTGGGGCTTGCCAAATAAATGGAATGGATAGCAAAATGAATAATAGAGCCATTGTCCCTTTCTATTACCATCCCTTTCATATAAAGCTATTCAATATTAGGAAGTTTGATGCTCCGAGCCAAAATATTTGCCATTTTGGGCACCCATTATTAGCGCTCTAAGTAACTGTCATATATGGTTTTACCTTAGAGTTCACTAAATTACTCAGTAAAAGTTTTCCTGATCTATCATCTAACTACTCCGATTCATTGTCACTTTTTTTTGTCCTTCGCATACGTCTGCTTTTCAAAAGAGAACTGGAAAGTACTTCAATATTTCTGCTGTCTCTTGATCCTGCATGAGATTTTTTTTCATTCTTAATTTTATTAATGATAACGATAATCCTTTATTCATCTGCCAGCCTGTTCTTGCATGAATTCTGATCTTCACTTCTCTTCTGTATTTTCTGATTTCTGTTTAATTATCTTTTTTTGTTATTAGGTGTCAGTTTGTCAAATGCTACTGTTAAGAGAATTCAAATAGAATGAAATTATTATCCAAGGAACTCCAGTCTTTCCCATGCAACTTTCACTGATAGGGTGGATCCATGCTGAGTATGGATCCTTATCTCTTGTCTGAACAGTTCCCATTATTGGTTTACTCTTCCTTTTCGACTCTTTTATTAGCTATTACTCTATTTAATTTTGAGGTGTGCGTTCTTATCCCTATCCTGCCTCACTTAGTTCTGCTCCAAAAATAAGCTCTTGTTTGTAATTGCTTTCAAGGGAACCTTTATTTGAAATCTTTGTTTATAAAACAAAATCCTAATTCCTTGAAATTTGTGTAACTTTGTTCATGTAATTCACCAAATGTTCTTGAACTGGACTCATTCTGTCAAGACCAGTTAGTGTTCCCTAACTCATCCATTGGTAACTATAGCTCCTTGAACCCTCCTTTTAATCAAGGTCGGCACTACCGTTAATCTAGTTTCATGACAGAGTCTTCTCGTTAATTCATTGTTAACTAATTATATAAAGCTGGGGTCTAAGTTTTATTCTTCTATAATAATCAGGCTTAGCTTCTTGACAAACAATACTTATCTTTCATAAATATATGAAAAGTAAAATTACAAATTATCTGATCTGGTATTTGTATATTAGTGCTTTATAAAATAACTTTCTGAAATAACATGAAATTGTCTATTGATGTGGTTTAAGGAAACTGGTTGTGAAGATAATTAAAAATTTCAATCGTTAATTGAAAATTTGAAGTTTTTAGATTTGAAATTTAATATTAGAATTTTTAAAAATTCTTTTGGGATGTGAGCTTCTCTGGCTGGGCCAGAATTTATTGCGGATCCCTAGTTGACTTAGAGAAGGTGGCGGTGAGCTGTTGTCTTGAACTGCTGTACGTACACCAATAGAGGGAGTGCCAAGGTTTTGACCCAATAATAATGCAGCATCGGCAGTATATTTCTATGCAGCAATGGTGAGTGGTTTGAAGGGGAACATATTTGTGAATCATGTATTTGGAAGATGCTTCCCAAGGAATCTTGGTGAACTTCTACGCTGCATCTTGTGTGTGCTCCACCCTGGTGGTGGTGGAGGCTGCGGTGAATGTGGACATGGTGCCAATCAGATGGGCTGCTTTGTCATGGATAGTGTCAAGCTTCTGAGACTTTTTAGGCAGTTAGATACAATTGAGTGGCTTGCCAGACCATTTCAGAGAGCATTTAAAAGGGAACCACATTTTATGTTGGTCAAGAATCACATGTAGGCCAAACCAGATTTGGGCGCCAGATCTCATGAGACTTTTAATTTAAGATTCTCTTCTGTGTTACAATTTTTAAATTGGTTCAATTGTGTCCATTTCCAAAATGTTACATTTTGCATTTCACAAAACCCAAAATTCTACAATATAATTTTAGTCAAAGGAAAATGTCAAAATTGGGATGTTTTAATTGAGCAAAAAAAAACTTTGATACTAACATACTGTGCCTTTATTCAAGCAATATATCCAGTGTGCAATAACTTGATGCTTCACCTGTTATTCTATTTGGTCTTAATCTTTTACTGGGAGCAAATTGCATTTGGCTTAGGTTATGTAGCATGAAGTGCATGTGCTACTTTGAAAAATAACAAACACAACCTGGCTTCATCGTGGGGAACTTATGGGCTTTGGATAGTCTGCTTGGAGATATCAGCTCAAGATGCAGTTTTAAGAGGCAGAGGCTGGTGGTGAAGGGCAGTGGGCAGCTTTGCAATATTATAGTGTTTGCAAAACCTGGTCTGTTGAGTAAATGTTCGGAAATTATCGCTAATCCTGGGACATGATGTGCAGTTTTTGACTTGGAACAAAATTACAGGTAAAAAAAAAAGCCTTTACCAATTTTTTTTCTTAGCATGCCATGTAGTGCACTAATACCTAATTGAAGACCTTATAGATGAGTAACAAGCAAATATTAATTAACTTTTTATGCATTCGGTTTAACCAATGATCAGATGGATGTTTTGAAACAAGGCAACAATGCTGTATGTTAATGGATCATCTGAATTCATTTCGAGTCAGAGTTCTATTGATGAGAAATACAACATTACTGGGCATTAATTGGCTTATCATAAACTCAGCAAGTTTGATAATTATTTGGCATTGCTCTGCATCGTACTTAGATGGTTAAAAATTGGTTTGTCTAATAAAAAAATTGAAGTGGCTCTGTATGGTGGGAGTTCTATTGATTTTGACTTTTCTGCCCAAGTTCTTTTCCTGATGGGTTTTGTAATCACTTGGGTGTTATATTTTGTAACAAATGTACTGTTGGTTCTAGATCTAGACCGTCACCATCATCATCCTCATCAGAAAAGAAAATACCTGAACCTTCACCATTATCCAGAAGGAAGTTATATGACAGAGGCAATTTGGCAGGAGAGAAAATGAAGGTTAAAGAACAAAAAATGTAAGAAATTTTTCATTCCAGACCAATGAATTTAGTATCCAATATTTATATACGGAGTAACACAAATGTACGTCTATGCTTTTGATCTTTGTTTTTCTTTTCAGTTTATGAACATAGAAGTATTTTGTTTTCCCATTTGTGCAAAATGCAACTAAGAGAAAAGCTGCTCTTGCTTAAATTAGGTAACTGGTAACTTGAATTAATTTAGTTCAGTTAATGCTTTATTTGAATAAGTTGTACAAGAATAATGAAGTATTTGGCTGAGAGATGTAGATGTCAGACAATTCAGGTGAAGTTTAATTTTACACGTCCAACAAAATGAAGACCATTGAAGCCTTATGGAAGTACAGTTTTTATTTACTGTAAATATGGTTTTTAATTTATGAAAATATGGCATGCATAAAGTGGTTTGTCATTGTTCTTTTGTAGTACAAACATTACTACCTTTTCATTGTTGCCAAATCTTGGACTGAATTGTACTTTCTACTCCAGGCTTGTAAATCTGAGGTTTAATTAGAAATGTCACCTGTCTGAGTTGGATTGGATAGCTTTAGTTATTTAGTATCCCTCCCAAAGCTGAGTGTGTGCTCACTGGCAATGTTAACTGAGAGTTGCTTGGTGGGAGATTAAAAATATTAAATTCATAAGTTCTTGTGAGAGAGCAAATTTAGCAAGAATGTTTTAACTATAATCACTAGATATTGTGAATAGTTATGCTGCACTTTGAAGGAATAGGAGCAGTAGACTATTTGACCTGTTTAGCCTCTTCTGCCATTTAATATGATCATAGCTGACCAAACCTTGCCTTCCTGCCTGATCTCTGCAAGAGACCAGAAATCTATCTATTAAACTCACTAGAGGCATTCAGTGATGAAACATCCACAACCTTCTTGGGTAGAAAATTCCATAAGATCACATCATTGGAATGAAATAGTTTCTCCTCATATCAGCCCTAAATGATTATCCCTTCATCCCAAGATTGTGCCCCAATGTTTTGGATTCCTTGGCCATCACAAACAATCTCTGATTACCCCGTAAAGCCCTATAGAATCTTGAATGACTCAATGAGACCGCCTGTCATTCTTGTAAAATTCTAGCAAATAAAAGCCCAATTTATTCACTCTGTTGTCATAGAAATGCCACCTCATCCATGGAACAATTTAGTCAGTCCTCACTGTGTAGCCTGCATTGAAACTATATTCTTTTATAAACGCGAAGACCAAACTGCACGCATTATTCCTGGTGTGGTCTCAGCCTGTACAAATTTAGCAAGGCTTCTTTATTTGTATAATTCAGTGTTCTGAAATTAAGGCAACATGCCATCCACTTTCCAAATTTTGTTCACCTGCAATCTTGAACAAGAACATGCAAGCTTCTTTAAACATCAATACTTGCAAACTTCACACATTTTCTTCATATCTAGTCATTAATATAGATTATAAATAACTCAATGAGGTTAAGCATTTGTAGCACTCCACTGTTCACTCCCTGTTAATTTGAAAATGCTCTGTTTATGATCACCGAGTTTCATGTTCATTAACCAATCCTCTATCCATGCTTGTGTTATTCCCACTCCATAATCTTACCTTTTTATTTAATCGTTCATGTGGCATCTTATTGAATACTTTTGGAAATACAGGTACACTGCAGCAACTGGTTCCATTTTTTCAACCTGACTATTTGCATCCTCAAATTCTCTCTCAAATTGGTCAACAAGGATTCTTTATAGTAAAATCATGTTGTTCTAAATCATGCAATACATTTCTCAATGTATTGTTATATATTTCCTGGGGATTATTGGATTTTAGTCCCTTACATTTCTCAGCTGCTTGGTCAAGACCTTCTCAAGGTCAGAGGTGGGCATGTTCAATGATGACTGCACAATGTTCAGTAGCAGTCATACACTTCCACTACTGAAGTACTCCATGTCCATTTAAGCAAAACCTGGACTACATCTAGACTTGAGCTAATAAATGGCAAAACATCGTGCCACACAGGTGGCAATTACAGTCTGCAACAAGAGAGAACCTAACCCTTGTCCCTTGAAACTCAATGACATTGCCATTACTGAATTCCCCACTATCAAAATCCTGGGGTGTCACCATGACCAAACCATTGAAATGGACCAACCATATTAACACTGTGGCTATAAATGCAAATCAGAAGCTAGGATTCTGCAGCGAATAATTCACCTCCTGTTTCCCCCCCCCCCCCCCCCCCCCCCAGTCCATTCGCCTGGTAGCGGACATAAGTAAGAAGAGTGACGGAATATTCTTTACTTGCTGGATGGGTACAGTTCCAATAATACTTGAAATATTTAACCATCATCCAGACCATAACATGCTTAATTGGTACCCTAACTGCAAACTTTAATGTTCATTTACTTCATTATTAACAACCGAGAAAGGTAAATTTGAAGAAGAGTGCCAACTCCATGGGATTGGTTTGGCCATAAAAATATTAACTCATTGGCTGTGTCTGCAAGCTCCATTCTTCTGCGGATAAACCTTTTCTTAGGCTTACATCCAGCATCAAGGTACAGGTCATAGCCAGTCAGCTGTGTTGGGTGGGTCACATTTACTACATACCTGACTCAAGACTTCCAAAACAAGCTCACTATTCTGATCTTCACTGTGGCAAGCAATTATCAGAAGGGCAAAAGCCCAAAACTGCCTCAGTTAAAGAAACTGCAAACCATTCCAAGCACTTCCAGATGGAGGCTAAGCAGGAGCAGCAGAAAGTGTGTACCAAAACCTGAACATCTCAACCACCAGTTTCAGCAAAGAGCAACAAATGGGGCTGTTGGAAAGTTAGCAGATGGGGTATTTGCTTATCTGATCACCTCCGGTTCCATACTGCAAGACAGTCATCTGTAGTTCTAAGGGGCCATCACAACAGTGTGTACCATGCACATGATGCACTTCACTAATTCGCTAAAGCTTCACTGACAGCGCATTTCAAACTCTGTGACTTCATCACTCAAAAGGACAAAGGAGCAGATCTATGGAACATCACCAGCAAGTTTTTCTTCGAATCTCACATCATTCTGATTTAGGATTATATTGCTATTGCTTTATTATTACTGGATCAAATTCCTGATACAGACGAATATCGATTATCTGAAGATGGGCGGGCACGACTTCATACGGCTAATAGATTATTCGGTTAATTGATTTAAATGCCTTTCCTCTGGGGCTTGGAAGTGTTAAAATCTGCTCCCCAATCAGGAGACTGCAGCAGCACACCATGCACAAGCCCCTGCCCCTGCACCCCCCCTCCTCATCCACCCCTGCTCCCTCTCTGGGACAACCGAATGGGACACCACTGCTGCTGCCTTTGTGGGGTAAGTCTCCAAATAGTGCGTGCGTACACACACAACTTTTCACTGCAACGTTTTAAATATACAAAATGAAAATGTTGTTGCATGAATGTAATGGTTCTTCTGTCCATGTGGAATTCCAAAATGTTTTCCCAGTGGGGTCACTCATATGAAAATAAGTGTGGCAGCTGGTTTGCATGCAGTAAAGTCCTCCAAACAGAAATGGATGAGTGAATTACCAGGTAATCATCATGCACGGGTGATTGAGGGAGAAATTATAGAATTTACTGTTCTTTTTCAAATAGTGTCCCTCAGAATGTTTTATTATTCCTAGGCAGATTCATCTCTCAATTTCATAATTCTAGAAGACAGAGTCTCTCAGTATGACACCATCGCAGTGCTTTAGTAATTTATTCCTAAGTATGTCAAATGTAGAAGTTTCCTCTTTTTCTATCTTGTTTGAATTTTACAGAAATGGCTAGAGTTGAAATGCTTCAACACTACAGTTGCCACAAAGGCAATTTGATAAGGTGAAATCAAACCAAAAATTATTTTGCATGGAGATTCAGAGCAGATCGTTTAAGGCCATCAGTAACAGTAGCAGCAATATATTTCACAAAAAACTGTAACGTAATGGATTAATATATCCCTCATTCCAGCAGTAACTTTAAATAAGGGGATCAACCATAATTTAATGGGGACAATAGGGCATCACTGTTGAGACTGTCACTTTTTTTTTCTTTGGATTTCTCTCATTTTGTTTGAAACTGAGATGAAGTTGAAGATCAAACTTTGAACAGTAGCTTGTTTCTTAAAAATGTAAGAATTTTATGTTTACATATGGACACTAGTCTGGAAAGATAATTGTAACTTAATTATCTAAGAGCACAGCAGTCATTCCAGCACTAGGATATATTATGTTCAAGGACTGGCAGCTGGTTAGATTTTTCATTGGCCAACCACTGAAAATGTTGAAAATTGAACTGGTTTTGGCTGGGGTTTTTGGCAGAAGGCTGTATGATGGAAAACTGCTGGAATAGAAACCTAAGTTTTGAGTTTTTCCCTCTCTAGTTCTCTAACCAGTTAAAGAACTGTTTAATAAGTGAATATTCCTCAGAGCCTACTGGAGGTTGTTTACATTGACTGATGACTTTTTCTTAATTCATCCCTTAACTGTGTGTGTTTGTGCACGCTTGCGTGCGTGCACGTGTATGTGTGTGTCAGAGGGAGCAGGTTACGATCAAACAAGATTGGGTTTAAAATATAGGTATTCACTGGGTTAAGTTTATCTTTGCTCTATTAAAGTAACATTAATGTATTAATTTCTTTTAAGTTATGAACTTTGTATCTGCTATGTTATTCTTCAAGTCTGGTTGGGGACGCTTCAGCAATTTTGAGGGTCATTGAATGTTTTCATTTCACTGTGTTGTGAGTCTAGCGTTAGCCAGTCTGTGATCGTCTGGCATGCTGCCCATGTCATACGCAGCCATGTCAGAAACAGCCCCACGCATACCTAAAAATAAGTGCCAACATAGTCAAGTTAGAGTACTATTGCAGTATATGCATACAAAATTATGGGAGCAGCATTGTATAGAATAAGGTAAGTGATCCCAAAACCAACAGATCAGATTAAAACTTTGCACCTCTGCCACATTCAGATATGAATAATGGTCGGCAGATAAGCAAATATTTAAACAGACTGTAAAAATGGGAGGAGAAAGTGAGGACTGCAGATGCTGGAGATCAGAGCTTAAAAATGTGTTGCTGGAAAAGCGCAGCAGGTCAGGCAGCATCAAAGGAGGAGAAGAATCGACGTTTCGGGCATAAGCCCTTCTTCAGGAACGTTGAAACGTCGAATCTCCAGTTAAAATGGGAGACAAATCGTCTGACCATTGACTTGAGTCATGGTATCATAGATGAATATGTCTCACTCTCCCATCTCCTATCATCAGTTTTTCTTTTGTGCCAGGCATTCTCCCCATCTTCCTCTTTCTGTTTCTCACATCCTCTTTTCCTCCCCCATATGAAATCAATCTTGCCAAGGTTCCACACCTTGGTCATCATTCTAACCGTGCTGCTTTTTTAGCATAGGTCTTTCCTTTGCTAGGACATTGCAAAATGTGACTGAAGTGCCGCTGCAGGCTTTAATGTTGTGCTTCAAGGTGATGGAAAAGCATATCTGTCCTAACTATGCTTTTTCAGGGTTCTCTGAAAGGGTCCCATTGACCCTTTTTCTAAAGAGGCTGTAAGGCATGGGCCCTGTCTTTTTGTAGATAAATGAGAGTGACTTTTAAAATGGACCGTACTGCTTAGTTTATCTTCCGAAACTATTATCGTGAGCAAAGGCCTAGCAGGGAATTCCAAGAGATTTGAAAAAAAAAATGTTTGAAATGCTGTCAAATTCCCAGAGCCTGCAGGCATTTGACCAGTTGAGCCCAAAAGAGCCTAAAGCTCCACTATAATGTTTGATATTCAAATCTGAAGCTAATATTTTGATGTGATATGGAATATAGTCCCTTTATGTTCAGAACAGAGACTGATTGAGATACTGTATATTTTCAAAAAGTCACTTGGATTCCAATCCATGTTTATGAGTTGTCCAGAATTTTTCTCTGCATGTTGGATTTGTTCGGTGTTGATTCAGAATCACCTTTGAATCATCCCTAGTTACAATGAAGATTTTATAATGCTTTTATACCTGAGTTTTACATTTCAATTTTAAGGAGTTAAGCAATCATTCAGGTTTCTTGACAGAATAAGTTTGTGGAATATTCAGTCATGCATCTGTAAATCAGAAAGCCAGTTAATCGGTTGCAATTTCAGGTAGCATTAGGAATTGAACAAAATCATACTTTTGATAGAACCTGCAACTTGCAGAAGCTGAGAGTAAAGCACCTGCAAAAGTTGTTGTGCTACTCCAATACATAAATATACGATAGAAAAATGTAGCTATGGCAAACTGTCAGAGTTTCAGTGCATGTTTGCACAATGACAAAAGGCAATAAAGATGATGCAACTCCTGAATAAGGTAAGTTTTGACAGTTTGTTTCCTTCAAAATTTCCTCCTAATTTCTTTTCACTCCCATGGATCTCAGATCTATAGGCATTAAATTCTGTTGCAATTAAAGTGAAATATATGTATTAATGAAGGATGGATATATCGGTGTATCTAAAGTAACATTTGAGTGCTAATGCTGCTAGCCCAGCTGCTACATTTTAGTTATTGTGCAGACTTTAATAACAAATTTCCTGTGTCTTCACAATTCTGTCACTGTTTTATTGTAGGTCAGATGAAAGTGATTCCTCTCTTTCGGAGGTACAAAGGTACACTGTATAACTTGTTGCTCACCATTCAGCAGTTTCTGTTTTAGCATTCATTGCTTCTAATATTTCCTGCATGCTCATGGTGCCCCTCAACTGCCATTATTGGGGTTAACTGGAACGTACTGAAATGCTAACGGGTGTCCTTGGGGAATTGGGTATTTTTGATTTTTTTTTTTAAAACTAGTTCTCTTGCTTGTTTTATTTAGATGATTATCCTGCTTTTTGATGCTTGTTAGTTTTGTTTGCTGCGTTTGTGTGCAATGTGATTATTGGAAAGCAGTGGTGATTGAAAAATAGCTCTTCCTCTTCCCTTTTTTTTCTGGTGTTGAGGCTTTTCCTCTGTTCAATAAAAGGAGTCTATGCTCAAATAGCTATACGTAGTGCATGTTTTATTGATGAATTTTAATACCTGCAAAGAAAAATATGCTAGTGAAATTATCAGTGTGTTTTTAAAAATGTTCTGTTCAAAATATGCAGTTCTTAAGTGTCAAGATGATCTGCTCTGAAGAGTCAACTTCTCTGTACCAAGTGTTTTTGGCTTGTATTTCCTTATCATTGTTTGGTTTAAGACTATGTCCATACATAATTTGAAAATATCATCTTTCTTTCTGTTGGTAAAATGAGTAGCCAGTTCTCCGGCATGGCATTTTCACTTACTTATCGCATAGCCATCACTAATCTACAACAAGATAAGTAAAAGTGACATGCAAGGGAATTGACAGGTATTTGCTTAAAATATTTTCCCACTAATAAAATTATATTTTAACATGAACTACTTCCTTTGAGAAAACTAAGGTGGTGAGGGAAGAGTGAGAAAATAAATTGACTTTAATTTTTGTCAAGGTGAATGGATCATCTTGATCATAAAATGTCAATCAATTTGTGAAAGGAAAGCAAAGAGATAATGAGAAGTAATTGGTCATGCTTTTTAATTTATACCCTCAGAATTCTGAGCTGAAAATGTGTTGCTGGAAAAGCGCAGCAGGTCAGGCAGCATCCAGGGAACAGGAGAATCGACATTTCGGGCATAAGCCCTTATGCCCGAAACGTCGATTCTCCTGTTCCCTGGATGCTGCCTGACCTGCTGCGCTTTTCCAGCAACACATTTTCAGCTCTGATCTCCAGCATCTGCAGACTTCACTTTACCCTCAGAATTCTGGCCTATACACTTTTTTTGAAAAATCCCAGAAAATTGCCAAATAAAAAAGCAATTATTTTACCTTCAATAATATAAATTTTACTCATTAGTTGTCATGTTTGCAGTGTTGCAGAACAATAGAACTAATTCCAAGACTTGACCATAATGGATAATATAGTGCAATCCAAGACCATTTCCTTCATAACTTAACAATAAATGTAAACAGTGCAGGTTTTTCCTCAATCTATCCTGTTGTTTGTCCTGTAATTATCTAGTTAACTATTTTATTGTTCATAGTCAACCAATTTTATTGCTATTCTTTCCACAGAGGAATAATTAACCTGTTTCCGAGTTCAAAAGGTAGCAGGAGTGCGCCCCTTCACTGCAATCATATAGCTGAAGGACACAACAAAGCAGTGCTATGCCTGGATGCAACAGACGATCTCCTTTTTACTGGAGCAAAAGGTGAGAGAGTTTTCTTCCAGCTGTTGGGAGAAAATAACTGCACAAAATTCAGAGCCTCAGGGTTATTTCCCTCATTAAAAACCATGGATGTAAGTTCGCTCGCTGAGCTGGAAGGTTTGTTTTCAGATGTTTCATCACCAGACTAGGTAACATCATCAGTGAGCCTACAGTGAGCGATGGTGTTAGTGACCCACTTTTTATTTGTGTTTAGGTTTCCTTGTGTTGGTGATGTAATTTCCTGTGACAGTGTCACCACCTGTACTTTTCCTCAGAGGGTGGTAAATGGGGTCCAAGTCGGTGGGGGGTGGTGGATTGTGTGTGTGTTAGAGTTCCGGTTGGACATCCCTGCTTGTGCGTGCCTCTGTTTGGCTTGTCCTAGGATGGATGTGTTGTCCCAGTTCAAGTGGTGTCCTTCCTCATCTTACCACCCTCTGATAAAAAGAACAATAAATGGCATTACCGACCCAAGGAAACTTAAACACATAAATGGAAAGCGGGTCACTAACACCACTGGGTGCTCACATTGTGTTGCCTGGTGTGGTGACGAAACGTTTGAAAACGAACCTTCCAAATCAGCAAGCAAACTTACATCCAGAACCTCAACCTGAGCTACAAATTTCCTCAAAACTCATTAAAAACTATAGAATGTATCCCATATCTGCCATCACTTTTATGCTACTGGATAGTGTGTATTCTTCTCTACTGAAGTGGGACCCTTGACTACTATTTAAATTGTGCTCAAAAATAGCTCCTTGGGACCCTGATGCAAATCATCAAGTGATACATCCAGAATTCAGGATACCTGATGATGCAAGAGTCAGGATCTGCCAAATTAAAGAGTGTTTTTATGCACAGATATCCAAAGAGCCAGTTCCTGAAACAAAATCTGCAGTCTGCCCTCTAACAGTTGGCCCAGCTGTCAGCCCTGCCATGGTTATTGGCCTTTTCCGCTAAATCCCAATGTCTTATGCTCTTCCTCCAATTGCCATTCAGTGAGACCATGGCTGATCCGATGATCCTCAGCTTCACTTTCCTACCTTTTCCCCCATTACCCTTGATTTTTCTTGTGCTTAAAAATCTGTGTCTGTCAGCTGTGAATATATTTAATGGCCCAACCTTGACCATCTCTCCTCTGTGGTAAAGAATTCCACTACCATCAGAATAAATTGCTCCTTATCTCTGTGCTAAATGTGTGACCTCTTATTCTGAGATTATGCCTTCTGGTTCAAGGGGAAACAACCTTTTTGCATCTACCCCTAACAATTTTGTAAGATGTAATCTCTGAGTCAGGAAATGATTTAGTTCTGCAAAATTATGCAGAATGTCTTCAATTGTGTAAGCAGGCAGCTTGTTCCATAGGTCTATTATCTGGCAAAAGACAAGGCTAATTGTAGCCAAACGTTACCGTAGCATAATATATACCTGTTGGTACACCCACTGCTGTTAGGAAGCAAGTTACAGGATTTTGGCCCAATGACAGTGAAGACACAGCAAGTTCCAAGTCAGTATGATGTGTGACTTGAAGGGGAACTTGCAGGTGGTGGTGTACCCATCCACCTTCCATCCTTGTCCTACCTGTGGTAGAGGTTGTATTTGATAGATGCAGTCATAAAGTCACAGAGTCACATCCTTCAGTCCAACTCATCCATGCCAACCAGATGTTCTACATTAATCTAGTCCCATTTGCCAGCCCTTGGCCCATATCCCTCTACCCATCCAGATGCCTTTTTAAATGTTTCAATTGTACCAGGCTCGTCCAGTTCCTCTGGCAGCTCATTCCATACACGCACCACCCTCTTTGTGAAAACGTTATCCCTTCGATCCCTTCTAAATTTTTCTCCCCTCACCTCGGAAGTGTTGATACAGTGCAATTTGTAAATAGTCCACACCTTTGCCACTAAGTATTGGTGTTGAAGAGAATGATTGCTGAAGGTAGTGAATGAACTGATGATTCTGAATCAATAACATGATTTTGGTTTTTTAACCATAATCTTTACTATTGCTTTAAGTATTCCGGTTGAGATCAGTCTTGCAGACTGTGTGTATCAGGGTCTTGTTCATTGATCCTAAATCTGACTCTACTTTTGTGTGTACGGGGAGTAGGAGGGTGGCCGTTTTGAGCATTAGCTCTTCACCTTCCCCTCCCCTCCATGCAAGACCCCAAAGGATCTTTCCATATCTGACTGAGGTTTACTGTACTTCCACACACGTCATCTATTGTATCGGTTGCTCTCGATGCGGTCTTCTCTGCATTGGGGAGACAGGGTGCCAACTTGCGGAACGTTTCAGAGAACATCTCTGAGTCACATGCACTAAACAACTCCACCACCTTGTGGATGAACACTTTAACTCCCCCTCCCACTCCGCCAAGAGCACGCAAGTCCTGGGACTCCTCCGCCACCAAACTCTAGCCACCCAATGCCTGGAGGAAGAACACCTCATTTTCCACCTTGGGGTCCTCCAACCACATGGGATCAATGTCGATTTCACCAGCTTCTTCATTTCCCCTCCCCCACCTTATCCCAGATCCAACCTTTTAGCTCAGCAGCACCCTCTTGAACTGTCCTACCAGTCCTTCCCAACTATCTGCTCCACCCTACTATCCGACCTATCACCATCACCCCCCACATTAATATACCTATTGTATTTCCAGCTACCTTCCCCTGTGCCCCTCACATTTATCTCTCAGCCCCCCCCCACGGGCCACCCCCTCATTCCTGATGAAGACCTCATGCTCAAAATGTCGACGCTCCTGCTGTTTGGATGCTGCCTAACCAGCTGTACTTTTCCAGCACTACACTTTCTCCCTGTTCTTTGCTTGCTTCTTCGTACACACAAAGAATACATTAACTGATGGGTTATAAAAACTGAAAATACTTAGCTGTTCATGCAATGATTGTGGAGAGACAGAGTTAACATGTCAAGCCTTTGACCATCCAAACATATGAAGTATTACCCCAGCTTCTCTTTCCATGACACTATCTGACCTATTGAGTGTTTCCAGAATCTGCAGAACTTTGCTTTCGTGCTTGATTTTCTGTATGCCTTTTGTGACCTGAAGGGAGAATTTGCTTTAGGCATCTGCAATTAATTTGCAGGGGAACCTTGATTGTCCGAACGAGATGGGGGGGGCACTATTTCATTTGGCACTATTCACTATTTCAGTTAATCGATTAAGTGCTTTTCCTCTGGGGCTCGGAGTTTTAAAAGTCTGCTCCCAGTTCAGGAGACTGCAGCAGCACACAGCACGTGAGACCCCCCCCCCCCAACCCCGTCCAACACCCCCTCTCTGGGGCAGCCAGACTGTACACCAACAACTAGACTACTGCTGCTGCTGCCGCCACCTTTGTGGAATAAGTCTCCAAATAGCACGCACGCACACGCAACCACAATCACGCGCACAACTTTTTACTGCAACGTTTTGGCAGGTTCCTCATTTGCCCTGTACAGGACAATGTTGGAGAAATTATCTGGGGAAGGAGGGGTGTTGTTAGGGTACACCCCTCAGTAGAATTCCAGGGAAAGTGTGGGGAGAGAAAGAGGTGGTCAGTCATTTGAAGACGGTGCTGTTTAATCACTGTAAACAAATGACGCGATCAGCGTTGGAAACACGTCTTTGATATAATGTTTCTATCAGGATCTCAAGATCTCCAGATAATTCGATCTCTGGATAATTGGTATTCGGATGATTGAGGTTCCTCTGTACTATTCCTGCAGATAAGGAAGAGAGAGAGAGAGAGAATAGCTTTTCTTGTAATTCATGTCATTGGTACAAAAGAGATGGCAGGCTAATTATTATTTCTTTATGTAAATGTTTTTACAGATCGCACTTGTAAAGTATGGAATCTTGTCACTGGACAAGAGATTATGTCTCTTGGTGGACATCCTAATAATGTGGTATCTGTTAAATACTGCAGTTATTCCAGTTTGGTATTTTCTGTTTCCACATCTTTTATTAAGGTGTGGGATATCAGAGACTCTGCTAAATGCATTCGAACACTGACGTAAGTATCTATTTTGGTAATTTGGGATTATATTCTAGAATAGTGTTGCAGTTCAAAAAATGCTTTACACTTTCTTGGTTAGAAGTTAAATTGACATTTCTCAGTGTTACAACAGTGTTTGATATCAACGTTTTAGAAAGTACTCATCAATACTAGTTAGAAAAACTCAGCAGATCTGGCAGTATCCATGCAGAAGAATTAGAATTAATGTTTTAAGTCAAGTCACCCTTCAGAACCTGTTCTGAACAAGAGTCACTGGAGCCAAAGGATGTTGCCAGACCTGAGTTGTTTTCCTGCCATTTCTGTTTTTGTTTCTGATTTCCATCATCTGCAATTTGTTTGGTTTTTCATCAATACTATTATTGTGTTTATATTTAAAAAAAAAACATTTATTGCACATGAGCTGGAGGCCACCAATGCAGGACATTCATTTTGAGTTCTGAGCATGTCTGATCTCCTGAGCAAATCTTTGATCAGTATTAAATAAATGTGTACTAAATAAATCTGTGTACAGATATAGCAGTTCATCATGAGATATCAGACATATAAGTACAAATTACTTGGAGCTTTTGAATTTGAAAATCCTCAATGGGGCGATCACTCAACATTTTGTTCTATGTAGAAATTTGCATTTAGCATTAAGATAAGATTGTCACTCTTAAAGATAACAGTATAATACAGCATGAGAAATCGATTTGTCTTTCAGATCATCTGGCCAGGTGTCAATGGGGGATGCGTGTGCCAGTACTAAAAATAGAACAGTTACTATACCTCCTGGAGAAAATCAAATAAACCAAATTGCACTAAACTCAACTGGCATGTTTCTCTATGCTGCCTCGGGTAATTCTGTGCGAATGTGGGATCTCAAAAGGTATTTTGAATGAAAAAGCGTTGGATTTCAGTAGACTTACTTTGCTTATATTATTGTTCTACATTTGTCTACGTAGAAATGTTGAAAATTTGCAAGCTAATGTGGAACTTGGGTGTGTTTGAGAAAAGGAGCACGCTGTTGAACATTTTCATTTCAAACTCATTAAAACTGACGAAAAATGAAAGTTAATTTCAGTATTTACAGAGTTCCCACCACATCGTTGTCTGGTAATAAACTTTAATTTGCAGGAACCTGTTGAGTTAACAAAAAACTAATTTATTGTCATCAAGCCAAACTTAACCTCTTTGACTCAAGTATGGCTTAATGTGCTGATGCAATTCAATAGGAAATCAAAATCTGTTTAATTTATAACAAAATATCTAAATTCTATATCAAATTTGCAACTACTTTGATTTGATTCACCACAAAAATACCAATTTTGATATCATTATCTTCTGCCGCCACAATGGGACAGGACATCTATGCTAACAGATGTTATTAATATGCTCCCCTAGAAACTATGGCACCATTCATTCTTGCTTACTGTCTGAACATTAGAGATTAGATTAGATTAGATTACTTACAGTGTGGAAACAGGCCCTTCGGCCCAACAAGTCCACACCGCCCCGCCGAAGCGTCACCCACCCATACACATCTACCCCTTACCTAACACTACGGGCAATTTAGCATGGCCAATTCACCTGACCCTGCACATCTTTGGACTGTGGGAGGAAACCGGAGCACCCGGAGGAAACCCACGCAGACACGAGGAGAATGTGCAAACTCCGCACAGTCAGTCGCCTGACGCGGGAACCCCCTTTTTCTCAATTCCTCATTGCCTCCCATCCATTCACTGCCCTGCTCATGGTAAATAGTGCAAGAGAGGCCTGGTGTACAGAAGAAGGCAGTGAGGGGTCAGGATTGCAACAACCAGGGAGATAGCGAGTGGGACAGATTGAATCAAATTTGTTTAGAGTGTTTGAAAAAGTATTTTATTGGACAGTTAAGTGCATCCCCTGCAATAGTAGTGGCAGCACATGCAACCTTTTCATTTAATGGAAAATAATCAAAGCTCGAATCAGCATGTTGTGATAAATTTAGTATTTGCCAGAGTATTAACAGTAATCGTGTGACTATTTTCTACTTTCAAGGTTTCAATCCACTGGAAAGCTGACTGGTCATTTAGGACCAGTTATGTGCCTTACTGTTGATCAAACAGCAAATGGACAAGATCTCATTATTACTGGGTCCAAAGATCACTACATAAAGGTAATATTTTCATTGTACAAAGTAAAACTACTGTATATTGTTCACTGCAAAATGTATGTTAATTTCTTGCAGCTTCCTTTCAATGAGCCTTACTTTGCAAGATGTATCTCTGCTTTAAATTTAATGTTTGTTTTGAAGTAGCTTGATATTTATAATATTATTAAACATTAAAAATTCTGTATTTTGAGGCCTATTAAAATATTTTATATTATATTTGTTTTTTGAGTATGCTAAACTCCTATTTTTAAGTTAAACTCAATAAGAATATCCAGCTTCTTCTGTGTGACTTCTGACTTTGTCCATCCCAGACCAAAACTGACACCTTCATAACAAAATTGAAGCCCAAAAGTATTTTTAGAACGCTATATTATAATTGCAAGTTATGTCACATCGTTCTGACCGTACTGGAGTCAAGTAGTAAGCCTTTTTGAATTACTCTATGCTCTTCTGTGGTAGATTATTGAGTGTAGCTTTCAGGGATTTGTGACCATAATCATCCAATCAGTCATGGTGTTGAGGCATCCTCAAAGCAGAATCATCATTCTGCAATCTAAATGATTAGATGGAGTTGGGGGATGTCATGTATGTATCTGATGCGCATTAGTGTCCCAGTCTATGTCAACCCTCCATTCACTAAGATGCTTTCTTGAGAGTTGCTTGAACTTTAATCTTGTGATTCTGGTGTGAAAGCTGCCATTGAAGATGCTGTAAGAGGTGAAATGAGGGGAGGCAAAAGTTAAATGTCATAAATAAAGACTTAATCTATATTTAGTAACTTGTTTAGATTGTGCTGTTTCTGAAATTATACTATTCTTAAGTTCAGCTAATTAAATCCTTAATACCTGTTTGACTATCTTGAATTATTGAATAAGTATTCAATGCTTCACAACCTGTGTACAAACAAAAAGTATATGTTCATCTTAAATATAAATAAATCTACCATTCTTTTACCTCTTTCTATTTAGATGTTTGATGTAACAGAAGGTGCTATAGGCACTGTAAGCCCTACCTACAACTTTGAACCTCCACATTATGATGGCATTGAATCACTCACAATCTTGGGTGACAGCCTGTTTAGTGGATCCAGAGATAATGGGATTAAAAAATGGGACATGGTGCAGCAAGAACTACTCCAGGTATGAATGCACAGCAGTAAGTTGATGTAAGGGCTAAGTGGAACTTAAATGGAGAAATGTTTGAATTTTTCTGTTTTATCTCATCTCAAAAATGCACTTTCTTATGACCCTCAACAGATTCATCTCTTCTATGACGTCGCTATGTTCCTTACTGTTCTATTGACTTAACTTATGATCACTCTGGCCCCAGATTGGTACAATACATGGAATCAGAAAGAGGATATTCACTTAATCGCACCTATATAAAAGAGCTATCAGTTTAGTCCAACTGCCCTGCTCATTATCTACCGTTGCAAATATTTCCTTTTCAATATATTTGCCAAAATAGTTAGTTACTCCCTTATTAAACTGATAATCACCCTGCTACTTTGAAAGGTCTTATCCTTTAATAGTCTGCTTCTAAACTGCCATTAAAACCTGAGAGATTCTGACTGTTTGTTTTGGTCATATCCAGCTTTGTCCCTCCTTACGTTACTTTCCTTAAGTCCTATTTAATGTACTAGATAAACCAAGACATTTTATAGCTTAATATTTCAATCCAGTATGTTTGATTGTGACTAGAAACTTCAGGCCTTATTATATCTTCCTTTCTGAACTCTTATTTCAAGCTTACCCTTCTGGTTCAAATCCTGGCTGGGCTCTGAGCTTAGATTCAAAGCCAACATTTAGTTGATTGAAAAAAAATGCATATTTCTATCTGCAAAATAAGTTTTAGCTCCTTTTCCCACCCCAACCCCGATAATTCCTTGTTCACGCTTTTTTCCAAACTGCTTGCTCTGCTTTTTTGTGCTGTCTTTGCTGAAATCGAGCACCTTCATGACTAATCAGTTCTTCAGTCTTCACACCCGACATCCTGCTCAGCTATGTAACTCCGATACAATTAGCTGGCTGTCCCTTTTTTGCATTAACTTCAGAAATCTTATTCTCATTTGAAAATTGGTTAATGACTTAATTTTTCACTGTTACTGCATGCTTTTCAAGAATGTCCCTGCTATTCAGTCCCTGATATAGAATGAGATCCTTATTCTTGTCATAGAGATGTATCCTGAAAAGGGTTCTTCAATCATTTTAATTCAATGTTTTGAAACTTACTGTGATATTGGTGTATCTTTTTGTTACTTTTGTTACTTGCAAAACTTTTCTTAAAAACTGCTAGAAGTCACCTCGAAAATCCTTCCTTCATCTGTTTGGGTCAGACTCCAAATACTGATGTACATTGTGATATTTTACTTGATGTGAATACAAGTTTTTGTACATTGAGGAATGCCTGTTACCACCTATTGTCTGTTAATAGGTGTGGGGTTAAACCCCAAAAATATTTGGGGAGCGAAGGAGTGGAGTTGTAAATATACTGCCGATTTGATGTTCAAAGTGGACTTTGTTTCTTGTTTAATATTGATTTAAATTTCTAGAAGTATTTCCACTTTAAAGTATTAAAGACTAATGAAAATTAGTGGTCCACGTCTCAGGAGAGTCAGACATCAAGCGTGGCCTTAAAGATGCATAACAGTACATTGTCAGTGTGGCATCTTAGTCTCTCACTTAGACATTTACCTTCTGTCAGTAACTGTCAAATTGTCTTTGGAAACTTTAAACATTTTAATTACTGGAATCCAGTTAATGCTGTATGAAAAGGACAAGCCTTGCCCTTCAATGTTAATTCTCTGCTTAGTGGATTCCTAGCTGATTTCCTATGGTGGAGGCATCTAGGACAAGCCAGACGCTGAGGTTTGGTCACAAAAAGCACCCATAAGTAAGTAGATAATCTTTAATGGCGTTGCTATTGCTGTTCTCGTCATAATTGGAGCATTTGAGCCCCTATTCCTTTTAAAACTCAGTAAGATTTTCAATATTTTGGCTGTTTTTCCTATTTTGGAATTATCCCAATATGCATATAAATTTGTAGCTCTCCATATCTGAGCAAGTGGAGTAACTTCTCCTGATTTATTTATGTATTTGTGACTTCAATTTATAAAAGAAGTTCTTGGATGTCTATGCCATTGATTTAGAAACAAACTATGCAGCACTTCATATCAAGCACAGTAATTTACAAAAACAACGCTGCTGCCTGAAAGCACTACATTATACTAATATAGTGCTTTCAGGCAGCAGCGTCTCCAGAACTGCAGCAAGCTCAGATTCATATACCAAAGGTTGCAAAAGTAAAGGTGTATAGAAGATGTGGTTCCAGAAAGCAGGACTACATTATTTAAATATTGTCACTGGTGATGAGATGAGTGTAGGGAGGCATGCCACATGAAAAATTGTGTAGAAGTTGAAGAGGAAGGAGAAATAAATAAGACATTTTTCAAAGAATGTAATGCTCGTTTTGAGAGCAGGGAATCAACAGCTCCAAATTTCACAGACTATATTCTTTACCATTGATCCAAGAAGAGGTACTTAATTTGAGAAGATTGAACTGAGAAAAAAAGACTCATTACTTCCACACGGATAGCCTCATTAATTCAGCATTAAATCAATTTGGGCATTGGGAGATGGGAAAGCGTCTGAACTTATTCTGTTGGAATTAGAATTAATAAATGACTAAGATGAATGAACAGGTGATCTAAAAATTTGGAGTTCCTTGTATTTTTAGATCTGACAAGACAGGAAAAGACACTGAACGAGAGAGTTTGTGATGAAACTGAGTTTAGATTATCTTTAATTTTAAGTTCCTTGGAGTAGGAAATAATAGCTGAGGCTAAAATGTGAAGATGCCTGTGCTAAATCCTAAGCTATAATTTGTTACTTACTGAACTCTTTCAAGCCTGTCTGTTTTTTTTAATCCAAGATTTTGATATGATTTTGTTTTCTAGCAAGTACCAAATGCTCACAAGGACTGGGTATGCGCCTTGGGGATTTTACCAGGCAGGTCAATTTTGCTCAGTGGCTGCAGAGGTGGCATCCTTAAACTTTGGAATGTGGACAACTTTACACTACTTGGAGAGATGAGAGGGCATGACAGCCCCATAAATGCCATCTGCACCAATTCTACCCATATCTTTACTGCATCAGAGTGAGTACAAAACATTACTCCAGAATTCTTTACAACCGATCAATCTTTACTGTCGTATTTTATTGATAAATTTAAGGGAAACAAAATCCTTTGTGTATAAAATTTGTTTTAAGAAAAATGTGTTTTTTCAAACATAAACATTTCTTTCAGTGACCAAACAGTCAGGATTTGGAGTGTCCGAAGACCATCAGACGGGCAGATGTTGGAAACTGCAGACACAAATGACGATGTCAGCAGCTAAACATTAATACAGTAGAAGACAGAAATGAAGTACCATTGTTGGCAAATAGCACTTTTGTGATTGTTGAGCGAGCAGTTTTTAACTGGGCTAAAGGTGAACTGGAAGACCTACCATGACAATAGTGATTCTCCTCAATTCTGAACATTCAGATTCATATTACTATCAAACACTCCGCAGAGGAAAAGCATATCAAAATATAAAAAAACCTAATGCATGACAATGTTTTAGTGTTGTGAGAATAGCAATTATAACGAGCTTTACACAATGCCAAGCTGTTATAAGTTGCAGTTTGCTGTAGCTTTCAGCAAAGCTTGTATGTCAAAAACGCACGAGTAGCAAATCATAATCCTATACAGCTAACAGGAAATGCAATGTATGTGATCTGTGGCATTGCCGCAAAAAAGTTTGTGTAGGTTTTAATGGGTACTGTGAATGTGGCCTAAGTATTTGTGCTTTTGTACAATTCTCATTACTGTTGCATTGCTTTAAAGACTGGATTTTGCAATGTCTATCTACATAGCAGTTGTCTCATTCTCTCATACAAATGTTTGTAGCAAAGAATTTGTCCAAAATGTATCTCTCTTTGTGTTCCCATTTGTAGTATTATTGTATTATCCTTCATTGCTCAGGCTATTCTGTCAACCCCATCAGCCTGTTATTCTATCAAATAAGAGGATGTAGCCACAGCAGTTGAATGGATAAAATGCTGCTATATTAACAGTGAAATATAGTGCATATTTGCATTTAATATCTAACAATTAAATGGACAGTTTCACCTGGAGTGGAAATGCATTGTATATACAGTGAGTTTGAAGAGATGAAACGCATTGTATTTTGTCTGGTTGATTTCCAGAGGCAGTAGAATGTAGATAACTAAATGGCAATATATTTTATTTAGCTTTAGACTTTGAATGATAGTGTGATTTTACTAAGCTTCTGAAAATTTTATATAAATAATCTTGAACTATATTGTTTTAGATTTTATTTGCTGTTTCTCTAGGTTGCTTGTAAACTAATGGCCAAATAAAGAAGTGTGCTGAACTTGCAAATAATTGTTCTGCTGTGGGTTATAGTATATACTCAGTATTAAAAAGCAAGAATGTTACATCAAAGTGCAGTGACTAATATACTTTCAAACAACATTTAACTTCAACAACATATCTCAAATTAGATTACAAATTATTTAAGATATGCTTCCAGCCTGTCAAATCAAATTAACTTTTCAAAATGCAGGTACACTTTTGATACAAAATTAACTTACAGGCAGAAAAAAACAGTATAAAGTTGCATAAGATGAAAAATATTGTTTCCAGTATGTTAAACTGTGAAAACCACTAAAGATGATATAAAATAAAACTGGATGCTGGAGTGCTTGGTGGTGATCTCAAAGTTTTAAAAAACGCCAAATTGCTGGTGAAACTCCGGTCTGGCAGCATCTGGAGAGAAAGTATAGAGGCCGGTGACTATCAGAATTGAATAGTGAATATATAATCAATTAATGGATCAGAGGAAAAATTGTGTTCAGATAGTGAGTCTGCAGACGTTAATTATTTGGGTTAGATGTGATTTAAGACATTACAATTGAGTTTGAAGTGCAAAGAAAGAAAATAAACTAATATTCTAGCTGTTGGTGATTACCCAGTGAATTTTGCGGAGCATTGACCATGTGGGGATATTAGACAAAGCCGAGTTTTGGATTTGATTCAACAATGATGTCAAAATCTTCAGCTGACTACCTGGACAAGAAAAAGGCTACTTTTGACCCTTCATTGCATCCAAAGATTCCAGTATTTTGTCTCCAGTAATTTGCTCAGAAGCTTTCCAGGCATTTCACACATTTATCACCAAATTATTGTCTTCGTGCATTCTAAATTTGCTTTTCATTTAGTTTTGACACTGTATCAGTATAATAAATCATCTATGGATATTTGAGAAGTGACAGGCTTATATTTAGAAAACGTTTTTCCTATCTGTTTGTCATTTGGTCTTACTCTTGAATATAGACTAGTTTTCTTAAGTCTTGAGTTTATCTGTTGTGTAACTGTTATATGATTCAATTATTTTATTTGGGGCATGTTCTTTTTTACGGATATTTGAAGTCACTTTAATCCTTCTCCACTTAAAGCAGGTCAATTCACAAACCATGTTCACCTGTGAATAATAGGTTAGTTTAGGTACCTTTTTGTCCCCTCATGACAGATTTGACATGGAGATGACACAACTAAGTGTCTTCGAGAGTAGAAAAGGGTGGTGTAGTGACACTGCATCCAACAACGTTGAGTTCCACAATAACATCTTTTATGTCCATGATTTTTGACAGTATCATACCTCAGGTAATAAAGTTCACGCATATGATTAAACAACTTTGTTTATTTTAAAAACTGAGTGAATAAATGGAAAAAATAGTGCAATTCGTAAAACTGCACATTTTAAAGTATTGCTTTAATAGATTTAATATAACAAGTGTTTTCAGATTTTCTGTAATATCACAATCTCAAATCACATTTCAATAAGTATGCTGAAAATCAAGTTTACAAGTGTAATCTGCATTGTACAAATAAATAATATCTCTGAACACATTTGATTAGTTCCATCAATTAAACAAGCTGAGTAACAGCTCCTTTAAGCATTACAGTTGTTAAAACCCATTGTCTATCTGTACATATCCAGGCTGTATCTTCGTATCTACTAATTTTATTTTAGAAAATTAAATGTAAATGTCGTCTATAGCGCCAACTAAATAACTCTACTTGATTTTTTTGTGCATTATATCATTACCAGACCAATCGTGGTTTTGTAACTTGTAAGCTATTTTTATGTGTTTTGTTCTGTCCCCTTTTGATTTTTCTACAAATTTTTTGTGAATTTTTTCTCAGACTTTTCTTAGTTTCTTGCTCCAGGAACACACGTCTTATTTTGTTTTATTAAAACACATTAAAAAAAATCAGCTAATGGCTGCCTCGACCAGATGAAGGTGAGCTTCCAAAAGCTTTTGCAGTGCATATAACTGAGAGGGGCACAGACTGATTGATTGATTGATTGCTGATGTGCGGTTTGCAATATTTATATAACAGGGCAAAGTAGTTTGTGAGATGATTCGAGTTGAGGACTTGGATGACAGGAAGCTAGCACAGTTGATTAAAGGACTTAGAAAATGTTTTCCAAGAGATGTAATTGTTTCATACTTTTGTAAAGTGGAATTTTGATGCATGTGAATAGAGTCCTTCAGTTTTTGTTAGTTTGCTTTTCAGAGAATGATTTCAATCAACATTTTTAAAATTCGTAAATGCGAGATGCTAAAGAATGATTTGGATATTTTGGTAAGCTACAATGTAGCTGATAAGAGTTTTGAAGACTGCAATGACTGAACGATGCTTATCTCTGTTGCAATGTTACTTTGATACTGACATCACTATGCACTTTGAGAACAGAGGGTCTCTCAAATAAGTCTTGCCTTCAACCAGTCTGTGTCTATGTACGCTTTTAATGGAGCTTACTGGCCGTGAATTGAAAATTCTAACTAAATACGTCATCATTATAGTCTGCCATTGTAGTCTGAAATCAGCTACCAAGCACTGTGGTATAACTCGAAAAAATTTCAATATTTGTAGGGTAGCAGAAAAAGATCATATCTAAAATTACATCCAAGGAAATGAATGTAGAAATAGGAGCTGGGACTGGATTTCTCTGCGGTTAGTTGTGATCCATAAGTCCATATCTGAAGATCAGTGAAGACAAATATCCTCTAGTTATAATGTTCAAGTGGGAGTAATTCAGGATCCGGCAATTAAATAAAGGAAATGTGCCAAACCAGTGCAGTTTTACGAAAGATGGGTCTTTTCTCATCAAGTTAATGAAATTCTTTGAAAATCTTGTATTTGGTTAAAAGTAATAAATATCTAAAACCTTGATATACTCAATAACACTTAGATTAATTGACACACATTGTAATGAATGAACAACATTTGAAGCAAATTGGTACACTTATTCCATAACATCCATTGTTTGTGAGTTAACAGTTGCAAAAGATTTAATCATGTTATGATCAGGTGAGGGATAGGTTGTCTGCTCTTTTCAACTTTTTCCATTGGTTGCGACAAGGGGTTTTTAAGCAGTTACTTCGCTCTCCAATAAAAATGTGTTTGTTTAATTCTTAGTGTAACATTGTTACGCCAAACACAAGGTTTTCCAGAGTTTATGAAGATGTTACATGTATGTGACCTCTGAGCAGTTTAGCATGTGTGTGCGCGCAGTCCAAAAATGAAGGTAAAACTGTTCACGTTTTACAGTTCTTTGATTGTCCCTATGACCGAATTCTTTATTCTGAGACCAGGCTTGCTTGGTTGATTATTGGGATTGTTGATTGAAATCAGCTAACTGCAATATTATCAGAAGATATTAATTTCCTCATGTTTCTTTATAATCAGTATTGTCATTGGGCTTTTTCAGAGGCAGAGATGAATTGACTCCCCTTTTCAATTTTCCCAGTCGGTCACAGTAACATTTTAATCTCATCAAATGGTGACACCTCTCTCAAATAAAAATTTAACTTTATTTACTGCAGCTATTTGCAAAGATTTTTTTTTCCTTGAGTTCTGAAGAGGAGTCAATGTTAACTCTTTCTCTCCCTACAGATGCTACCAGATTGCCTAAGTTTCTCCAGTTAGCAGGTTTCATGAAACTAGACTAACCTGTATGGTCAAGTGATGTCATTTCAAGGTCACTATTTTTAGCCCCTTTGTAGAACCATTTCAGTCCATTAAAGTCCCAAATATTAGATCAGATGATGGTATTGAAGTTGACAGTCACTATTTTACTTCATTCTGACAGTTTGTGATCATAATACTAAAAGTCTGATGATAAGGTGACTGACATTGCAATATTCCTGGAATTCTCTCTTGGACTCCAGATTGAAAATCTGTAATCTCTATCGAGTATAAATGAGACAGGGAAAAGATGAAAAGCTATTGCCAAGGCATTATAAAGTGTACTTGATTAGTTGAAATATGAACATGCTAATTAAATCATTAAACCATGAAATGAACTTTGAGAAAGGAAACAAACAATTCCAAGTTTTAGAACATATGGGCAAATAAGCAAGTTAAGTCACAGAATTGTCATGATAAATGAAGAGGCTATTCAATCCATCATATTTGCACAGGCTCTTCAAAAAAGCATAATTGACTCTTGCCGATTTCCTGCTTTTCCTTCAATGCTCTCACATACTATTTCTCTCCAAATCATCCAATGCTCTCTTGAATGCCTCGATTGCAGGCAGCGCATGCCTTCCTTGCTTGCTAAGTCAAGATTTTATTCTCACGTCAACCCTGCTTTTTTTTTGCGTATCATTTTAAATTAACGCTCTCTTGTTCTTGTTCCTTTTTCATGAGTGGGAACAGTTTCTCCATGTCTATTCAGCCTGCTCATGATTTTAAAAGCCTTCATCAAATCTCACCATGTTTTTCATTCTGAGGAAAATCAGTCTTAACTGCTTCAGCCCACAGGTCATTCTGCTGTAACACGTATTTTATCAGCACAAATTGTGTTTAACCCAATTGATGAATTGTGGACGTTGTTTGGATAACAAATTTTCTACTGAATGGATATAGTGGTGTACCATAAGCACTAGTTTCTATAGCGCGAGGTTACTGAGGAACACAACTGTCACATTAAAGCTGTCACATTAACTCATGTTTCTTATTTCTGGAGCTATTCTAATCCATTCACATCTCTCTGAACTACAAAAAGAGATTGTGTGTTTAGATTTTGTAGATGATGATTGGAACAAATAAAATGAATATGCAGAGGTGCTTTTTGTGCATCATCTTTAAAAAGAGACTGCTGTTATAAAGTGGAGAACAAAAGTGGATGAAAAAGGTCCAGTGCAACTTCACCTTAATTGATATCTTGTGTAAATTGCCTTTTAACTCTGAAATCTTTACTCTGATAAAGCATTCAAAAAATTGAAGACACTTATGCATTTACTACAAATTAAATATCAGTTTAAGAGATTTGACTTGAAATTGCAGTTGGAATGCTAGAGCACGGGAATTAAATGGGCATCTGTGGATAATAAAACCTGCATCATAGTGGAGTCAAATCAATGAGTGTGTCCAGCCAGTCTATTTTTATTCTATAAGGGATTGGTCTTTGTGAAAAGAATAATTTGGCATAGTATTAAGGACTGTGTGTCAATAGACCAGACCTGCTGAAAGCAAGTTAGGTTAAGAAAGCAACTTGAATGAGCTGTATCCTGAGCCAAGAGATCTTTTATTGATGATTCCTACACTTAAGGAAGAAAGAAATCTCTAGTATTTTACAATGGAGAGTTCATAAATGAGAAGGAATTATGATACAAATCCTATAAAATATAGAATTCTGAAGAGTGTGGTGCTAGAAAAGTACAGCAAGTCAGGCAGCATCCGAGGAGCAAAAGCCCTTCATCCTGCTATTTTCCTGCTCCTTGCATGCTGTCTGACCTCCTGTGCGTTTTCAGTACCACACTCTTGGCTCTAAACCCCAGCATCTGCATTACTCATTTTCATCTATAGAATTCCCAAGCAGACTGTGAAGTTCCTTATCATTGAACTTCTACAAGGTTGGCTCTCAGCTGAATTTGAAGTTAACACTGTTTGAGGGGAGTCTTTCTTTCAGATATTTCTGAAGTCACCAAGTCTGTAGCTTGCCTTACCAGGAATAGCTTCCTTGTTACGTTGGATGTGAGCTGTCCAAAACGCAGTCTGTCCTGCCGTTAACTTTATCTCAGGATATTCCTTCTGTAGACAATCTTAATTGCCCATTCATCACAAGATGTCAAGTTATCAAGCAGATGTTACCCACTGTGTCCGATAAAACAGTTTATTCCAGAAAGAGTTACTGCTGATTCTTGATCCATGAACAGTTGTTAAAGTTTTGAAGCTTACATTATCACAGTCCTTCCTCTTCGTTCATTATTTTTATAGTGAGCATTTTCCACCACACTGGTTCATAAGCAAATAGAGTTGTTGAACCATGCAGAATTTAAATAAAATACACCATTTTGTTATGTATACAGAGAAATGCAAACCAATAATCAATTAATGGATTGCAAAATAATAGTCATTAAATAAGTCACAAAGCCATATAGTATAGAAGCATGTCAAGAAAGAAAATAATCATTGTAGTTTGAAGATTCAGTTTTTAACAGAGTTAATTCTATTTTAAGCCATTGATTTGTTGCTGACGCCAATGGCAAAGCATAATAGTAATGAAAGTAAGATATATCCAAGTACACTAAATAATGAGAGAAAATAATGCAAACCCAGGCTACCATGTGTATATTACCTCCCCGATTCCAGGTATCGTCCACCAGGAATGTTCCTTAATGTTTTTCTTAATATCTGCCTTTATTGTCTGACTATTTTATCTATCTGTTGGTATGCTTTAAGTGTATTCCCAACAAGTCTTTCCCCCTTTTCTACTGCATAAGATATCATTCTCATCCAGATGGTGTTTATGGATCACTCCAATTTTTGCAGTGTTGTAATATTTACTGGTTTTCGTCTTCAGACGGAACAGGTAAAACTAACTCTAGATCTATTCCACTTCCTCCAATCCATAAATCATAAGTCCACACATTTGTGTATCACCTTAACACTCAGATTTTGCTTGAAGTTCCTGCCTGACGACTTAGTTTATTATCATTATTCATTGCACCTAAATATACTTGAGACATTAATTGATTTGATAAATGACTAAAAGCTGTGTCTGGGTTTTTAACTATCAAAGCTCCTGAACTGTAAATGCCTGAATTTCCTGTTTTTCCTTGCAATTTTGTAATCATCTTGATAGAATGAGATCTTGACCCATGCCTTATAAATATTATGTAAAGTTTTCAACACCATGATGGTGACTGAATGCCTGAAAGATTCAGAATTACTAGTACCAATTCATGATGCATATTTCCATACAATACTTTACCTGTGCTTCACGCAGCTATCCCTTTTCTTGATCCTCCTTTTCCTACAGGACATTCTACAGGTTTTTTTAGTCACCTCTTATGTAAATTCAAGTGTGATCTGACGTTCTGTGCATGACCGTAAGTGCAATGGACTTGACTTCCATGGTTCATGTAAAATTCTCTCGTGAAGTTCTGGGCATAGGCAATCTCAATGTCATTGGTCGCACACAGAGTGTTTGATTATTTGTAGAATAACAGTCAAATGGTAACAGGACCTGCTAATGATCTGGTTGAATGCACAGACTTCTGCATTACTGACCAAGGGGTGGCATCTGTACTAATATCATGAACCCATGAAGCCACTAAGAGGCTTATGGTTATTTTGTACATACTATGTCACGCTGCACTTGATACAGTATCTTAAGTGCTGCCCTGAAGATCTTTACATTTGCTTTCAAGTTCCTAAGTCTTAATTTCTGACACCTGAACCTGGCTCTGTGCCTTCTGGCATTCCTGTGCACTGTCTCAAGTAGACTTTGATAATTTGAGAAGTAAATTATCATCTTCTGATTTGTCCATCTCTTGGGATTTTATCCTTTCCTATAATTCTGTGTTTTCCAATTAAATAACTGCTCTTTCCTAAGTGGAAACCTCTTGGGTATCAAGTTTCCACTTCAGCTTTGCATTTTGTGGTTCTCCAGTGTTCTGTGACTAAAGAAGCCTGAAGTTGAATTCTTTTAGGAATTTCTGTCATGTGAAGCTCGTTGTGATTATTTATGACACTTCTGAAGTCACCAAATCTGTAGCTTGCCTTCATGTCAAGTAGCTTCACTTGTTATATTTCCTTGTTATATTTGGTGTAAGCTGCCCTAAACCCAGCTTGGCCTGCCAATGACCCCTTCCCCTGAGGACATTTGTTGTGTAAACTTAAATGCCCATTTGTCACAATGCAGCTAGTTATCAAGCAGATGTTACCTCTTCTCTCACAGGAAACAATTTATTCCAGAAAGTTACTGCTGTATCTTTCAATCCATGAACTATTTTTCTAGTTCTGAAGCTTACTTTGTCACAGTACTGATTGGTTAACAAGTGGACTTTGATTGGGAGAGGTACTGCAATGGAAAATATACCACTTAATGACCGTTGATGGCCAAGTTTTGTTTAAATTTTAAATGAGGTAGGTTGAATCTGATTGGTCAAGACATTGTCTCTCTCATTCCTTAGGGCAATGGTAATCACCTGCTTTCTTGAGTTGAAACAGGCACTGTGTGTACGTGTTTTGTCTGTTTGCAAAGAACCGGGTCCTGTGAATTAGTGTGAACATCTCTTACATGAAAGTCCACCTTTGAAATGGAGCAGACAGTTGAGCTCCCTTTCCTTGCTGTCATTATTAAGAAATCAGCCAGGGTTTCTGTACTACAGTAGTACAAAACTATTTTCGCTGGTCACTATTTACAATGGGATTTCTTCAGTTCTATGTGCCATAAGATGACCTTATTAGCAATGTCATAAACAGGACATTTGTTCATTGTGTGAGCTTAAATGCTGACATAAGGTATATCAAAATCATCCAGTGGATTGATAGCTACCCTGATCAGATCAGGTCTCGCTGTGTGTCATGCAAACTCATTAAGGAGCTCAAGACCATCATTTTTGGTCCCTTCAACTGCTTGCAACAAGCAAGGTATGCCTGTAAATATAATGCTAGTATTCTTTAGGTGACTGGGTTAAATTCAAACCAGTTCTCTAATTCCCTACTATATAACATGTAATCATTATGTTTATAAATACTATTAAAGAAAATAGAATAATTATTGAAGACTGTAGTTTTCAGGTCTGAGATCTTGGCATTACAAAAGATGGAATTAATTTTGTACTTTTGGATCTTCTGTGACTATGCTGCTCCTTAAACAAGGTTATGTTGTTCATGATTGTAGAAATTATTCAATAATTGAACAAGCCAACTTACAGAAATGTGCTAGTAAAATACTGGCCCAGATTTTGCATTGGTAATGACAGTGAAATTCTTGGTGATTTCCATCTTTGCTCCACTGAAACTGAGCCATTTTTTTGGTGGAGAAATTAACTTGTGGTGTGATGAAAACTGTTGATTCCCCAGATACAGCAGTAGCAATGCATGCTGATTTCCTCATTGACACAACTGAAGCAATCAGAGGAGGTGGGATAAGTAGTTACACATGAATAAATTTTTGTGCCCCCATCACCGCTTTTTTTTTCCCGTCCCCCCATCATCCCTCCTCCAAATCCATGCATGCGCAGTTTAAGCAGCAAATCTAGAAGCTGCTGTCAATGATTCTACAATTCACTAGAGGTTGCATTCTGAATTGATGACAACCTACACTCTTAAACTGTTTGCCTTGAGGTAAAAACCTTATAAAGAGTTGCAGTTGATTGTATGAGATGTAATTGGCTTTTAAAAGCATACTAACTTCGTAATTACTGTTAACCATTTGCATTGGCTCTGAGAAGCTAATTTTATAATTGTGGAACATCATATTTCTCCATAATAACACAAGCCAGCACAATTAAGAACAATTTTTTTTTAAATTCACCTTTGTTTTCATTTCTAATTTAATTGAATCATCATCAGCTAATCTGATATCTGAGCATGTAAATTAGAAGTGAAGTGCTTTTTTCTTCCTGTCATTGCTATCAGTGAATATTTTAATATGCTCAGCTACTGGATGACTTTCTGACACTACTGCTGTGCTCCAAGAGATTACAATGACTTGACAACAGAATTAAACTGTCATCAGAAAGGGAAACACAAACCACGTAAATCATTGGCTGCTTCTTTGAAGTCAACTGTAAATGTTTTTTCTTTCACCATTGCCCACAAATGTTACAACTGTGGCTGAGAAGTGTACTGTCTCCTTCTAGTCCCACCACTCCATTGGTCACAGCATGTAATTAAACATTTCACCCTGTTACCGATATCGCTAATTATAAACTTTATCTATATTAGATTCAGAATAAAAATGATCCAGCAACCACGTTTCTTCAATAAACAACAAAATTATTGATCTGTTATCATCATACTGATTCAACAAAGATGCAAAGCTAATGTGAAGTTTGAAATATGAAAGTACAGATATTTGGGTTGTAATTTTGCTCGCTGAGCTGGTAGATTTGTTTTCAGACATTTGTCACCATGCTAGGTAACATCAGTGAGCTTCCAATGAAGCGCTGATGTTCTGTACCGCTTGTTATTTATCTGTATTTGGTCTGTTATGGGTGATATCCCTTCCAGTTCTTTTTCTGAGAGGTTAGTAAATGGGGTCCAAATTGATGTGTATGTTAATGGAGTTCCAGCTTGAATGCCAGGCCTTTAGGAATTCCCGTGCATGTCTTTGTTTACCGTGTCCCAGGATGGATGTATTATTCCAGTCGAACTGGTGTCCCTCCTCATCTGTGTGTGTGGGTACTAGTGATAGTTGGTCATGTCTTTTGGTGGCAATTGGTGCTCATGTATCCTGGGTGGTTAGTTTCCTGCCCGCCTGTCCAATGTAATGTTTGTTGCAATCCGTGCAGGGTATTTTGTATGTGACATTTTTCTGCTAGTTGTTGTTATGAGATCCTTTTAAATTCATCAGGAGTTGTTTGAGTGTGGTGGTAGGTTTGGGGGCTACCGTGATGCCTGGGGGCATGTCTGGTCGTCATCTCAGAGATGTCTTTAATGTATGGCAAGGTGGCTAGAGTCTCTGGACATGTTGTGTCGTCTTGTTTAGGTCTGTTGTGTGGGAATTGGCGGACTGTACTTATTGAGTACCTGTTGTTCCTGAATACGTTGTACAGGTGTTTTTCCTCTGCTTCTCTTAGTTCCTTGGTGCTGTAGTGCTCGTTTTAAATAATGTCCTCCTGATGCAGGTCTATCTGCTTCTACTAGTTTGAGGATGCTGTCCTTGCTGATGGAGTTGGTGCTGTCAGGTGTTTGTGCCCTTGGTTCATATAGCAGTGAGGCCAGTGTTTCTTTGGCTCGGGTGATATTTATTGATTATGAATGGGGCCATCATGTCAAAGGAAACCATGATCTTGTCATCTTCGATCTTGGTGTCTTTGATGTTAAGGAATTCCATAGTTTCACTTTCCGGTACACTGAGAGACAGACGAGCAAAGGAACTGCAACGCAAACTGAAACACCTAGCAGAAGACTTAAGCCACTCCATCTACTCCACCCAGGAATTTTGTAACATCATCAAAGACACCAAGGTGGCAGATGACGAGGTCATGGTTTCCTTCAATGTGATGGCCCTATTCACATCAATAAACATCACCCTAGCCAAAAGAACACTTGTATCACGAACCAAAGGCACAAACACCTGACAGCACCAACTCCATCAGCAAGGACAACATCCTCAAACTAGTAGACCTGTGCCTCACAGCTCATTTCACCTTCAACGACAAGACCTACAAACAAATCAATGGGATACCTATGGGATTACTAATATCAGAACCCTTAGCAGAAGCAGTTATGCAAAGGTTAGAACTAACAGCCCTTCCCATTATCCAGTCCAAGCTCTGGGTCCACTATGTGGATGGTACCTTTGTGGGTTTCTTCTAATTTGTTCTGTTTCGTGATGACAAACACATAAACAACATCCTTACCGGTATAAAGTTCACCAAAGAGGAAGAGAACAACAGACCCCTTCCCTTTCTAGACATCACGGTAGAATTAAAAGCCAAGGGAGAGCTACAGATCAGCATTTACAGGAAAGCCATACACTGACCAGGTACTCAACTACAGGAGCCCCAGTCATCCCAACACTCTCAAATTGAGCTGCATCAGGACATTATTTAAACAAACCACAACACACTGCAGCACCCAGGAACTAAGAGAAGCAGAGGAAAAACACCTGTTCCGGAATACGTTGTACAACGGCTACCCGATAAGTGCAGTCTACCAATTCCTCCACAACAGACCGAAATAAGATAACACAATATGCCCAGAAACTCTAGCCACCGTGTCATACATTAAAGGCATCTCTAAGATGACAACTAGACTACTCCAGCCCCTAGTCATCGTGGTAGCCCACAAACCTACCACCACACTGAAATAGCTCCTGATGAATTTTAAGGACCCCTTACTAACAACCAGCAGAATGAATGTCATATTCAAAACATACTGCAAGGACTGCAACAAACATTACATTGGACGGACGGTCAGGAAACTAGCCACTAGGGTACATGAGCACCAACTGGCCACCAAAAGACATGACCAACTATCACTAGTATCCATACACACAGATGAAGAGGGATACCAGTTCGACTGAGACAATACATCCATCCTAGAACATGCCAAACAACGACACACGTGGGAATTCCTAGAGGCCTGCCATTCAAATTGGAACTTCAATAAGAATCACATCGATTTGGACCCCATTTACCAATCTCTCAGAAAAAGAGCTGGAAGTGATATCACCCACCACAACAGGCCAAGACAGATAAATAGCAAGTGGGACAGAACACCAGCACTTCATCGGAGGCTCACTGATGATGTCACCTAGCATGGTGATGAAAAGTCTGAGAACAAATCTACCAGCTCAGCGAGCAAACGTACAACCTGATCCACAACCTAAGCTTCAAATGTTCTCCCAAATTGCAGTACAATTATTTATTCTTATAACTATAATACATGGACAGATTTACATGCAAGTTACAGGAAAGAAAAGGGAATTTTCTCTGCAGAGTTAACTTGGGGGGGGGGGGGGAAAAATTGGCAAAAATGGTAGTTAATTCTCAGAGAATAAAAGAATAAGATAAGTTGAATATTGCATTCAGCCTGATGTCCATGTTGCAGTTACATAGTACTAGATTTTTTTTTGTCTGGGATCTCTTCAGATGCAGTCCCACTGAGGGTCACAATGGAATCTTCTGGATACTTTTCATGAAGAACAGCTGTATTTTCTTTTTTCAGTTCTCTCACCGAATCCTTTGGAGTTTTCAGAAATGATGAACTGCGGATTTGGAGGGTGGTGTGGTCTTAACTCTTCACCAACAATGCCACAACTCAGCTACAAAAACATGCAAATAGTGACACACCTGTACATGTGATTTCCAGTAGATTCAAATAGTTAGCTTTAATCATGTAAGTTCCAGTAAAATCTGTTAAAACAAATTGTCCCACACAATCAGTTTAGTGACCTTTCACTAAAGAAAGTGTGTCCAGGTAATTCTTTCCAAATGAGACTCCAGTTATGTGTCCTCAAAAATACTAATAATGGAAGGTTTTCTTAAGTCATTCATGGGATGAAAACGTTGCTGGTTCGACCAGTATCTATTGCCTATTTGTAATTACCAAGAGGGAAGTTGAGAGTCGAAGCATTGCTTTGGATTTAGAGTCACAAGTGGGCCAGATCAGGTAAGGATACCAGTGTTCCTTCCCTAAAGGCAATTTGTGAACAAAATAGGTTTTTCCTGACAATTGGCAATGGGTTAATTGTCATCATTAACTCTTAATTCCAGATACTTATTGAAGTCAAATGTCACCATCTGTGCGATGTGAACCCAGGTGCCCAGAACATTACCTGGGTCTCTGGATTAATAGTCTAATGATAACACCACTAGGCCATCCAGCGAGCCCTGTGCCTCCATTGCACATTATTAGACCCAAACTGCTGCTTTATCTATCATTCTACAGTTAAAGTTGTTGAAACATAATTATTCTTCCACATTTCACTTTTTGTATTAGATAGAAATAATAAGTTGTACTTTTAGTCATCCACATACATGAGTAGGAACTGAAGTACAGCAGAGTAGAATTCAAGGGCTTTTTCTGGAGTATCTTGGGGATGGTTTTCTAGAGCAACATGTTGGAGAACTAATTAGAGGACAGGCATTTACGGACCTAATATTATGTAAAAGAAAAGAGCCAATTATAAAGTGGCAGGAAGTAGTTAATGTGAAAATTGGTAAGCTTTCAGGATACTGTAGAAGAGGACCAAGAAACTGAACAGGAGAAGAATGCAATTCCATTTTGAAAAAATGGACGACAAAAACTTCTATAGGTACATAAAAATTTAATGTTTGGTTACAATAAATGGGAGTCTATTAAGAGTCAGGAGAATTTATAATTGGGACTACAGAAATGGCAGAAAAGCTAAATGATTATTTTGTCTGTTTTTACTCACAAAGATTAAAAAAAAATCTTCAGGATTCAAGATTCAAGTGACTTGGGAGAATGAGGTGTATAAGAATAAGCATTGGTTGTTGAATGGTTCCTGCAGGTTGGAAGCTTGCAAATGTCATCCTACTCTTTAAGAAAGGAGCAAGAGAAACAGTGAACTACAGACATATATTACAACATTCCCCTACTGCTCATATCATAAAGGATGTGGTAAATTGGCACATTGATCTAATTGATTATACTCAACATGGATTTGCAAACTGAAAATGTTTTGAGGATGTTACTAGCAAAATTGATACTTGAGTTGATGAATGGAATATTTGGACTTCAGAAGATGTTGATAAGGTCCTCCACCATTGAGTTTGATTTGCAAAATTAATTTATATGTTATACAAGATAATGTACTGGTATGGATTAAGGATTAGCAAATAGATAGAAAACAGAGGGTAAAAGTAAATGGGTCATTTTCATGTTGTCAGATTTTGACTAGTGGGGCATCATCGTATCAGCACTTGAGCCGTAGCTGTTTACCATAATTTTATATCAATGATTTGGGGATGTCGAGACCAAATATAACGCTTCTAAATTTGCAGATGATACAAAGCTAAGCAGGCATCTGTCATGAGGAAGATGTAAAATATTTTCAGGAGGATCTGGATAGGTTTAGTGAGTGGGCATGATGGATGGAATATCATGTGGAAAAATGTGAAGTTTTCTGCTTTAGTCGGAAAAATTATTGCGCAGAATGTTTCCTAAATGGTGAGAGGTTGGAAAACGCACATGTACAAAGCGACCTTGGTGTCACAAACAAAAACAGAAATTGCTGGAAAAGTTCAACAGGTCTGGGAGTATGTGGAGAGAAGTCAGAGTTAATATTTTGGGTTGAGGGACCCTTCCTTAGACTTTGTCCTTGTCATTTAAATTACTGAAGGTTAATATGAAGGTGCTTCAATCTACTAGGAAAGCTAATGGAATGTTAGTCAATGCTGCAAGATGATATAAGTATAGGAGTAATGAAGTCTTGCTTCAATTACAGAGAAGCTTGGTCAGATTGCACCCAGAGTACTATATGTAGCTTTAGTCATCTTATCTCAAGAAAAGTATTTTTGCCGTAAGGGAAGTTCATAAAAGTTCATCAGACTTGTTCTCCATTAAAGGACTGTTCAATGAAAATAATTGGGCAAACTGGGCTTTCAAATAATAAGACCTCATTGAAACCTATAAAATACTGAAAGGAATAGGGTATATGTAGGTAAGATGTTTCCCGTGGCTGGGGAGCATGGAACCAGAGGGCACAGTTTAACAATAAGTTTACTGACACCAATGCTCTGCTAATAATTTCCAACATGGCTCACCTCCACCATTTTCATTCTGTGTACATGTGCAACAAAACAAAAGGCAATTTTTAAAAAGTTATAAGAAAATCTCCACTTGACCCTTTTCTCACATGCACCGATGTACACTTCCATTAAACTCTTCATTTTTGTGTATTTCCTAGCTCTTAACTGCTTTTTCTTTACATTAATCACTTCTACTGTGCACACCCTTCAGCATCAGCAGACGCAGCCTTAAAAATAAGGGGATGCCATTTAGGACCGAGATGAGTAGACATTTCTTTATTTAGAGGATGTCATTGGGTAGGCCAGTATTTATCGTACATTCCTAATTACCCAGAGGGCACATATGAGTCAACTACATTACTGTGGGTCTGGACTCAAACCAGGAAAGAATGACAGATTTCCTTCCCCTATAGATTGATAAACTAGCTGGGTTTTTATGACATTCAATAGTACTGCCATTAGGCTAGCTTTAAATTCTAGGTTTTTTCTTTTTTGAATTCAAATTTCACCAATTGCCATGATGAGATTAGATTCCAGGTCACCAGAACATTAGCTTAGGGTTCTGGATTCCTAGGCCAGTTACGTTACACCACACAACTCACTCTCTGTCCCTGATCGTGCCTCCTTGACCATTCATAACCTATACAGAATTTGATTCCATTTGTTATTACATTTCAGCAATGTAATTTATCTTGTACTTGGAAGGCAAACAGAAAATAAATTTAAAACACCAGTTTTATCGCTGTAGCTTTGTGTTTCTTCAGATAATGATGAACTCATTGACAAGGGAACAAAGTTTTCTTCCTCTAGGTTTGCTTTTTGAAAGATTGTTCATTGTTCATCAATTGTAGTAGTATAGTAATTTCAGCTAATCATTCACCATGATCTTGGAGTTCCACCCTTTTCTGCACTAAAGAGGAATTTTCTTCCAAGAACATTTTTCATTGTTGTGTTGTTTGGGTTGTCTGAGTGCAAGAATTTCGCAAGTCTTCCACAAGTTTCTTGTCATCACCCTACAAGACTTGATTACACTGTTGTACTGTTAACAGTTGGACCTATAGTGAGTAGTCTGACTTAGGTAGTTAGACTTGCCATATTTTATTGAGCTTTGATCTGTTCATGCTCATTTTGATATTCAACTTTGAATTTTGTTGAGGCATTGTGAATGCCGATATGTTGATAGCCTGGTCTTATAGCACTTGACTGAAAATACTGTCTGGTGATTCCATCGCTTACTGACTGCTTTCTCTTGCAGCTTTTTCTCTGAATAACGTCCTATGAGCTACTTTAAGTTAGGGTACTTCTTCACAGTGGGGTTTTTATTAAGATTGAAGTTTTTTTCTCTGAACATGCTAAAGTCATGCTGATGTCCTTTATTCATGATTGCAAAGATATGTCGCATACAATTGGCTTCTGAATGTTCAATGGTCAGTAATTTCTTTTGAAGCTCTAAAGCCTATCCCTACATAATTGAAGGTTTGCTTCTCATGCAATGTTCCCAGAATTTGAAGGTTCTGTGGTCAATTTATTGACTGTAAAAATGCTTGATGTTCACTTACCTTTGTCAATGATTGAGCTCATCCAAAGTTTTGTTGTAGTTACACTGCAATGATCCAGCCTTCTCTTCTGAGAGGTATATGTTCATGTACCTGTGACTGCAATTGCTGTTGCTGCAACTCCTTAGCAATTTCTATAATATGTAAACAGGTTTATCTGTATCTCCTTCATGAAAGGACTGATTCTCCTCCAGGCCGGTTTTTTTTAAGGTACAGTGCCATTTTAATCAAAAGATACAGGAATATACATTGTTAGAGAGCTCTGTAAATGGATGACTGAGGAACTTAGAATAGTTTCTTTCTCTATAAACATGTTTGAAGAACAAATCACTGTCTAGAATGCCCTCTGGTCATTGCCTCCTTTGGTGTCTGTTTTTCCCATTGTTTTGGCATCTCTTGCAATACTGGGGCTGGAGTATCTTTAGTGTCTGCTGACTTAAAATGTTTAATGTTACGTAACAGCCCCACTTTATAAATGATCATAATGATTAGGAATCACACAAAATCTTTATGATCTCTTTTCCATTACAATGAAGCACAGCAAATATTTTGTCCCTTGGATTCTTCTCAAACCACAAGATTTAATGAAAGATGGTGCGAGGATTCTTGGAAAGCAACCAAAAGGATCAATACATTTTCTCTAGCATTCCATTTAAAATTAGTCATCCTATTTACTTTAATCTCTACACCTAGAATTCATCTTTCAGGTCAATACCACCAAGGAAGACAATTATGGCTGGACACCTGCCACAATACCCAAGAAGAGTTAATCCCTTCCCTCTGCATTCTTTACTGCTGGGACTCCCGCACACTGCTGCGTTTGAGCATTCCCAACCAATGGAAATAGTTTATCTTTATCTACCCTGTCTTTTCCTGTTAATGTTTTGAAAGTTTTGATCAGATCACCCCTTAACCTTCTAAATTCTAGAGAAAACAGGTCTAACTTGCATAATCTCTCATCATAACTTAACTAGTGACATTCAGGTAGCATTCTTGTAAACCTACACCCTTCAAAGCCAATATATCCTTCCTAAGGTGCGGTGCTCACAGTATTTCAAAGGGGCTCTAACCAGAGTTTTGTCTGACTGATGCTTTCTCCAGCATATTACCCAAGTCATTAATAAATAATTTATAATTGAGGCCCTAACACATCCTTATGGGATACAACTAGTCACGTTCTGCCAATGAGTATCTACCCATTGTCCCTACTTTATGTTGCTTGACATTCAACCCATTTCCCAGCCATATTAGTAATCGTCTCTCAATTTTGTGAATTTCTAACTTATTTAATAGTCTCTTATGTGGACTTTATCAATTGCCTTCTGGAAGTCCATATTAACAATATCCATAAACATTCTCCTATCCACATAAGCATTTCTTCAAATATTTCAGTGAGATTTGTTAGGCATAGATCTCTCCAATTAACTGAGAATTTCTGAGGTGTTCAGTTACCCCATCCTTAATTACAAACTCCAATAATTTCACACCATAGATGTTATGCTACCTGCTCTGCAGTTTCATAGCTTTGCGCTTTTGCCCATCTTAAAAATAGTGACATGCAATTTTCCAAATAGGGGGATAACCCCCATATCTAGGGAATTCTGAAAGATTATAGTTAGGATGCCTACAATGTGTTCCCTTACTTCCTTTAAACTGTCAGATGCAAACATTAGATCCCAGGGACTTGTCATTCTTTAATTCCATTACTTTCCTCATTGCCAACGTTTTACTTGTGTTAATTTTATTCAGTCCATGTTCCTGATCCACTACCAATTTCTTCAAGTTTTTTGTTAAGTGTCCTCCTCCTCCTCTTTAATAATGAGGTAAAATAATTATTAAACATTTCTTCCATTTCCTCACCTTTCCCCATAGACATTGACAATATCCCAAATTTCAATCTTTAGTGGGCCAACATTGTTCTTGACCATCTGTTTTTCCTTTTATATAACTATAATTTTTTTGCATAATGATTTTATGTTCCTGGCAAATTTCCTTTCATAACCCCTTTTATTAGCTTTTATAAGCTGATTTATGACCCTTTGCTGGTTTTTGTATCTTTCCCACTCCATAGGATCTCTGCTGTTTTTTGCATTTGTGTAAGCCCTTTCTTTTAGTCTTATACTGTCTCTTAACTCTTTAATTGTCGTTGTTTTATTATGCTTTTCCCTCTCTGGTATAACTGGTTTTATACTGTTTTAAATGTTCTTTCAACATCTTCCACTGTTCTTCAGTTGCTTTACCCATTAGTGGATTTTCCCAGTTTATTGTGAACAGTCTCTGTCTCATCTCATTAAACCCAGCCTTATCAAATTCTAAAACTCTAGTCGCTGATTCACACCTTTTTGCTTTCAAACGCTACCTTGAACTCAATCACGTCATGATCACTATTTGATAAATGTTCGCCCACAATTTTATTAATTAAATCTGGCTCATTGTTCCTTACTAACTCCAATATTGTTTATCCTCTTGTTGTATCGAGAACATATTGTTATAGGAAAGTATTCCTGACACAGTCCAGAAATTCACTATCTTTCTGACAGGGTGCTTGTCTGCCTCTCCCAATCTAAGTTCAAGTTAAAATTCCCCATTAATACTACACTGGCTTTGCTCCACACTTGCCTAATTTCCTTAATTATACAAACTAGCAATCTACAATCTCAAGTGTATACACAACACCTATTATTGTTTCTGATCTTTTCACTGTTCCTCAGTTCCACCCATATGGTTTCGACTGAATGCTTTCCCCTCATGGTATCCTCCCTCAATATTGAATTAATTTTGCTTCTAACCAGTAAGCCTACCTCACTACCTCTGCTATTTCCCCTGTCTGACCCATAAACGTTATAACCTGTACATTTAGTTCTCAGTCCTGACCACCCTGCTGCTTTGCTCAATAATGGCTACTATATCATAATCTCCCAATTTGGATTTAGCCTGCAGCCCATTTAATTTATTCCCTGCACTCTGTGCATTCGTATATAGAATTTTTTTTTGACCATACTCTTTAACATGTCCCTCAACACTGATGCTTTATTCACCTGTTTATTATTTCTCTTTTCTGGTTTAATTAATACACTCTTATTAGTTTTGCTATTACCTACTGTACCTGATGTAGGATTCCTGACTGTTTTCACAGACATTATAATTGAAGCGATTCCTATAGTTCTAAAATGTGCAATATGTCATGATGACTGCAATGAAATGTTGTCGTTTTTAAAAGACCAGAGAATGCTTATTGTTATTATTGTTAGTGTTCATTTTCATAATGCAAATTTCCAAACATAATCAACTGTTAAATACTACCCCAAATAAATTGGTCTTGGTATAGGCAGGGTGAATTTAAATAATAGATTTTTGAAAACTGTCTATTTATTGGTTTTAAATGACTGATTTCTTATTACTACATTTTCATGGCCAGTAGAGGGAAACTTCAAACTGTTATTTAGTCCTATGCTATCTATTTCTAAAAGTTAAATAAAAACAACTACTGGTAAAAATTGTAAGTTAAATTGTTTCCTTTGTCATTTGTGTTCTTCATGCACAGTATAAGTTTTGTTTGAAATGACCTGTTAACCCAATCAAAATGGCACTGATGGACTTTTCCACAGCTTTGCAAGAATTAATTATAACATCTGTTCAGGCATAGAATGCATTATTCCTTACAATATGTTTTACAATAAAGTTTGCTGAGCAACTGTTTACAACTGTAATTCCATAAAATACAAAATTAAAAGTTTATCATTAATGTTTGGTGAGTATTTGATGAAAGATATCTGATTTATATGCATACATATTATATAATTTTGAGTTTGGTTTTCAAAATAGTAGCTGATGGTTGTTGGTTATTTTTGTGAACATAAATTGAAGCAAGGCTGAGAGTTCTTTAGGAACAGTGTCCTGATCTAGTATGAGTTAGAGAGATGGAGACTACAAACCTCGAGTGTAAATGGGAATAAGATATTTACACCATGGGGTTTGTGACAGAAAAACATTGAAGGCCATTTGCTTGTTTTCAGTTGATAACAATAAAGGATTGATTTTAGTTCAGAAACCCAGAGATTGGAAAGTTTCAGGGCAGCAGCTCAGAGGAGACCTAAGTGGGGTCAAAAGCAGATTTGAAATAAAATCAAGCTCTCTCCTAGAAATTAGTTTTTTCAGAACAGTTCAGTGAAGTTTAGTTGTGCATCTTTGAAATCATGCCAGTTTGGCAGAAATATGCAGATTATTATAAGCAAAGAAAATTTAAGCTCTCAGTTTAGTGAGCTCTCATGTAACAAGACTCCACAGTTCACAAGAAAGAAACTGCAGAGAAACTATTAAGTAGGATTTAAATATTTGATGTGAAGGTGTAATTTACCGGAATCTGAATCTCTGCAAATTGATGGTGTTGGGAAATATGTTGAAAACTTATTCTATATTCAAACCATATTCTAAATTTGGATAGCTTTGCTGAAGAATAAAATGTTCTTTTGTGTAATACATGTTTGTTCAGTTGTTTAAAAAAAAATCTGTAGTCTTGTCTGAATACATCTCAGAGGTCAACCACCATGTTAACTAACCAAACAAGCAAAAATATTTATCAAGGGAAGTTTCATTCTAGAATCTTGCGTATCCAATACTATCACTAGTTGAGATCATAAGCAGTAACTTTTATGATTAAATATTTATTCCCCCACAGAAAATGAATATCAAAAGAAGAACTGTTGCTAAATATAACAAATATGATTTAATGTATAGATAAACCAACATCCCAAAGGGCACAATAATTACTGTATCATTGAAGCTATTAGACTAGGAATGGGCAAGTCAAGGATACATCTGTAGAGGACAAAAAAAATTTGAAATTATGATATTGGTAGTTTTAATTATGGTTCATTGAATAATTTACATTTCTTAATCAATTGCTCTGCGGTATTTTCTCCTCCCCAGGTATATATACAACCTGTTGGTTCAGTGGTCAGTTACTGTGCAGTGTGGTGTTTGGCCATTAAGATCAAGAAGAACCCAGAATCAATCAGTAATCTTTCATGTTAATTGCTCTCAGCTACTGTCACAGTGCCAGAGGAAAATCAAGTCTTAGTTTCCTCAGAGCAACATAAAATCAATCAGCTTTCCTAAATTTAGCAGAAGACTTTGATTCAGTAGTTTAAAAAAGTCAAACTTCTCTTCATGAAACCTATTTATACTTACAGCGCAATCTGATATTGCTTCTCAAATGCCACATCTTGGTTTTGTTATTCCATTTCCTTGTGAAAAGACCTTTTTCAAACAAATTTTATAAAACTGCCTGTAAAGGATGAAATTCACAATGCTTGATTAACTTCTTATTGATCAATTAGTAAACTACATTACTGTGGCATAAATTCAAATATCATTACATCCTATGGCATCTGAAATAATGCTTATTTTAAAATGTTATTAGGTTCTTATCAATACACATTTTAAACAGCAAAATCAACTGCAGTAAAATGTGTACTCTTCATTGATTTTTTTTTCACCACCACTAGCATTGACACAGAAGACTATGTCCACGCTAAATACAGCTTCTGTCATAGGAATAATATTTTTGCAATGAGATGAAATATGTCATCCTGATTACCATATATTATAGATTAATTTTGTTGTAAACATTATATTATTTTGTTTGTTAGCATTACATTTTAGTTGTATTTTGATTTCCAAAGCGAGTTATTCATAGGTATTAGCATACTTCTGTCTGAGATATTTTTAATCAAACTGTTCAGATATGTTATGTCACACCTCTGGAGTAGGTGGGACTTGAAATTAAGCCTTCTAGCCTACAGATAGGGTCACTACCACTACACCACAAGAGTCCCTTACACTACTTTATTGGCAAGGCTTGGATGAAATAGAAATTCAATACTAATTGAAAGAGTCTGAATTGAAATGAATCTGGGAGTATAAACCAATTTCTAATTGATGAGGTTTTGCAGAGCAAATCTGCTTGCAAAAGAGTGCCAATTTAATATGCTAGAGGAGATGGAAAATAGAATATTCACATTGGTTTAATGCCGATCTATGTTGGAGATCAGAAGAAAGGTACATGATTACAACAATTCCTAAAATTCATTCATGTGATGTGGGCGTCACTGGCTCGACCAGCATTTATTGCCCATCCCTAATTGCCCAGAGCATGGTTAAGAATCAGCTATGTTGCTGTGGATCTGGTATCTTATAAAATTTTGGTGCAGTTTCAATCTCCGATATATCTGGCTTGCATATTTGTGGTTAGCTGTTCTACTGATTATTCTCTAGTTCATAATTCTGCAGTCCAGAAAGGTGTGATCTTACACAATCTGGACTTGAGAGGCTACAGTGTCAGCCATTTGTTAGCATTGGACACTCTCAACATTTCTCAACTCGCCACATAATTATTGAATGAGTGAGGTCACAGTTTATACATAATGGTTAAACTCAACCTGATAGTCACTGTTTAATGAGAAAGATTATTCAATAATCATGTACATCATTCAAATGGATTATTTTAGTTTTAAGAAACTTTGGTGTTGTTGAATTGTCATAACCCACTATCATTGTACATACAAGGAAATTTAATTGTTTGATATATAAGAATTTGGAAATAATCCACTACATGCCTGAAAATCTTCTGAAACACAGTCCATTTTGCCATCTTAGAAAAGATGCAAAGTTGACGGTTACATCCTTGAGTGCATTGCTACCACTGGCCTGTTAGCAGGTGTAATGATATGTGTCAAAACAATAGGAAGTGAAACCTGCAAATGTCACATTTAGCTTATAAAAGTTTAAATTTGCTAACAGGTTCAAAGTACTCTGATATTTAATAAATTGAGCAAAGTAACAAAATAAAATCATTCCCATAAATGAAACTAAAAACTGAACACATGATCATTTTTAAGTTTTGGAGGAGGATATAAATAGCATACAATTTTAATGTTCACTTTTCCTTAAAAGTAACACGACAGGGCACACCTCAATAAATTTATTAATGTAAGGAAGGTTCTGCTGGCTGTGTAATAGGGACCAACATCTATTGTAAATGACATTTGCCTTCTTCACTATCAGATATCAATGATTGTTTAGTGAGGGACATCTGATCCTAGGAGGCAGGGAGGACTGCAGATGCTGAAGAATCAGAGTTGATAAAGTGTGGCGCTGGAAAACTCACAACAGGTCAGGCAGCATCCTTGCCTGATCCCAGCCATCTCAGTGCTGTATTTATGATCAGAAAGCAAAGGTGAATCCCCTTTGTTGGTACAATTAATGATTTGTCTCTATCATATTGATTAAACAAAAACTTAGGATCAAGAAACTGCAAAAGGCAGCAACTATTTTAAGATTAAATTATTTTTTAATAATCAATGCAATAGAATTAAGAGGGGTCAAGCAAAACTCTTTGGCACAAAATCTTGCAGTGTTTTGGTTTGCACATAAGCAGTAGATGTAAATGTAAGAAGCATCAAGATTGTTCCAAGCTGATCTGAAGACTCCTATCCTATCACAATAATAGGAATCAGTACCACCTTAAAATTTCTGTTTCTGGATCTTTAAAAGTTGACAAGATCAAAAAGCCTTGCATTCATATGACATCTTCCTCAACCTTACAACTTTAAAGTCAATGATATGTGGTCATTGCTGTATCATAGGTGATGCTGTTGCCAATTGGTACACATTTCTAGAAATAGCGTTGTGACAATGAACAGATATTCTGTTCTGTTTTAATTGATGTTGATTGATGACTAAAATGCCAGAGATAAGTTTGCTGCTCTTCTTCAAAACTTGCAATGGGATCGTTTACATCCATATGACTTAGCTGGTTGCAGCCTCTCCAGTTGAGTGACTGAATTGTTGAAAACTAAGGTTTTACTTTAAAAGTAGTTTGACAGGAACTACTGAAAATTCAGAACTTACAATCCCAAAATGACTGCATTTGTTTAAACAAATTTCTACTCATATACAAAGTATGTGCGTATTATTAAGGTACAAAAAGTTTATAGGTGGTATTCCAAACTGACTATAGTTCACAAAAAAACTGAAAAAGCAGATACAGTTTCTTGATAGCCTGTCAGTTATTAAAATGGCATATAATACTCAGACCATACCATCTTAAGTGTTACCATTGATTAGAAATTGAACTGGACCAGGCATATAAGTACTGCTGCTATAAGTTAGAGGTGAGGAATCTGCAATAGGCAACTCCCTTCTTGAGTCCCTAGGCCTTTCCACCATCTACCCAGGACAAGTCAGGAATGAGATGGAATGCTCCACACTTAAGTGGATGAATGCAGCTCCAAAATTCAAAAAGACTTGACCCCATTCAGGACACAGAAGCCTGCTTTCTTGGTACTCCACAAGCATTAACTCGCTCCTCCACCAAAGTGCAGTAGAGTTTTCAAAAGTAATGAATAAAAAACAAAACTTAAGGCAAATTTTACTATATTTAGCATTCAAACCAAAGCATTGAATTAGTAGTACAAATCGAGATAAGTATGATCGAGTGACTTACTGAGATGATTCTAAGATGACCGAGAATGGAACATGAATATTGAAGCGTATGTGACACTTAGAAAGTACAGGCAGCTAAGAAAGGTAGGAGGCTTGGCTCTGTTAATTAAAGATGATATTAGCACAATGCAGAGGTATAACCTTAATTCATGAGACCAGGATATAGAAATAATTTAGCTAAGGAAGAATGAAGAAGGCAAGAGGTCACTGATGGGAGTTATTTACAGGCACTCTAATGATAACCAAATGAAAGGACAGGGTATCAAATGCATTGGATCAGGCCGGACCCCCTCAAAACATTTCAAGAAAGTAGTCTCGACACTATCTTTGCTAGTTGTTTTAAGCAGGTGAAGGTGGATATTCCAGGAGTGATGCAGCTGACCTAACCATTTATTTTAAGCAAAACAACATTTATTTGCAAGATTACCAAATGAAACACAAATAAAAGAGAACAGAACATAGAATTAATTTATCTGAAAACCCAACAGATGCTGTTCAAAATTCCTGTAATAATCCCCATAAATACCCCTTGTCAAAAAAGGTAAACTCAAACACAGGGTCTTCTAGGAGAAAGGTCAGAGAGAAGAAGGATCAGCATGGACCTGCTTCTTTGGGTCCAGCAGCTTCACAACTGATTGACTGCTTTCAGTGAACTGCCAGCGTGCTAAAATAAAACTGAGCCCAGGGAAAAACTGAGCTGGGAGAACTGGCCGCTCCCCTTTCATTGTGCAAGTGTTCTTTCTTAAACTCCAAAGCCTTTTGCCTGAGGCAATGTCTGTTCGTTAGAATCAAATTGGTCCTAAAACCCTTCAAATCTAGACCTCTTGGCAACTCAGCATTCATGGCCTCTCTTAAAAATAAAAATCTACCAAGGGCAAAATAATCTTGTTAAAAGAGCAGTATCATGACACAAGGACGAAATAATGGGAGTGTGCTAAATGGGTCCAGAGGTTATCATTGGTGATTTAGCCTATATATAGACTGGAAAAATCATATTTGGAAAAATAGACTAGATGAGAAATTCATTGAATATTTTTGGGACAATTTCTTAGGCCAGTATGCAATGACCCCAACCAGAGAGTAGGCCACAGTAGACCTGGTTTTGACCAACAGGATAGGATTAATTACTGATCCATGGTGAAAATACTCTTGTGTAAGAGTGACCATAATATGATTAAATTTTACATTCAGTTTAATGGAGAGAAGTGTGGGTGCAAGCTTACTATTTTGAATTTAAAAGGCAATTATGAACACAGAGCAATTGAATGTGAACAGGCAATTTAAGTTAAGGGACAGATCAATGGAAATGCAAAAGCAAGCATTTAAGGGGCCATACCAGAAAAGACAGAATAGATACATCCCAATAAATAAGAAATATTCCAAGGGACAGATCCACCATCCGTGGTTAACTAAAAAGTCAATGATCATGTCAAATTCAAAGAGAAAGACATATAATTCTGCAAAGATATTTATCATATGTCTTATGGTTTACATAAGACATAGAAGCAGAAGTTATGCTATTTGGTCCATTGAGTTTGTTCCACTGTTCAATCATGGCTGATAAATTTTTCAAACCCATTACCCCACTTTCACCCTGTGGCCTTTGATTCCCTTGACAATCAAGAACCTATCTATCTGTTTTACATATACTCAATACATACTATTTATTACAAACAGAATAACTTACCAGTTACTGACCAAGAGATGATTCCACTTCATCAAGGGTGGAGCCAGGTCCTGAAGGAGGTAAATAAAGTAATGGAGAAATAAATGCTCCTCTGCCCCACTTTATCCCATTCACATATCACCAAAATCAGTCTGCTTGAAATCTGCATTCTACTTGATGTTGCTACTATCTATTTTATTCCGTGAACTTGAAAGTTCCTTGCAAGTCTGTGGTTTGGCACTTTATTAAATGTCTTTTGGAAATCCAAGAATACTAGCTCAACAAAACTTGTATCATGCTTGTCTGTTATTTTATCAAGTAACTCACGTAAGTTCATTAGAAACAAGGTTTCCCTTACATAATCCACATATGCCCATGCAAATATTAATATTGTCCTGAGTTAACATTTCCAGAAGCTTTCCATTCACCAGTGTTAAACCAATTGGCCTGTACTTGCTCAGCTTGTATTTGTACCCTTTTTGCAATTTTCCAGCCCTCTGGCATGAAGCCTGAATGCAAGAAAGATTGGAAAATTATAGACAATTCTTCTGCATTTTCCACTCTCACTTTGCTCAGTATCTTTGGCTGCATTTTATCTGGATCTTGTGTCTTATTAACTTTATCTGCAGTCAGCTCTATCTATTATCTGTTCTGTTTGAGTTCTGCAGCCTTCCATAGTCTGATCTATCTCGTCTTTCACCTCCATAGCACTTCTTGGCACAGTATTCATTGAATAATTTAGCCAGATCCACATGCATAAATGCTCTTTTTGGTCTCTTGTTATCCCTATTCCTTTAATTTATTATTTATACTGATTTATGGTTACCTTTTATGCTGGTTGTCAGTCTATTCTCATACTCTGTTTCTCTTATTTATTTTCTCAATCCACCTCTGATCCTTTATTTTTGATCTGCTTCTTGGTTGTAGAATCAACTTGACATCTGGTCTAAATACCATTTTTCTTCATTTTTAATTTTGACCTCTTTTGTCTTCCAAGGAGTTTTGGATTAGTTTGTCCTGCCTTTTCCCTCGTGGGAATATACCTTGAATGTGCCCAAAAACATTTCTTTTAAGGCAGCTAACTGTAAAGTTATAATTGCACCTACTAACATCTGTTTTCCGCTTAGATCTAGTCTTATCCCATTGAATTTAATTCATCTTACTCTAGTTTGTTCTTTATCTTTTCCATAGCCAAGCTAAACTAAATGATACAATGACCACAGATCCATAAATGTCCTACCACTGACACTTGATCCCTCCTTACTCCCCAAGAACCAAGTTAGTGATCTCTCCTATCTCATTGGGCTTGTAGCACACTACTGTAAAATATTCTTCTGAGTGCTATCGAGGAACTCTTGCTCCTCTCTACACTTTACACTACTCTTATCCCAAACTATATTCAGATAGTTATAGTCCTTCATTTAACGTTTCTGCTCAAATTCGCCTCTTATGCGGCTCTGTTTAATTACAGGTCTGTGAAGTGTACCTCAAGATCTTTTCTTCTGATAATGATTCCATGTAAACACATTTATTATTATTTTTTGTTTTTTTTCTTCCCGACACTACCGCCTAACTGCACACCCATGTTGTGTGTGTGTAGGTGTCAGACACAATGAAAGTTGCAAGGTGTGCAAATCTTTATTCAATTTCCACCACCAGGAAAAAAAGAAACACCCAAGTGGCCAGTAACAAGCAGTGCCCTTCACATCAAAGGGCAATGCTGTGTGATCAAACAGTGAAGGGGAGGGCAGGGAAATAGTACGCTCCACTCCCTGTCGGCGCCCACCTCTCCCTGAACAACTCCAGGGTGTTGGTGGACACCGTGGGCTCCTTCTCCAGAGACACCCAGGCTCTAATATGACCATGGAAGAGAGGCAGGCAGTTGTCCCCAACGACTTTTTACACGGCCCGCTGCCTGGGCCTGTTTATGGCCAGTTTGGCCAGGCCCAGGAGCACACCCACAAGGAGGTCCTCGGACCTGCCATTCCCCCTCTGTATCGGGTGCCCAAAGATCAGGAGTGTGGGACTGAAGTGCAACGAAAAACCAAAGGTTTTTTAGAAAATCAAAAAGGGAGTGCAAACGCCCACACCCAATGTATACATGGCCCATGGACTCCACAGCGCCACAGAACAAACAGTTGGGCTGGGAGTCCGTGAACCACCGCAATCTGCGGTTGCAGGGGACCGCTGCGTGCAGCACCCTCCACCCCAGATCCCCGAAAGGGGGAGGACTCCCACGTAGAGAGCCATCCACTGAGGATCCCCACCGCCGAGTGGCAAATGGGCACGCCAAGGTGTGTCTGGGCAGTGGATAAACACATTTATTATTATCTGTTTTAAAATGATCACAGTTCAGCATGACACATCCCTTACCCACACGATTATCTGTATGTTTCTTTGACTAGATCATCCACAGATCACCTGCAGACAACCCCCAATTCCATCTATTCGCTGCCCCTTCAACATCTCCACTTCCTCACAGCTGTTAGGCGGTTTGCCCGACATTCAGTCCTGGACAATTTGCAAAATTTCCTGGTTAAACATAGGAAAGGTACTAACTTCACACCTTTAACACTGATTTTTCGCCCCTCCCTAACCGCTGTCTTCAGTTCGAAGAATATCAACCCTTCAAGTGTGAGCTGTATTTCTGACCCCAAGTCCTCTTCTCTTAAACATCCAACTCTGCAGCATCGTTCGTCATTACCTTGAACGCCACTAAAATCCTCATGAGGTATGTCACCTCCTGGTTAAATTACTCCTCGACTGGACAGCCTGCCCTCAATGTTATTTAAACTTTAGTTTATTCAAAATCAGATTGCCCCATTCTGTTATGGCTGCAGACCCGCTCACCGGGTACAATACTGGACCTTCCTCCCCAGTTTCCCATATTGTACATTCTCACTCACCATTTAAATACTGCCTATTTTGCAAGTTACCGAAACCCGTAACCTGACTTAGGCGTTGCTATCTTTTCCTATCATTTGACCTACCTATTGCTACGGGTCTTCATGAAGTTATTTCCATTATTATTTACATCGTACAGCAGAACAAACATCGTAAAAGTGTTGGCCGCAAATAAAACAGACCCTGTTTTTATGTTAGAAGTGCCACGCAGATGATAAGCAGGAATTCATTCGCGAGAAGAATTTACCTTTGACGAATCAATAAAGAATTTGATGTTTTCGTTCCTTCAATTGCATTGGAATTGATACTTTTGCTACGTTATGCAAACCGTACTAAGCTTCATTTATTTTATTATTATCAGTTTCACTGCATACCAGAAAAAAAAACAAAATGTGATTTTGGAACAGGAAATATGTGATTGTTTTCCTTGCACAAGAAACCATAGCACGTTTGAACCAGTGGCTGGCGCTCAAAACACGTGAAGATAACAGTCCAAGCTTTCTTCAACTTTACATTGACCAATATTCACCAGTGGCTGAACATTATCCGAATTATTACTCACAACACGGGTAGGTCTGCTTGATAGTGCACCAAACCGTCAGAGCACAATGGTGGCACACTTTTCAGCCACCCTTTATCTCTGCATTATAATATTATATCATAGTTTTTGGCTCTCTTTGTTTATTATTGTTAGTATGACCTTCTTGAATTCCACATCTTCTGAAATATCATGATTACCGTCAACTCCCAATGCACTACCATTAGGCTCATAAATAACAAGTGAATGTCATCACGGTTCTAAGGATTTCTCTCGCTCAACGAATGGCGTTGCACTTCGTTGACTGACCTCTCTCCATATTCAGTGATAACAATTAGAAAACGCAGGAAACACTGGGCCGGGTCAGGGAACATCTGTGGTGAGATTTGCCAAGTTAATGTTGTAGGTGCGAGCCTATTGTTCAAACTGTCTCAGATGCATTGTGACTCTCTGAGCGAAATTCTGTAGTCATTTGCTGTTTTGATATGTTTTCAGCATATGAAGTTTTGTTTTTCTTTTTTTTATATCATATTCCATTCTGTGATGTTGGCCTATTGCCTGTGGATGGATTCATAGGTTTCTTTTTATATGTATCATTCGAATGAAAAGCAACTGAAACTGAAGCAGCATTAAAATCAGAATGAAGCCTTTAAAATGTTAAAAAGGACTGGGTTGGCTAGATAGAAAGGAAACATTGTGTAAGGATTCAAGAACAAGGAGGCACATCACAAAATTAGAATCAAGCCCCTTCCAAACCACTTTTTAATATTGAAGATAAGAGAAATATTGAATTATCTGCCCCAAAACATTGTAGATTTAAGGTCAATGGAAATTCTCAAGAATGATATTCTTCTATTCCATCAAAAATCTTCACGAATAATGTCCGCAGAATAGCCACTCAGTCTGTTATTATTCAATTTGCGTATTAGTCTTCAGTAAACAGGCAGCAGTGAGATAAGAAGGGAATGGTTAAATATAAAAATATATATCATGGAAGAAAGATCAGTGAAATTGTAAGAAGAACCAAATTCAAGTTGGAATAGAGGACTCAGCCAGAAACAAATACTAAAAATAACAAGAGCAACACCTATACAAAAAGAGGATTATGTGGATCGAAGCAAAACAGTGGAGTGTTCAGAAATGAAAAGTGGATGAACGCAAAGGAAGAGACATGGGAAATGAATCTGAGTAGGAGTAAGGAAGTTTTTCCCAGACAGGTAAAACATACTAGGCAAGAACATGCAGAGTTTTCAGGCAGGAAGAACACTGCTGGGAAAACGTGAAATACATATAGACAGGGTACGAATTCAACAGCAGTAACACCTTTTATTTATATGATGCCTTTCATGTCATAAAATGTCCCAAAACACTTCAAAAATCTTTATAAAACAAAAAAAAAATGGAAGTGCTTAATGTGTTATTAGAGCAGATGATCAAACATTTGGCCAAGATTTCGTTTTTACAGACTGTATTAAAGGAGAACAGTGTGGTAAAGAGACAGAGAGGGATGTTAGGTAGAGAATGTTAGAGTTTAGGGCCCAGATAGCTGAAATCAAAAGAACACCAGCAAGTAGGAGAAGAGTCAGTCATTTGGCCCTTTGAGCATTCAATAAGATTATGGTTGATCTGATTGTGGCCTCAACTTCATACTTCTGACTCTATCCCTTGACTCCTTTGTCAATCAAAATTACGGTCGCCAGTTGTAGAAAAATTAAAATCAGGAATGTTAAATAGGCCAGAATTAAAGGTACAGATAAGCTGTAGGGTCTGGGACTGTAGGACATGACAAAGATAGGAAGAGGCGAGGCTAGGAAAAAAATTGAAAATAAGGAAGCCATCATCATTACACAGGAAGCTGTCATTGTGTTTTCAACTGATGGAAAACCTGATGGCTGTGAATAGATCTTTGAGATTCGGCAGAAATGGAAAAGCAAAAGCGTAGATTAGCTTAACAGGCATATTCTTATCAGTTGCACTAGGCCAGGAATCATTGCCATAAGGGAACAATGACTGCACTCCCAGACAGGAAACATTTAACGATACCAGGAGATTGATCTGCCAAAAGCAATTCTGGAACAGGAAAATTGCAATAGAAGCTAAAGGAAATGAATGCGTAAAAGGGAACAAATAATATTCAGACAGAACCAAGAAACTAATTAGAAGGAAACTTGTTGAATGACACAAAGACAGAAACTGAGGAGTTAGGCAGAAAGACTTGCAAAATTTTCAGAACAGAGGAACATAAATTGGAGCAAAGGATGTGCAGATAGCCAAACTAGCAGAGCAAAACTCCTCTGGAAGACTACAGACCTACAGTTGACAGGACAATGTTCATCTGGACTCCAGCCAGAGAGGAGCATTAGAAGCCTGAATACTCTCTGAAAGTGGAAATAGCCAGTGGGAAGGAGTGCCATGCTTCCCCCCCCCCCCACCCCCGCCATAGAAAACTCCACTAGGCTACTCTGTGATGCAGCCAGCCACAGTCTATATAACCTGATGAGCAAAGCTCCCTCCCCTGCACCCTGAGGGTTATCCTCAGGCTGCACAGTTCAAGGTCTGCTACAGGAGGTACTGTAGGATGAATGTTACTTTTTTATGAGTATAGGCACTTTTAAATTTACATTATTTAAATAATTATTTTGATTAAGATTGTAGATATATAATTGTTGTTTCAACATAGAGCTTGTCAGCATAATGTTTCATTTTTTTCACTGCTAAGGCAGCCCTGACAGAATCTATCTCCAGCATCGACATTAATCCTTATGGGAATCAATGCTTCAGTTAAATCTTTTCACTTAAAGTCACAATTTCTCAAAATGCAAACCTAACTTTAATTGAGGACAAACTGTATTTTCTTTAACTACTTAATGAGGTACTAAAATTCCACATTCTCACCACTCTCTGTATAAAGAAGCCTCTTCTAGATTTCTTTTTTGATTTCTTGAGATAACTGTTCTATGTCAATAGCCTTACTCTTCTCCACTCTTTGTGTCCATGGCACCAAAACCATCTTTAATCTTCAAGCCCTCCATTTGGTCATCTTTCAGCTTCTCTTTTGACAACCAATCAGAAATAAACTGCTTAATGTTTCTGGATGGCTCAGCCTCATTGTTCTGATGCTGTCCCCATTAAAAAAATCTTTGCACCCTCACCAGATCCTTTCCATGATTTTCATTATGTGGTGACCAGACTACAGAGATTATTCTGAGTGTTCTCTTCAGCCAATATCACCTGTCCCTTGACTCAGAGATCATCTATACTCAGGTTTATGAGTTTCTGCCATGGGACTTCATGTGAATGACCAGTCTGCTTCTTAGCTTTGAGCACATGGATAAGATGTTTCACATTGGCATGAGATCTGATTGTGAATTTATACCTTTTGTTTTCTTTGCTACTGCCACTTTGCTTCATCACTTGATGGTGTGACTCCACACATGGTACGGCTGGATGGAGAAATGACCACCATTCTGAAGGACTGATGGCAAATTCCCCGTGATCATTAATGTGCTGTTCTTCAAGGAGAACTTCAGAGAGTGTTTTTGAAGTGCTTTTCTGTATTCCCCCCGGAATGTTGGCTATTTGAGGTGTAGCTGGGCACAGTGTTTCATCTACCAAAGTTTCTTTTGTGGGGATTTTGCCTGAATGCTTGTGAAGGGACAACGTTGTCCTTAAATCTGGACAATGTGACAGAGCCATTGCTTCTGCAATTTCTCCAGTCCATATGTGTCATAGATACACAGCCCAGATTTCACAGCAGTACGGGGCTGAGGGGAACAGCTCTATATACTAGATTTGCTGACTTCCTGATGTGTGTTTGTTGCCAAACATTTGCTTCCACAGTTTGCAGAAGACTGAGTTGGCACCGGGGGCAGTCTGCATTACTCACTTAGTGACATTACCATTATGCCACCACCTCATTGAAAACAGCGTCGGTTGGGTTAATGAATTTATTCCGGTCTGAAATGTACAGATTCTCGAAGATGGTCAATAATTTTGGGGTTAGACAGGAAAGTCTGTCAGCTCATTGAACGGCAGAGCGGGCTGGAAGGGCCATATGGCCTGCTCCTATATTGCTGTTGTTGGTCATTGCCGATGTTGTGCAAGCTCCCTACACTACGGCAGTAACTGCATTTCAAATGGCACCCCATTAGCTGTAAAGGGCTTTGCGCCGCCCTGTGGCTATGGAAGACGGAACATAATAAAGTGCACTCTTGGACTTTTTATTTTATTGTGCATTCCCCGTGATAGGGAGTTATGAGCAATGTCATTGATGATGAATGTGTGGAGGCTTGGTCGAAACGCGGCGTTTCCTTTGGCATTGCAATGATGTGGAGAAACTTGTTGAACATCTCTCCGATGATTCATGAAGCTGGAGAAACAGACTCAAGACCAAAACACGTGGCCAATTCTGTCAAATCGCATTTGATAATGTGTTACACAGTCCTAGCACAAGGAAATCAGAACAGTAATGTAAACAAACCTTGTTACAACAGTAGTCGTACACAGTTGGCATTTGAGTTTTTAAAAAAAAAATCGGCTTGGGGTGGTGTGCAGGGCAAACAAATGTACACACACGCTTTATCAAAGATGTCTAATTCAAGGTAGGACTACTTTATCCCATCATCTCTAAGATCAACTGGAAATCTAGGAGCAGAGCCCTGTAAGTTCGAACACTGTAGTTAACAATTCCACAGAACGGGAGAGCCCCAGTGAATTAGCGCTGACATTTCTTAACGCTCAATTCGTGTGATGGTACACAATGCAACTCCCAGACTCAACTCTCGAGCCAGTTCCCACCGTCAGCAACTGTACCTGATCACAGTCACCAATTCATAACGAACAAGAGATCACCAAGACTTTGTAGACTGCTTCCTCAGAGCTAATGTTTTACCTGCCCCATTTAGGCAAAAAACCCCACACATTTCTCATCATTTCTATTTTTCCAATATTATTTTCAACGTTCACGCAAGTATACGCCTATTAATTCTTTTCCAAAATAAAAGTCTTTGGTCATTGGTGGAATACAAAGTAAAGAATTAGCTATTTTTAAAAATCATGTTTTCTGAAAATTTATCGATCATTTTTATATTTCTGCATTCATTTCCTTTATTCTGCAATTTAGCTGGTGGTTAGATTTAAAAAAAAATAAACCCACTGCCCGTTCAGACTCTTAGTCAAACAGAAAGATGAGAAGTTGGAGTCCAGGCGGCTTCAGGAAAGCAATCCAGATTCGCAGGGTGCGCCGAATCTATAATTCAGGCTCAAAACTTGTTTCAAATTGACCTTGGGAATCTAATGGGATAGTGGCCAAAACTGCAATTTCATCATATCAACAAGACCCAGTTTTCGATTTTTTTTATTAAAGTGAAACTCGCCTGAAGATTAATGAGATAAAAACAAAGGAGTGCGGATGCTGGAGAGCTAAAACAAACACAGAAATTGCCGGAGAAACTCAGCCGGTCTGGTAGCATCAGTGGAGAGAAAACAATTAACGTTTCAGGTCCGGCGACTCTTCGTCAGAGCTGAAACATTAACTGTGCCTCTCTCGCTGTCTCCACAGAGGCTGCCTGACCTGCTGAGCATTTCCAGCATCCTCTCTTATTTCAGATTGCCAGCAATTCCTTTTGAGGTCAATTCCAGATATTTGGAATTTATTCATGGGAAGCGTGGTCAGATACTTTTGTTCAGCAGAAATAGGTCTGTTTCTGTTTCTCTCGGAATCAGTCCCAAGTCGTTGCTGGCGGCAAGCTGGGGATGAGCAGGGGGGTATCTTTATAATGAATGATTAGATTAGATTACTTACAGTGTGGAAACAGGCCCTTCGGCCCAACAAGTCCATACCAACCCTCTGAAGAGCAACCCACCCAGATCCATTCCTCTACATTTACCCCTTCACATAACACTACGGGCAATTTAGCATGGCCAATTCACCTAACCTGGGGGGGGGGGGGGGGTGGAGAGGTATTTCCTTGTGAACATCGGGAGAACCTAAGGACTGAAACCGGAAGTGGATTTGTCCTTTAAACTTCATCCTTAACATGATGTAGAGGAACATGAATTGTGCTCTGTTTAAGTCTGGACTGGAATTTATTCGTTAATAGAGAAAAATACTTTTGTTCTTTTTGGAACGGTACAGATGATGCAGTATACTGTGTACCATGTGAGTACCGACATAGATTCCGGTGTTTTCGAGATGTTTAGAGACATTGAAAGAATCGTCACGTTTCCCGAGGCAACTCCAAGATGTTTATTTCTGACCACGAGCTTCCCATTAAAACAAAGTTTGAATTGTAAGGAATAGCAGTGCACGCAGACTTCTCTGTGTTAACGTAAGGTTTGCTCAAACAACAACAAAAAAAAGCAGGCATGCAATCCGGATTTCATAATCATATTTCACATCCTCTCTTTAAATGTCCCCCCACCCCCCTGCAGGTTTGTAAAAATGCCTGTGCCCCTCCTCTCCCAGCTGGTTTAGTTGGGCTTTCTGATGCAGACACGGCTCAAATGCTGCCGATTCCTGCCCCTCCTCTCCTTCTCAGGCGTTTTCTTGTATTTGTTATGAAGTGACATCACCCGCAGACACACACACACACACACTCTAACCCAAGCCGAGGAGTGGAGCCGTCCGACGCTTCAGGGCTCGGGCTTGTGCAGTCGAGAGCTACAGGAATATGGCGTCCATAGGAGACTTCGATCCCCTGCACACCAACATCCCGGCCACCAAAGTGGAGATCACCATCTCAGGCAGGTAATGTGTGTCCTGCAACTCCCCCCCACTCTGTCTTTCATCACAGGCGAGAAAGGGGGAATCCAGCAGATTGAGGTGTTTGCGGTTCACTTTCCCTGGCACCCTGAGCAGTGCTGAGAACCCCCTATACTGTAGTGAACATGACTTGGACAAAGTCAAGTTAGCTTTAACCAGCGGGGCTTTCCATCCGTCATTGCGATACTTGGCGTGTTTCTGGGCTCGGGCGAAATTCATTATCTTTGCTGGATGATTATTTCAGAAGATTAGAGCTAAGTTCTGGGAAGTTGTTAAGAACGCGTGCCTGTGATTGTGTGGGAAGGGAAATGTTAACTTTAACGCATCTTCTCCTGCGATATTATCAGTAACATGTTTCTGATTGCTCTCATGCCCAAGTCTGAGCAGACTGTAGGCACTCTATTCAGAGTGACTGTGTAGTTTCCCCCTCTCGCATTACCGAGGCGCGATGTGTGTGCAGATTATCATCACACGCTAGTTGGCAAGAAACAGGAGGAATTTCCATGTGTTAACTCCTGCAGTGCCGGATACACAAACCGAGTTGTTTATTGTTAAATATTGAAGTTTTGCTCAGGGCAGATGCATGGATTGGAGTGTGGACCGATATCTCAGTGTTTAAACATTCGACCTTCATCGCTTCGTTTCCTATGAGGCCACACGTTGTCAGGGATAATCTATTCCCAACCTTAGTGATTGTCATGCATGCACTCATTAATAGATTAAAGAAGTTGGACAACTCATTTGCAATCTTGTAAACTAATTACTTGGGCACTCCATTTTGTTAAAATATCAAATGAACATGGAAAAGTTATTTAATTTTTTTGTGGTGTTCCTAAGAATGGACACCAAAAACTTGTATTTGCTTTCTGTCTGAATGGTTACCAGTCGTGTTAAAGGGGTCCTGCATATGTATTTTGACTGCAATCCACAAATAAATCTACTGTGTTGCCAGTCACAATGTAGAAAGCTATCTGAGTTATGGTCATCCTCTGCTGCTCAAGCATTAACTTAAGTCAGGCCAGAAATTGGAAGAAAGTGCAGCATGTTCCCATGTTTATTTCATACCTTGCACTCATTCTTTCATTCCACACCCATGCTTAACAGATGCTGGGATTCCAGTAAGGAAAGCCCTGATCTTGAATTCATATCTGTTACTTTCTTACTCTGTTAATGACTGCGTGACAATCACCAAGCTTGGAAAGAGCAACCTACTTTTCAATCCACGTTTGAACATAATAAAAACTGAACTGAGAAAGCCTTTGGGCATGTGGTTTCCATTCTTCCCCAGCTACACATTCTCCACTGTCTGCACTATCACTGCCACAGGTGGGCAATCCCAAGGTAGTAAGATTCTTTTTCTTGCTAAAGAAATCATCATCAATCCTGAAATTACAACCAGAGCTACTCTGATTAATGGAGTGCCTAGCTCACATTTTCTTTTTAACATGTAGCTTTTATTTTAAACATCACTGCTGTTTTATAAGACACATATTCATAATTTTGTTCACCTCTAGCTTACCCGCCCTCCCACTACCACTCGTCTTTACTGTCTCATATTGCCAAAACAGTTGTATTTATTCTGTGGTTGATCCTGAGAGACACCAAGGATCTTGCTGCAGGCTAAGCAGGGCATGAGAGTGGGAATGGGGGATGGTAACCCCACGTTAACAGGCAGCAGGATCCAGAGGTACAATTTACAGACACTAGGAAATTAAATTGATACTTGAATGTTAATGTTTCCTCTGATTTCCCTCTGCTTTGGAGAAATGCTTAACATTTGGTGGGCATCTGCCCATATCTGAGTGCTACAGACGGGCAACTTGTTCATGTGCCAGGCACCAGTCTATGTGTAAAAACAATGACTGCAGATGCTGGAAACCAGATTCTGGATCAGTGGTGCTGGAAGAGCACAGCAATTCAGGCAGCATCCAACGAGCAGCAAAATCGACGATTCGGGCAAAATCCTGATGAAGGGCTTTTGCCCGAAATGTCGATTTTGCTGCTCGTCGGATGCTGCCTGAATTGCTGTGCTCTTCCAGCACTACTGATCCAGAACCAGTCTATGTGTGTCATTGTAATAACAACATGCCTAGTAATGCCAATGTGTTACTGGGATTAATAATATATTCAAACCTGTAATCATCTAGCATCCTGTATTTTAATTAATCAGAACCTTTTCTCTCCTTAAAGGAAGATTTGTCAGTATTAGGATGCTGTTCTTCCCATTGATAACATTTTAGTTTAAACATTACTGCAGGTACAAACTTTGTGAAATATCTGAAGGAGAAATTTCAGCATGATTTGTTGAGATAGTTTTGAGATATCAATATAAAGTTAAACATAGTTGCAGCACAAAGCAAGAAAATATTACTTTAAGTATTATTGGTGCAAAAGACTCACCAACTTTGTGCAACAATATTGATGCCCAATAATGTTCCAACCCAATTATTCCTTCAAGATGGGTCAGGCTGAGGATTTAAAAAATGGTATGTGGATGACTGGGCTACAAAAAAGCAAGTTTATATAACAATCAAGGCAATGCTAGAAAAACTGTGGGTGTAGAAATAAAAATGATATGCAATGCTGTAGCCAGCATCCAGCAGCTCATCAAAACTTCATATATCAAATATCAGACTTAAAGTTACTTCATTACTGGCTGTCAAATTTATTTTAATCACTTGTTTCCGGAAGAAAGATGAATGCTGGAAACATGGTCAACATAGTGCAATGGATGTATGATGCCACAGAATGGTGAACTTGGGTTTGGGTTCACCATTGCCATTAAAATGCATTCCCAATCTAAGGCATGCTAGATAAAAGTCTTCAAGTAACCCATCTGCTTGGCTTCTTAAAATTGGCACATTGCTAAGAAAAAGGGAGTAAAAGATAATCTGAACATGGAGAGCGATATCTACTGGGATATAAAAAATCTTGAATGATCAAACAATGTTCCATTTGTAAACTTCAAAGAAAACCTCAACATAGTAAATTATCTGCTATCATTGGAAAAATTTCTAATAAAAACTGATGCTTGAAATAATTTAGTTCTGTTCACTTTGGAGAATTTATGTTAATTTTGTCATTCATGTCATTCAATTGATCCCTTTACACAATGCTCGAGCTGACTTAGCTTTTGTTTGCAAGTTTTCTTTTAACTCTCATTGGTCATTTTTAAGAAACAAATTAATATTGTTCCTAAAATTGCAGAGCATCACAAATATCAAATGAATGCACCTACTAGGTGATGGTAAACATTTTAACCAAAGATCGTTTATAGCAATCTAATCTTCCTCAGTGTTAATTCATCGAGATTCTGTCTTTTCACAGTTGAACAACTACTTTTCAAACCAGAGAATATATTCTGTAAAGCTGTGCAGTTTGTATTCTGAGTCTGTGCCTTACAATTCTAATCCCTCATTCTTTTTAGATATCAACATATGCCCATTGATTGTTTACAGCAGACAAGTGTCAATATAAAACAACTTTCCCTTTCCTCTCCAACAATTGTATGATCTGCCTTGCCTTACCGTGTGCATAGTAAGAATGAATAAAGACTAAAACCATGGTTTACATGGACTGTTTTATGTCCTAGCAATCAACTTGAAATTATTTGCCACTTGTGACAGCTTCTGAGCTGGTCTAGATTATATATAAAGGTAGTTACCAGCAACATTGACAGTTTAGAAAGATCATGGGCATATTGTCTCTGAGTCTCTATTCATTTTCCAGTAGAAGCATGGGCAATGTATGTGTGACTTAATGACTAGAGGCACATGAGGTTTCTGTCTATACAAAATAAAAGTGAAGGTGTGTCAACCTTAAAGTGTTCAGTAAGCAGCAGTTCATCCATCAACTGGAAAATGTTTTGTTTTTGACATTCAGGCTGATCTGATAGATTCATTGATCCTGAAAGACTTTCTTTTGGAGATCTGAGCCATATCATGTTATACGTCCACATCTCTATTTATGAAAGACACTAATTAAACAATTAAAGTAATGCTAGACAGCTTGCGTATTATGGCTAAAGTGAAATTTATGTGCGACTAAATGGAACAGTTTTAGCAGCTGGCAGCGTGAGCTGGAGTCGTTGCAAAAAGAATCCAAAGCATGAGGCATGGAAATACAGAATTGATCACTCATAGGAACAAAGTTGCAAGCATATATAGGTATATGAAAGAACATATGTCACTGCTGTTATAACAGATTATTTCAGCTTCTCTCGAAGAATTCATACATTTTCCATCCCCTTTTGTTGCCTTTGAAATATTCCATACAGACACTTTGACCAATTTATTACTCATTAAACACATTTACTCAGCTGCTCTAACTGTATGAGACAAACAAAAGATTGCAGTTCAAACTTAGTTTTTCTAAAACGCTCACACATTAACAAAAATGTCTCGTACACAAATTAAGTTAACTTTTCCCCAAACTGGGCTGATTGCCTGAAAAACACACACATTACTCAAGCAAGTCAAGCAAGTGAACTTGGTTCGGCTGCTGGATTCACTGAACTCCATTGACAAAGCACTCAGTCTCTTTTTGGTACAACGGTGGATCTCACACAGAGTCTTTGCTGAGGGAATGGTTGCCAGGTGTCCCAATTATCCCTGCTTTCTGAGCTCCTCTGGAATTCTACAAAATCATAGAATCTCCACAATGTGGAAACGAGGGATAATTTGGCCCATCAGTCTGCACCGACTCTCTGAAAAGCATCCCACCCAGACCAAGCCCTCACCCTCACCTTATTCCCATAACCTTGCATTTACCAATACCAATCCACCTAGCCTTCACGTCTTTGGACTGGAGGAGGAAACCAGATAGCCGAAGGAAACCCATGCAGACACAAGGAGAACTTGCAAACCTGCACAGACAGTCATCCAAGGCTGGAATCAAACCTGGGACCCTGACACTATGAGTGCAGCAGGGCTATCCACTGGACCACTATGTCAATCCTGTTCTCTGACTTCCAATGGGGTCACAGGGCAGGGGTCACAGCACCTAATGAAGTTAGGCAGGCCATTCACAGTGTATCCATTCCCTTTCCAAACTATGACTAGACCATGGTGCCAAGAGGTCTGGCTGAAACTAGGAATACACAGTTACAACATAATGTCTGTTCTGACTGAGTACCACTTAATGAGTTACAGATCTTAACAACTTTGCCAATGCTCAATATGCAATAAAGGTCCGGGCTGATCCTTGTTTGCTTTGATCTTGCCCTCTTTTCATTCCATTAAGCCTTGCTTCCAGAAACTGTTTAGCCAATTTTATATTGGGCCTAGGTTCTTAGGCTGGTGTGGTTGGTCACACTTTACAATTTAAAATGATTGTGAATATGCTTAGTAACTCAGTTCAGAGCCTGTATTTAACTCAAGAATGGTGTGTTAATGTATCTATCTTCTTGACCAAGTTTAGGAAAGATAATAGTGAAAATCTAAGATTCTTGACACTCCTAAGGATATGGGTCTCTGTATCTGAGAACACACAGCTCCTGGATAGTCATATGTGTAGGAATGCTTGCAGTGAGCAGAGGGAGAATTCCAAAAAGAGAATGACACAGTGAATTTTTATAAGATTGTCATATTAGTAGTAATTTGTCTGCTTCAAACCACATTATGAACTTAAAAACTTTAGACCAAATTAAATTAACTGGGAACAGTTAACAGGGAATATGATTAGCACAATGTTAGGAAGAAAAAGTGTCAACTCTCAAATCTAAAATCTGAATGTGATACTCAATTTTGCAGCTGGAACCATGGCCAAGTTCCACTGCATTCTTTCCCAGTAAGTTCTGATATTACGAGCAAATATTACTTTGTGGATCTTATTGACTATGAGATCTTTGATTGGGGTTCTTAACCCGGGTCAATCAAGGAGCCCTGGCTGACAGATATAAATAGAGGGGGTTCAGAGTCTCCTCATTTTCAGGGACTGACTCTGAGCTGGCTGCCACAGCCAGTGTACTGTGTGTATGCAAATAAAAGGGGACTTGGAGATGGGATACCAGCCTCTGTGCAGTTATTTCATAGTACAATTTAAGAAAGGACATCATTTAAATAGGAGGTGAAAAACTAGGATAAATGTTTAACTTATTACCATAACTGAGTACATCAGGCAAATTACTCTGTTGAGTTCTGATGAAGAATCTCTGCATGCGAAACATTAACTCTGCTTTCTTTCTATAGATGTTGCCAGATCTGCTGAATTTCTTCAGCAACTTCTGTTTTTGTTTCAGATCTCCAAATCCACGGTTCTTTGTTTTAAATCACTCTATTATCCATTTATGTTAGTTTGATAATCCCATACACTGGGAGTGAATCTGGGATTATCTGGATGTAAGGCTCAATCACTATGGATTCACTTGATGAAATGGAGAGATTGTTATAAAAAAATGCCATAACATTGATATTCATTTCACAAGTTTCTTCTGAAATGCTTCTGAAATGCGCAGCAGTTGTTTGTCATTTCTAGCTGGTGTGTGCACCAGTTTATCAAATGCCTATGAGATTCTTGGGTGCTCATTTCTTTTGCATTATATTGTTCCCCTCCTCCTCACATTGTATTTGTAAAATGTTTGTGTCTTTCCTACGAATTTTTACTAAACAGTTCTAGCTAACCAGGGATGGACAACACTTGCATTACCAATGACAACCATTGTCCCATGAAAGAATATTAGAAACACATGGCATCCATTGGTTGACTGGATCTTAAAGGAGCATTGAAAGTTTTTGAGTTAGAGAAGTCGGAATGGGAAAATGTAATAGGGATGTAGGAACAGGACATTCAACCCCTTAGGTCTTCTATGCCACTTCAGACATAGCTAATCATTTACTTTAATGCCTTTTTTTCTGCAGTATCTCCATATCCCTTGATGTCATTAGTGTCCAGAAAGCTATTGATCTCTTATCTTGGATGTGCTCAATGATTGGGCTGCTGCAGCCCTCTAGGGTTCATTCATGGCATTCATTTTGGAAAACTGATATCACTGAAAGCAACTTCCGATACCATACAACTGCATGCATTTGTAAATGTGACCTGGTTAAATTGCCAGGTAAATTTGGACCATAGGCAGAAATATTGGTGCAACTGCACATGTATTAATTTTGCTTGAATGCAATCACTCAAAATTCATTTTGACTCTGAATCTAGCCTGATGTAAAGGGAATAAGTTGGTACAGAATAACAGTATGAACATTCTATTTCTCTCTTTTATGAACAGACTAAGAACTGAGCTTGTCTGTAGGGAGCATCAAAATAACCATTTAGCTGTGTTTAGTGTTCGAGGCAGGGAGCTAAATCACATTGAGAGCCTGTGCTTATTGTCCATCTCTTTTGCCTATTGAAGTACTTCAGATGGTGAGCCTTGAAAAACACTTGAAAGAAAGCAGGATAATAGATATTTAAAAGAAGAAACAGTCAGTGCTTACAGTAACGAAACTGATTCTTTACCCCCGAACATGAGAAATGTGATCAAATGCAGATTGTTTCCTTAATCCTTTTTGTCATCCTTGGCTCTTTTTTGATCATCTGATGTTTACTGAATTGTTCAGTTTCCGTATTTGGGGCAATATTTTCATGAGAAGCTTTTAAGTTTGCTGCTTTGCTTCTTTTGATGGAGTTGCCCTTATCAACATGACTAATTCCATTATCCATGATTCAATTGTAAAGCAGCTTGAATTTATGACAACTTTGAGAAGATAAATTTAATCTTGTTCCCCCCCCCCAAGTGTTTGAGAGTCACTCAGTGACTTGACTGCTTATGTTCCAGTGAAAGAACTGATATCTCATTTTCAATTATTCTTCGAATGAGTGAATTTTCATTTTAGTTTAGTCTTTGTTTTGTACCTAATCAACATAATGAAAATGCTTACTGTCATTAATGAACAGAATTTGTTTTAATAGATGGAAAGTGAATATTTATTTAACTTTCATTACATTGGTAATAATTCTATGCACTGAAATGGATTTTTCATGAATGTAATGAAAGCTCTAACATTTGCTGAATTTAGTCGCTACTTAGTAATCATGTATTGTGAAAAAGAGAAGCTGGAAAGGGCTCATTGAGTAAATGCACTGTACTGCCTGCGGTGAAAATAAAAGATACAGATAGGGAAGATACAGGTAATGATCTATATAGTGTTAGCTTATTTTACTGATTTTAGTCTGAAACATGGAGTAAAGATTAGATTAGATTTTTTAGATTACATTACAGTGTGGAAACAGGCCCTTCGGCCCAACAAGTCCACACCGACCCGCCAAAGCGCAACCCACCCATACCCCTACCCCTACATTTACATTTACCCCTTACCAAACACTACAGGCAATTTAGTATGGCCAATTCATCTGACCTGCACATCTTTGGACTGTGGAAGGAAACCGGAGCACCCGGAGGAAACCCACGCAGACACGGGGAGAACATGCAAACTCCACACAGTCAGTCGCCTGAGGCGGGAATTGAACCCGGGTCTCTGGCGCTGTGAGGCAGCAGTGCTAACCACTGTGCCACCGTGCCGCCCACCTGTGCCACCGTGCCACCCACGGTGAGTCCATGGTTAAGAAAGCAAATATAATGTTGCCATTTATCTCAAGAGGGTTGGAATATAAAAGCAACGATATGCTTCTGAGACTTTATAAAGCTCTAGTTAGGCCCCATTTAGAATACTGTGCCCAATTTTGGTGCCCACACCTCAGAAAGGCCATATTGGCACTGGAACATCTCCAGCGGAGATTCACACGGATGATCCCTGGAGCAGTTGACGATCCTGGGATTGTATTCATAGAGTTTAGAAGGTTGAGGGGAGGTCTAATAGAAACTTACAAGATAATGCATGGTTTAGAAAGGGCGGATGCTGGGAATTTGTTTCCATTAGGCGGGGTGACTAGGACCAGTGGGCACAGCCTTACAATTAGAGGTAGTCAATTTAGAACGGAAATGAAGAGACATTTCTTCACCAGAGAGTGGTGGGCCTGTGGAATTCATTGCCATGGAACGCAGTGGAGCCGGGGACATTAAATGTCTTCAAGGTAGAGATTGATAAATTCTTGATCTCACAAAGAATTAAGGGCTACGGGGAAAGTGTGGGTAAGTGGAATTGAAATGCCCATCAGCCATGATTGAATGGCGGAGTGGACTTGATGGGCTGAATGGCCTTACTTCCACGTCTATGTCTTTTGGTTTTATGGTCTAAGTGGTAAGTTCTCTGGTTTGAGTTAAAAGTGGTCTTGGCCTATGAATGATTCTGGCCTTTTTGTTGCTGAAATGGGTGGACTCAATGCACATATCATTGGTCTGCTGGCTGCATGTCAAAATCTAGGGTGTGGTTAAAGATGACAATGTATATCTTTGACTCAAATACATGCTTGATATTGTCAAGAGAGTGATTGAACACTACAGACTCCTGACAAGTGCAAAGCTGTACCCAGATGAACAAACATCTTCAGGATTGAAGAGGAAATTAAAATTGAAGTTAAGCAATATTTAGAATGCAACAGTAATAGCCTTATCTAAATTAACTTGGTAGAATCCTTTTCTTTTAATTTTAAGGAAAAGCAGTTTTTGTCAATAGAATGTAATTTATTGAACAGTATGTCTCAATATGGCTTTCCAGTCAAGTCTTCACAGGTATAAAATTACCTATCCTATTTATGCTACTATATTTATTTCAAGAAGAACACTGTATTGAGGTCATTCTCATATAACAGCATGATGTTAACTCAATCAAATAAAGTCTACAGTATGAACATTTATCAATCCAGTCAATTTTTAAGCAGTGGAGCTACAGTAAATTTAATCTGTATGAAATGTACAACAGTTAGAACTTTTAGTCATTAGGATAAAATAAATATGCATTCATTACATTGTTTGAATATGTACCTTATTTATCACTATAATGTTTAGGTGGTCAAATTAATCTGCACTGTGTCATTTTAAAATATTTGTTCTGATGCTTTGAGCTTTCATCAGCTCCAGTAAACATCACAGTTGACTGCTGGTTCATTGAAGCCTCTATAAGTCAAGTTTATGCAAGTTACAGTCTATAGTTATTGACATGTTTTGATATATATACACCATATACAGTAGCAGAGTCCAACCCCTAATTTTACTTGGGTGTCTTTGTTTCAGATTTTAAAAGGCTGATCTTTATTTTTATTTCACCAATAATATGTATATATACATTCTGCCAAAGCTTTGAGCTGCTGTTGTATGAGTCCTTCAACTCACTGGGTAAGCTTCAGTTTTCCACTCCAATGCATGTGCAAGAGTGTTATGATTACTTCCGAGTCCAACATTTTTGTTTTGATGAAGTCATATATATATTTCTGTTTAAGAAAAGGGAACTCGGATTAAATTTAAAATACAATCAAATACTATCTTTTGTTTTATCTACTTTGGTTTTCACAGTTCATAAATGATTGACTTGGAGGTTTGATAGAACCTGGCTGAATTAACACAGTGATGTCAAACGGTTACATTGTTTTTGCTCCTTCAAAATCCAGTCCAAACGTTTTTCTGTTATGTGTTAGAGGTGCCATCTTTCAAACAAGAATTAAATCTGTCAGTGCAGATTCTATCACGTGAATATAAATGATTCCATGGTACTATTTTAAAGAAGGGTAAGTGAGTTATCATAAGTGTTCTGGATAATAGTAATTCTTTCATCAAATTCATTAAAATGGTTTACGTGGTTTCTTTTACACCGCTGTTCGTGGAAGCTTGTTTGGGATAAGTTGGCAGCAGTGTTTATTCCTATATTCCTGCGATGAAAACCAATGAGTGATGGGTCACTGAGGCAAAACACACCTTTGGAGGACTTCAGGCTAATATAGGGGATCCTTGGAATAATCACATTAAATAAATCAAGCACGGCTGAGAGTTTCAGTGGCCGACAACGCCGGACTCGAACAGAGCTAGGTGATCTAATGAAGGTAGACTTAGATTGCCTTTATGTTGGGAACAATTTGGGGTCAGGAGTTCAGCTCAGGTTTATTTGGGACAGATGTTGCAGATAGATTGGTTCAGCTTGAGATAGTGGCCAAGAAATTGGTGTTGAGGGAATTGAGATTGAGGTGCCAGTTGAAGACAATGGGTTTGCTGTTTCTAGTATTTATCTGGGAGAAGTGGTGGGTGTTCAGGACTAGAGTCAATACAGTACAGTGAGGAGGCAACAAAGAGATTGAGACTGGTGGTGGTGTATAGGATCAGAAAAATTTCTGGCTGTAACAGCTGCTCCTTTTTTGAGGTATTTTGGGTGCTGGAGGTGATTTCCTCGAATTCCAGGAGCGACAATTACTGTTTTATATGCTGTTGCATTGTTTTGGAACTTTGGAAAAGAAAAGTCAAAACAACATCAGTTTTAAAAGGGAGAAGAACAGACAAAGGAAGCATATGGTGAGGACAGTGCAGGAGAGAGAGAGAGAGAGAACCTGCCCAGCTCCTGCCTTTGCTGTTTGAATTTGTGTATCACTGGACATCGGAGTGCAGCTGGGAAAATGATCAAACAGTGAAATTCACAACTGATCTTGGAGGAACTGTTGGGCGAAGTTCACAGCACAGAATCAGATAAGTTAATTGTTGTTTTAAGTGTGGCCTACAGAGAATCTGCAGTATTGAGTAGAGTAGGTTCTTTCTTGATTATATGTTTTTGGAGATATGTCTCTTGATTAAACTTAAAATATAAGCCATAGCTATTAATTTAACCTGGGACAGTGTTTGTAGAGGAATACGACAGGGTCTTTTCTGGGTCCGTAGATTGTGAAGGAGCAAAAGTGGCCTTTAATAGAGTGATATTTACTTCTTGTTAGATGTGGGAGTTTAAAGAGAGTTTAAGGGTTACTGTGGATTATATCTGCCATAAATGCTGCTGGCTGCGAATCATATCAGATCAAGTGGATCAGTTGGAGAGACAGTTAGAAGCGATGAGGAATTTGCAACAGCAACAGTATGTGATGGATGGCACTTATAGAAAGGGGGGAAAGTCTCAGATACACTCACATGATGGGTTCACTCTAGAAAAGGTAAGAGAGATAGGCAGCTAGTGCAGGAGTCTTTTGTGGATATACCCATTTCAAACAGGTATGCTGTTTTGGAAAATGTAGGGGGTGATGGATTCTCAGGGAAAAGTAGCACAAACAGCCAAGTTTCTGGTATTGAGACTGGCTCTAATGCAACGAGGGGTATGTTGGGTTCCAAGAGATCAATTGTGTTAGTGGATTCTCTGGTTTGAGGTACAGACAGACGTTTCTGTGGCCAGCAGAGAAAAAGCAGAATGGTGTGTTGCTTCCCTGGTGCCAAGATCAAGGATGTCTCAGAGAGGGTGCAGAATGTTCTCATGGGGAGAGGAGCCAGCAGGAGGTCATTGTCCACATTGGAACCAATGACATAGAAAGGGAAAAGGTTGAGATTCTGAAGGGAGATTACAGAGAGTTTGGCAGAAATTTAAAAAGGAGGTCCTCGAGAGTAGTAATATCTGGATTACTCCCAGTGCTATGTGTTAGTGAGGGCAGGAATAGGAGAATAGAGCAGATGAATGCATGTCTGATGAGCTGGTGTATGGGCAAAAGATTCACATTTTTGGATCATTGGAATCTCTTTTGGGGTAGAAGTGACCTGTACAAGAAGGATGGATTGCACCTAAATTGAAGGGGGACTAATATACTGGCAGGAAAATTTGCTAAACTGCTTGGGAGGATTTAAACTAGTAAGGTAAGGGGGTGGGACCGAGGGAGATAGTGAGGAAAGAGATCAATCTGAGACTGGTACAGGTAAGAACAGAAGTGAGTCAAACAGTCAGGGCAGGCAGGGACAAGGTAGGACTAATTATTTCAATGCAAGGGGCCTAACAGGGAAGGCAGATGAACGCAGGGCATGGTTAGGAACATGAGACTGGGATATCATAGCAATTACAGAAATATGGCTCAGGGATGGGCAGGACTGGCAGCTTAATGTTCCAGGATACAAATGCTACAGGAAGGATAGAAAGGGAGGCAAGAGAGGAGGGGGAGTGGCATTTTTGATAAGGGATAGCATTACAGCTGTGCTAAGGGAGGATATTTTCGGAAATACATCCAGGGAAGTTATTTGGGTGGAACTGAGAAATAAGAAAGGGATGATCACCTTGTTGGGATTGTATTATAGACCCCCCCAATAGTCAGAGGGAAATTGAGAAACAAACTTGTAAGGAGATCTCAGCTATCTGTAAGAAAAATAAGGTGGTTATGAGGGGATTTTAACTTTCCAAACATAGACTGGGACTGCCATAGTGTTAAAGGTTTAGATGGAGAGGAATTTCTTAAGTGTGTACAAGACAATTTTCTGATTCAGTATGTGGATGTATCTATGAGAGAATGTGCAAAACTTGACCTACTCTTGGGAAATAAGGCAGGGCAGGTGACTGAGGTGTCAGTGGGGGAGCACTTTGGGGCCAGCGACCATAATTCTATTTGTTTTAAAATAATGATGGAAATAGACCAGATCTAAAAGTTGAAGTTCTAAATTGGAGAAAGGCCAATTTTGACGGTATTAGGCAAGAACTTTGGAAAACTGATTGACGGCACATGTTCGCAGGTAAAGGGATGGCTGGAAAATGGGAAGCCTTCAGAAATGAGATAACAAGAATCCAGAGAAAGTATATTCCTATTAGGGTGAAAGGAAAGGCTGGTAGGCATAGGGAATGCTGGATGACTAAAGATATTGAGGGTTTGGTTAAGAAAAAGAAGGAAGCATATATAAGGTACAGACAGCGTAGATCGAGTGAATCCTTAGAAGAGTATAAAGGAAGTAAGAGTATACTTAAGAATGAAGTCAGGAGGGTAAAAAGGGGACATGAGATTGCTTTGGCAAATAGAATTAAGGAGAATACAAAGAGTTTTCACAAATACATTAAGGACAAAAGGGTAACTAGGGAGGGAATAGGGTCCCTCAAAGATCAGAAAGGCAGCCTTTGTGTCGAGCCGCAGAAAATGGGGGAAATATTAAACGAGTATTTCGCATCAGTATTTACTGTGGAAAAGGATATGGAAGATATAGACTGTAGGGAAATGGATGGTGACATCTTGAAAAATGTCCAGATTACAGAGGAGGAAGTGCTGGATGTCTTGAAATGCATAAAAGTGGATACATCCCCAGGACCTGATCAGGTGTATCCTGGAACTCTGTGGGAAGCTAGAGAAGTGATTGCTAGGCCTCTTGCTGAGATATTTGTATCATCAATAGTCACAGGTGAGATTCCAGAAGACTGGAGGTTGGCAAACGTGGTGCTACTGTTTGAGAAAGGTGATAAGGACAAGCCAGGGAACTATAGACCGGTGAGCCTGACGTCAGTGGTGGGCAAGTTTTTGGAGGGAATCCTGAGGGACAGGATGTTTGTGTATTTGGAACGGCAAGGACTGATTAGGGATAGTCAACATGGTTTTGTGTGTGGGAAATCATGTCTCACAAACTTGGTTGAGTTTTTTGAGGAAGTAACAAAGAGGATTGATGAGGGCAGAGTGGTAGATGTGATCTGTATGGACTTCAGTAAGGCGTTCCACAAGGTTCCCTATGGGAGACTGATTAGCAAGGTTAGATCTCACGGAATACAGGGAGAACTAGCCATTTGGATATAGAACTGGCTCAAAGGTAAAAGGCAATGGTAGTTTAGATTAGATTACTTACAGTGTGGAAACAGGCCCTTCAGCCCAACAAGTCCACACCGACCCTCTGAAGAACACCCACCCCCCTACATTTACCCCTTCACCTAACACTATGGACAATGTGGCATGGCCAATTCACCTAACATGCACATCTTTGGACTGTGGGAGGAAACCAGAGCACCCAGAGGAAACCCACACAGACACGGGGAGAATGTGCAAACTCCACACAGTCAGTCGCCTGAGGTGAAAATTGAACCCGGGTCTCTGGCACTGTGAGGCAGCAGTGCTAACCATCGTGCCACCGTGCCGCCCATGGTGGAGGGTTGTGACCAGTGGAGTGCCACAAGAATCTTTGCTGCGCCCTCTACTTTTTGTCATTTACATAAATGATTTGGATGCGAGCATAAGAGGTACAGTTAGTAAGTTTTCAGATGACACCAAAATTGGGCAGCGAAGGAGGGTACCTCAGATTACAACAGGATCTTGACCAGTTGGGCCAATGGGCAGAGAAGTGACAGATGGAGTTTAATTCAAATAAATGCGAGGTGCTGCATTTTGGGAAAGTAAATCTTAGCAGGACTTATACACTTAATGGTAAGGTCCTAGGGAGTGTTGCTGAACAAAGAGACCTTGGAGTGCAGGTTCATAGCTCCTTGAAAGTGGAGTTGCAGGTAGATAGGATAGTGAAGAGTACAGGAGTATTGAGTACAGGAGTTGGGAGGTCATGTTGCGGCTGTACAGGGCATTGGTTAGGCCACTGTTGCAATATTGCGTGCAATTCTGGTCTCCTTCCTATCGGAAAGATGTTGTGAAACTTGAAAGGGTTCAGAAAAGATTTGCAAGGGTGTTGCCAGGGTTGGAGGATTTGAGCTATAGGGAGAGGCTGAACAGGCTGGGGCTGTTTTCCCTGGAGCGTCGGAGGCTGAGGGGCGACCTTCTAGAGGTTTACAAAATTATGAGGGGCATGGTTTGGGTAAATAGGCAAAATCTTTTCCCTGTGGTTGGGGAGTCTAGAATTAGATGTCATAAGTTTACAGTGAGAGGGGAATGATATAAAAGAGACCTAAGGGGCAACATTTTCGCACAGAGGGTGGTACGTGTGGGGAATGAGCTGCCAGAGGAAGTGGTGGAGGCTGGTACAATTGCAACATTTAAGAGGTATTTGGATGGGTATATGACTAGGAAGGGTTTGGAGGGATATGGACCAGTGCTGGCAGGTGGGACTAGATTGGTTTGGGATATCTGGTCGGCATGGACAGGTTGGACCGAAGGGTCTGTTTCCATGCTGTACATCTCTATGACTCTAAGACAATGGTAGTGGTGTGGTAGAACTGGATTTTATTGCGGGGAGAAAGTGAGGACTGATGATGCTGGAGATCAGAGCTTAAGAATGTGTTGCTGGAAAAGCGCAGCAGGTCAGGCAGCATCAAAGGAACAGGAGAATCGACGTTTCGGGCATAAGCCCTTCTTCAGGAATGAGGAGGGTGTGCCAAGCCGGCTAAGATAAATGGTAGGGAGGAGGGACTTGGGGGAGGGGCGTTGGGAATACGATAGGTGGAAGGAGATTAAGGTGAGGGTGATTGGCCGGAGAGGGGGTGGGGCGGAGAGGTCGGGAAGAAGATTGCAGGTCAAGAAGGCGGTGCTGAGTCTGAGGGTTGGGACTGAGAAAAGGTGGGGGGAGGGGAAATGAGGAAGCTGGAGAAATCTGCATTCATCCCTTGTGTTTGGAGGGTTCCTAGGTGGATTTTATTGCTGCTTGTATGGAACCTGAAGTCATATCTTTGGATGATATTACAAAGGACTGGCATGTAAATAAGAAATAGTTGGGATGCAAGGCTGGATCCTTAGGGAGCAACAGACGTCACAATGTGGATGTGGAAAGAGAAGACATTGCAAGAGCTTTCCTGCCTACAGTTAATGTAATCAACCTGTTCAGACATGTTATGAAGCACCTCCAGGATAGGTGGGTCTTGAACCTGGAGGTAGTGCCAATACCACTATGCCACAAAACCTAATTTTGTGCCTAAAACATCACAAGAAAAATTGGGATCAGCTGAAAGTGCTCTTGCTCATCTAATCAACAGTGAAGAGGGTTTATTTTCAGAAAATGTATTTATTTATTATTGCCAGTTTAACAGTAACTTACTGAAGTAATTCATCACGTGAGGTACATTGTTTCAATATTTGAAATACCACATAATTATTGTAGTTTAGTATTAGTTATGAGTCATAGATGAGGAAAGACCTTTGATTCCAGTTTGATTCATCCACTCAAAAACGTACAGAAATTCTGTCATTTCAACATTTGGCTGCTTATATTTTAAAGGAAACTTCTACCTAGAAGTCTGTTCAATAGATTTCTGCATGTGAAGAATTTCTTGATATCAGTTCTAGATCTATCTTTAGCAAGTTTAAATTGATTCTTCCTTATCCTGTGTTTTTTTTATATAATCTAAAGTGGCATTCCAGATTTGCCTTATCTATTTCCTTAACTATATTGTAAGAGAACATCTTTGAGATGTCTCCTTTCTGTGACTGAAACAAAAACTAACTTGATGTGACCTTTTCTTAAAATTTAAACCTTTGGCACCATGCTCTAACCTTGCAGTATCTCTCTGTACTTTCTTCAGTGTTTGAACATTTCCATGCAGTTTCACAATCCGAACTATCATATTACTCATGGAGTTATTTGAATAGAGCACTGTAGAATTTTCCCTCAGAATTGTTGTATTTTAGGACTGAATTCATTGATGAAACCAGTGAAAGATCTAGCCATTTGTTTAAACTTAAGCATGGGGGAACAGTACCTAATCAATTTATAGATTAAATGACAGGGAATGAAGTGAAATCTGTATATTGGCCTTATTCAACATAGAAGATTCTTTACCCATTGAATAGTGCATATTACTGCATCTGAACATTTTTTGACTTTCACAATGTTTTTCAATTTAATGGACACTATGTTTTTAATAACAATGTTGAATCACCAATTATTGTATAAAAATATATATTGAACCTATGGATCATGCCGTATAAGGTTTCAAAACTATCTGCAGTTTCCTTATGAAAGTTTTCAGCTTTTTTTTGTATCCAACGTTAGGACTTACCTCGAATTCCCATGCTTTGTGAAATGCCTTTTGCAAATCCAGTAATGTGGTGCCTTGGCAGTTCCCACAGTTACTCGAATGTTGTTTTCCTAAAGTTGTCAAAGACAATGGTGCTGACAGGATCATTCCATATTTGCACCTATTTTGTTGTTTAGCAGATTATTATCATGCAGATAATTCTTGTTTACTCCTGATAACTGTAATAGTTGATCATGTTCATTTCCTCCTTTTGAATATAGACATTCGTGTAATCTGTAATCTTGTTGTTACACAATAGCACCTTATCAGTGGACAATAACTCACTCACAATGGTTTAGTGCTTCATAATACTCCTTAATTTCCCGCACACATCCTATTTATCTCAGAATGTTGATTAAAAGTAATCAATCTGAAATGTTAACTTTGTTTCTCTCCCCACAGTTTCTGCCTGTCCTGCTTCAGATTTCTAACATTCTCTTTTTTTAAAATTTTGGAATGCCAGTATCTGCAGTACATTATTTTTGCAAACTTGCATAATTATTAGATGGTAAAGTGCTTTGAAATGTCCTGAGGTTGTGAAATGTTATATAAATGCAAATTATTTACATCAAAGTGGTGGATGGCACTTTTAATAGATGCTGATTTGCACACTACAATTGGACATTTGATTTAATTAAATCAACTGCAGAATAGATTTTCCTTGCATGTAGCTTAATTGTTTAATGGTTGTAATTATTTTGTCATAGTTGGTGGTATAATCTTTTAATGACTTTGTTTAATAACTTTCTTAATAAAAATGCAAACTTCTAACAGCATTTGCAGCAACTGTAAATGAGAGAATTTGCAGACAATCTACTCCCAGAACTTTCTCAATGTTTCTGTGAGACGTGGCAGGTGAGACATGTGGAAAATTTATATGGACTTAGCTATTTCAATATCTCCATTCCCATCACTGCCTTTTGTTTGCAGAGAAACGTTTTATTTTCCACTTGATGATACTCCTTCATGAGAGGAATTTAGAATGCAGATTTGGGGAACAAAAACAGAGATTGCTAGAAAAGCTCAGCAGGTCTGGCAGCATCGGTGGAGAGAAATCAGAGTTCATTTTTCAGGTTGAGTGACACTTCCTTAGAACCTGTTAACCCAGAAACATGATTAATTTTCCAGACTAGTATGTCTCTTCAGAACAGAGTCATGCCGGATTCAAACTGTTAATTCTGTTTCTCTCTCCACAGATATTACCAGTTCTGTTGAGTTTCTTCAGTATTGTCAGTGTTGATTCAGATTTTCAGCCTCCGTAGTATCGTTCCTTCATTCATGAACTTCTGATGTGGGTCATCATGTGATTGAAAAGACCAACTCTTGACCTGCATATCTTTGGGCACGTGGAGCAAGATGTCCCAAAAGGAAATAGGATCCTGGTTACAGGGTTTTCTTTCATTTTTATCCTTCTCTGTCACTGTCCTGTGTCTTGGATACAGAGCATGGTATGGCTTAATGGACTAATTGTTGCCAGTTTGAATTATTGGCCTGGAGATCTCACAGTAATGAATATCAATGCTTCCATGCTTCAAGAAATACTTCATAAAGTTTTTTGTCAAGTTCTCTTTGTCCTGCCCCAGGAATACTGGCAATTTATGAATTGTGTCCAACAGTGTCCAGGCAAGCTTATTTGGTTTTGCTGGAATTTTGTCTCAATGATTGTAGATTGGCATCATTACAGACATTTGTTCAATGAGGCTTCCATTGAATCCAAAGAATGCAGTATGGGCATTGCTTGTGGAATTTTACTAGCTCTCTTGTGTGTCATTGATACACATCATTCCAGATCTGACTGCAGCAGGGCAGTGCAGTGATGACAGGTGTTCTGTATACCCAGGCTTTTTATTGACTTGCAGAGGAAAGTCTTCACAAACTCAACTCCATTTCAGAACAGACAGATCAAATAAAATCAGCTGTACTAGACCCTTGAGCCCACACCTGTGGATCCAAGCATTGTTGTCACCAGGCCTGGGTTTGAAAAATGTGATGCAAAAATATATAACCTCCTGTAACTAAAGCATGCAGCCTTCATATCTGGCAGAACAACCCAAGATTCAAAATCAAGAAGGCAGCATTCCAAGAGCACAAAGCTAATGCCCAAAGATAAATCGAGAATCTCAAATAAAGTGATGCAAAAAGAAAGGTCAGGAAATTCAATAATATGCTGGCTGTTGCAAGATGCAAAGCCTTTTTGAAGCCATCAGGATCAAGATTGAAAAGACAAAATAGTCTTTGCTCACAAGATGGGCATCTTCCTTCTTAAAAATAATAAAGCTGTAAAGAAAATTTCCACAACTCTTCAACTGCGAATCCATAGTGTGAGCTGGCACTCTGCAACAATTCCAGTAGCCAGTGATAGTACCCTTAGCTGGATCAAAAACAATGGGGAAGCTGGAATAAGTAATCAATCAGATGATTTATGGCACAATGGTGATGCCCCAATAATTAATTTTTAATAAATGTGTGAACAAAGGGACCTGCTTCCTCACTGGTGATTCCATTTTTATGATTAATAAATTAAGCAGCTGTGACACTGCACAGCTGTCCAGCAGCTTTTTGGCCCAGTTTCCCAGTTTACATGTGCTAAAGTCACAGATGCTGTAGTTTAATATTATTTGTGTTATATGAAAATGATGTGAAAGAATTATTTGAGAGATCACTACCTAAACACTTGCAGAATTGTTTTTGTAGGGAAAAGTTATAAATCTGAGGGGCGTAAGTATCTACCTTATCTACATAATTGTAGGTTTCCACATCTCCTAAGTCTGTCAGAGAAGAGTTTAAATGTGCACTTGTATTTTTGGCATGCTATCAATATGAGACTATTTCTCTTTGTACTCATGCTACATTTGCTGGGTAAGTGCAGCCTGACTTCAAAATCTGAGTCTGATCTGCAACTGGAGCAAAACCAAGTGAGAAACTGAACCGATCTAAGCATGCAACCTCCTAACGGCTGTCAATACTTTTCAGTAATTAGTTATTACAGAACTTATGTATTGATGAAACAAATCCTTATTGTGTCAAAGCTTTTCTTCTTGCATTTATCAGAGCTTTTCCATTTGGGGCGGCACGGTGGTTAGCACTGCTACCTCACAGTGCTAGGGACCCAGGTTCAATTCCAACCTTGGGTGACTGCCCGTGTAGAGTTTGCACATTCTCCCCGTGTCTGTATGGGTTTCCTCCCAAAATCCAAAGATGTGCAGATTAGGTGAATTGGCCATGCTAAATTGCCCATTGTGTTCAGGGATATGTAAATTGGTCAGGGGTAAATGTGGGGAGGGTTAGTGTGGACTTGTTGTGCTGAAGGGCCTGTTTCCACACTTTAGTGATTTTCTATTCTATCCTTATATCAATACAAGAGGAACTATAATTTTATACTCTATGGGAAGACTGTACTGATTGGTTGGCAAGTGGTTTGGTGCAGGTGTTGCCATGGAGGATATATCAGTTAGATGATGACTGATATTTAATAGTAAAATTTTGTTTAAATTTAAAATGGACAGGTTGACTCAGAGTGGTCAAAGCTTTGTTGCCATTGTTGTTGAGTTGAAGAAGGCACAATATATGTTCATGTTCATTCTACTTGCACAGTAACTGGGCTCACAGTATGCAGTACCTGAAACTTTTGGAAACTATATATTCCAATGTGCAAGCCCATGTACTTGTGATCAGAAACTCACCAGGTACTTTTCCTAAAATTGCCTATTTCTACCTTTACAACATTGCCTGAAATTTCCCCTTCCTTAGCTTATCTGCAGCTGAAACCCTCATTCATGCCTTTGGTACATCATCTCCAGTCATCTCTCTCTCTTGTGAGAGAGCAGTCCTATTTTACTCTAGGACTAGGTGGCTTGAACCTTGATGTTTGGATGACTATTCCAAAGAGCTTGTGGTTGGTGCTCACATTTTAACTTCTTTAAACTTGAAGTCATCCAAAGCTCTGCTGCCCATGTTGTAAGTCTCCTTCTTCTATACCCCTGTACTTGCTGACATACAAGCAAAGTCTTTGTTTTAACATTAATCCTTGTTTAAAATTCATCCTTGTTTTCAAATCCCCCCATGACTTAAGCTCTCACTGTCTGTACAATCTCCTCCATACCCTTGAGGTAGATGCACACACATAATTCTGGGCTTAGTGCATCCATCGCTTTATCATTGCTGGGTGTGACTTCAGCTTTATTCATTCACTTGTATTCCCATAATTCCTCCTTTTAAGACAGTCCTTAAAACCCATCTCTTTGAACAAGGTTGTATTAATCTGCCCTTATATCTCATGACATGGCTAAGTGTCATTTTTTGTTTCATAATTATCCTGTGAATGAATTTGGAATTGCATAAATGGTGCTATATAAGTACAAGTGTGGATGTCTTCAAGATTAAAATTATTATGATAAAGTACATAAGTTTAGTTGTATAAAAATAGATGGTTTAGCTGACATGCTGGTGAAAGACAAATTTAAGATAAATAAAAAAGCTTCAGAGAAAGCTAAAAAAAAATATATTGGGTTACTAAAATGCAGTCTTCTCTTCCACCAATGGTAATAAAGAGCAGAACCTTCCCAGCCCCCAAATGATCTGGGTTATAGCCATAAAGTTGGGAAAATCAAGTAAGATGTCAAATGAAGTCTTTCTTGGTGCCAACACCAAAAAGCTCCATTTACCAAACATGTCATAGAGTCATAGAGATGTACAGCACAGAAACAGACCCTTAGGTCCAACTCATCCATGCCGACCAGATATCCTAAATTAATCTAGTCCCATTTGCCAGCATTTGGCCTCTATCTCTCTAAACCCTTTCTATTCATATACCCATCGAGATGTCTTTTAAATACTGTAATTGTACTAGACTCCACCAATTCGTCTTCCAGCAATTCCATACACACACCAGCGTCTGCGTAAAAAAGGTGTCCATTCGGTCCCTTTTAAATCTCTCCTGTCTCACCTTAAACCTATGCTGTCTAATTCTGGACTCCCATACCCCAGGGAAAACACCTTGTCTATTTACCCTGTCTATGCCCCTGATGATTTTATAAACCTCTATAAGGTCACCCCTCAGCCTCTGACGTTCCAGGGAAAACAGCCCCAGCCTCTCCAGCCTCTCCATATAGCTTAAACCCTCCAACCTGACACCATCCTTGTAAATCTTTTCTGAACCTGTGTTAGATCGTGAGATGAAATTCTGGCTAGTGAATGGTGAAAGGACTCTTTACATGAATTATTGCGCATTATAACTCTCATTACTACTGCATATCACCTCATTAATATGCAATTCCCTATTTTCCCACCTGCCAGGTAGATGTCGAGATGTTGAGAATCCCTGATGTGAAAATCAGAGCTGGCAACTCCTTTACAAACCTTTATCTTGAATGCCTACTACCAAAATCTCAGGGCACACTCCATGGGCACTGCTGTACGTACACCTACGTTCATGGATGTTGGCATCTGACATATGCCAGACACATTGCAACATCATTGCTCTTCTCTGATCCAAATTACAATGTGCTACTACACTTCAGTGCTGTACTTTCAAGCTCACTGGCACCTTTTTATTGCTATGTTGCTGTTAGGACACTTTAAACCCAGGTACAGGCACAGGTACCCAGCTCATAGTTTGGACTGGAGTGCATCTCAGGGCTCCTTGCTAGCTCTGTTAGCACCCACTCGTTTTGTGCCTGCTTTGGTGCTCAGAGCCTCTTTACCTTGCCTGGCCTTTTTGTGCTTTGCATCCTGAGCTCACAATAGTTCTATCCTAACTTGCCTTTTGGTTCAGACAAAAAAAGCAAGGCAGCTTGCCATTTTGTCAGCATTCATTAGTCAAAGGATGCAGTGTGGCACCGTGCTACATCTGTGTGGAACCTACACTATGTGCCAGCATGGAAAATTGGATAGTTTCTAAAAATTTGATCCTTAAAGCACTTGTGAAATTCTCATAATAGCATCACACTGAAATCCAATTTCACTTAATTGGATCAGATAATTGTGTGATCCTAATAACACAGTCCATAGATGCTTCCCCAGCACCCGAATGCAAAGTTTGAATCAATGGAATACATATAGAATAATTAGGAGGACTGCCTGCCAATATTGAAGCCCTCACACTTTTATCAGACTTTCTAATTGAACTGACTGAATAACTGAATGGACTGAACTGCAAGGTATCCTACACCTGTGCAATCATGCAATGCTTTACACTAAAAGTGCATTAGAGGGAAATCTGTCTCATTGTATGTTGCATATAACACTGTTATAGAGCAGCACGTCCTCTAACATACTGCGTATAATCCCTAGAGAGTCTTCTAATGCAATCACGACAACTTACTGAACTAATGCTACATTTAGCTGATTTTGATGCTGCAATGATAAGATTTGAATTTAATGTCAGGTCTGTATGTTGATTGTGGTGATGCACATAAACAGAAAGAGCTATCAACATTGAACGACAGCAGTAAACACCTAACGTTCCATGGAAATAAATTAGGCAGTTTTATGTGATGGTATTGCTGTGATTTCACTGTATTTGCTAGACAATATCCTAATGTTGGTCATGTCCTAATGAGCAGGAAAGTTGGCCTGAAGAACTGACATTTCTCATCCAAATTAGTTGTCAACGCAAAGTCAGAGTGAATGGTTCCCTATTGATGGCTTTATGTTGAGGAGTTCTAGCATTTCAAAGCCTAGAATTAGTTTTGAACTAGTGACATAGATCTAATGCTGATGTTACTGCCATCAAATTAAGGGTCCTCTCACTCCATCAATTTTAATGTGCAGTCACTGTCATATATATTTAGGATATTCTAATGAGCTGCTCTTTCCTTTATCTGGGCTGCAAGATGACCAATAATTGTGTAAAACATGCAGCCCAGTAGTTTTCTGACCCTGCACGCTACCTATACTTATTTCAGCAATGCCTGCTACATTCTACTTCTCTTCATCTCTTAAGATGATATTAGTTTAAACAGACTATCATCAACATCGTGAGGCTCTGTAGTTTTCTCCACCGAACGCTGCCTAGCCTGTAGAATACGTCTAGCATTTTCTGCCATTATTAGTCAAGCTGAACTTTGATTCTGAGTGAGCTAGACTTATTTATATAACTTGAACAGAAACGTACAGAATAGCACATATCTATATTCAAGCAAAGCAATAATACTTAGATTTATTAACTCAGCACTGTGTTTAAATCCATAATTGTAATAGAATTCCTTCCCAACAGTCTCTAACACATTTTGGCAGTCATTTCCATTGCGATTCACTCAGAAGCAGCTGAAGTCTAATGCTTTTATAATTCACTTTACCCCACTTTGTCTCACAGATCACAACGTTAAATAGTCAACTGTCTGCCATATCCATTAAAGGCTGATGCTTCTTTTTTTCAGCTAAGTTGCCAGATTGGAAGATTCCAAGTTGGATGTTAAAACATTGTTGAAACAAGATTTTCTTGCATTCTTCATTTTCTAATTGCACTGTGGGTGGAAGTGTACCAAGTGGACTGCTGTAATTCAACAAGCCAGCTCACCACCACTATTTCAAGGACAGTTTGAGATGAAACATCAAATTCTGGACTTGCCAATGATGTTCAGATCCCATGCAAGAATTAAAAAAAAAGAATGCTTCTTTGAATCTAATAACTACCTTCTTAAAGTTAGATACAAATGAGGTGTGTGACCTACTTAGACCTGTCCTGCCATTATTTGCACTGGTACAAACTATTTAGATATATTGGTGTGCAAAATTGACTCAGTTTCTACACAAAGATAAATTATGCACACCAATCAACCTACATATTGAAGGAACAAAGTTTAAACTTATTGCCATTTTAAATCAATCTGTTCAGACATGGTACTGCACACCTCTGAAGCAGATGTGATTTAGACCAGACCACCTGACTCAGAGGTAGGGGCACTACCACTCTGTCACAAGATCACTCTTGTTGCTGTTATATCCTTTGAAAACAAAGATTATCTAGAATTATTCTTGCACGACGAGACATTTTGGTCTCAGAAATATTGCTCAGGCGAGTATGGCAGTAGTCATTTGAATGTGGTAGTTATAGAGGTTGCAATTAACTTCAATGGTTCAGAGTGACACCAACAGCATATGGTTGATTCCTGTTCTGGTTGAGGTAGACTTAGGACCGGCCTCCTTTCCCTAACCTGAAAGTGGAAGGTAATGGCAAAGCAGCACTGAGGGAAAAAAAACTGCAAACAAAACAGATTCGGAGGAATTATCAGCAGGCAAGGATCAGCCTTCAGGCAGAGCATGCATATTAGACAAGTAGGTACGGTGTCTAAAATAGATTTGCTGTAAAAGAATGGCTGTTGTTATTCTATTGTTTCTAGTCAAGCAAATTGACAGTAAGCAAATTCCTTTTAAAAAGCCTTTATGTTTCTTATGGTGAAAATTAAGCTCCTGTCTGCGTCTGTTCTTAGCCCACAGTTTTCAAGGTGCGTGTACTGAAAGAGGCACAGCTATGAATTCCCTCCCTTCTGCAGTCTGACCCCATTTCCCAGGCATTGTGTCCTACAGGGACAGACTCAATGGATTCAGTATTGCTGCTGTCACTGCACTTGACCTGGAGACAGCTGATGGGACTAATATGTTTGAAGATACAGATCTTTCCAAAGAATAAGAATAATAAATGAAAATACAGAGGAAAACACAATTAATTAGTAGTCAAAATACACTCAAGAACAAGTTTTTAAGAATCTCTTAAAATTGACTACTGTGCCAGAAATCTTTCGTGAGATTTTATGCTGTGATATTTCATTATTCTCATTGTATTGTCAACAGAATAGAATTCATTAACCTGCTTCCTGTTGACTGGGAAATTCAGCAAGTGGATTTTAAATGCCTATGTTATAAGCTGTTCATTATTTTACCTGACTTTCATGTCAGATTCCCAGATCATAAAAAAAGTGTCCTTCCTAACACTTCCAATATGAGCAGATTGTTTACGTGGTCAAATTGAAAGTAGTTAATGCCTTTTGCATTTCAAATCACAATTGGGTTTATCTAGAAGCAACTGTGAAAGGACATGTTTTCTGCATCTCCTGAAACATAATTGAGAGATAACATTATGTCATCAATTCAAGTTTACCTAATAAGCATACAGTTAGGTGCTGATCTTAAAGTTTCAGCATGGTAATGCCATGGAAATCTTTCTGCTGAACTTTCTATGGAAATAATCTTCTCTGCCCTTTTGTCTACCTGATTTTAGAGTCATAGAGTCATAGAGATGTACAGCATGGAAACAGACGCTTTGGTCCAACCCGTCCATGCCGACCAGATATCCCAACCCAATCTAGTCCCACCTGCCAGCACCCGGCCCATATCCCTCCAAACCCTTCCTATTCATATACCCATCCAAATGCCTCTTAAATGT
>NC_057732.1:16733693-16750599 GCF_004010195.1 Chiloscyllium plagiosum | reverse complement strand
GATGACCTCCTTTTTAAATTTCGGCCTAACTCTCTGTAATCTCCCTTCAGAGTCTCAACCTTTTCCCTTCCAATGTCGTTGATTCCAATGTGGACAATGACCTCCTGCTGGCCCCTCTCCCCCATGAGAACATTCTGCACTCTCTCTGAGACATCCGTGATCCTGGCACCAGGGAAACAACACACCATTCTGCTTTTTCTCTGCTGGCCACAAAAAGGTCTGTCTGTATCTCTGACTACAGAATCCCCGAACACAATTGATCTCTTGGAAGCCGACGTACCCCTCTTTGCATTAGAGCCAGTCTCAATACCAGAAACTTGGCTGTTCGTGCTATGTTCCACTGAGAATTCATCACCCCCTGCATTTTCCAAAACAGCATATCTGTTTCAATTGGTATATCCACAAAAGACTCCTGCCCTAGGTGCTGACCTCTCTCACCATTCCTGGAGTTAACCCATCTATGTGACTGTATCTGAGACTTTCCCCCCTTCCTATAACTGCCATCCATCACATACTGTTGCTGTTGCAAATTCCTCATCGCTTCTATCTGTCTGTCCAAGCGATCCACTCGATCTGATAAGTGATGTTCACCTGATGTTCACAGGTAAAGGAACAGGTGGAAAATGGGAAGCCTTTAAAAATTATATAACGAGAGTCCAGAGGCAATATATTCCTGTTAGAGTGAAGGGCAAGTTTGGTAGGTGTAGGGAATGCTGAATGACCAAAGAAATTGAGGGATTGGTCAAGAAAAGGAAGGACGCATATGTCAGGTATTGACAGCAGTGATCAAGTGAACCGTAGAAGTATATAAAGGCACCAGGAATATACTTAACAGGGAAATCAGGAGGACAAAAAAGGGACATGAGGTAGCTTTTGCAAATAGGATTAAGGAGAATCCAAAGGGATTCTACAAATACATTAAGGACAAAAGGGTAACTAGGGAGAGAATAGGGCCCCTTAAAGATCAGTAAGGCAGTCGATTTGTGGAACTTCAGGAGATGCAGGAAATACCAAACAAGTATTTTTCATCAATGTTTACTGTAGAATAGGACATGAAAGATATAGAATGTAGGGAAATAAATAGCAACATCTTGAAAAATGTTCATATTTCAAGAGGAGGAGGAGTTGGACAGCTTAAAATGCCTAAAGGTGGATAAATCCCTGGGACCTGATCAGCTGTACTCTAGAATTCTGTGGGAAGCTAAGGAAATGATTGCTGGGCCCCTTGCTGAGATATTTATATCATCGATAGCTACATGTGAGGTACTGGAGGTTGGCTAACGTGGTGCCATTATTTAAGAAAGATGGTAAGGAATAGCCAGGGAACTAGAGACTGATGAGCCTGACAGGGTGGGCAAATTATTGGAGGGAATCCTGAGGGACAGGATTCACATGTATTTTGGGTGTGGGGAACTCAAGTCTCACTAACCTAATTGAAATTTTTGAAGAAGTAATGAAGAGGGTTAATGAGGGCAGAGCAGTGAATGTGATCTGGATGGACTTCAGTAAGGTGTTCGACAAGGCTCTTCATGGTAGACTGGTTAGCAAGGTTAGACCTCATGGAATATAAGGAGAACTAACTATTCAAAGGTAGAAGGCAGAGGTTTGTGGTGGAGAGTTGCTTTTCAGACTGGAGACCTGTGACCAGCAGTGCGCCACATGGATCAGTGCTGGGTCCATTGCTTTTGGCCATTTATGTAAATGATTTGAATGTGAACATCGAAGAAAGTACGATGGGGATATTGATCAGATGGATCAATGAGTGAAGGAGTGACAAATGGAGTTTAATTTAGATATATGTGAGGTGCTACATTTTGGAAAGGCAAATAAGGGCAGGACTTATACACTTAATGGTAAAGTCCTAGTGAGTGTTGTTGAACAAAGAGACCTTGGAGTGCAGCTTCATAGTTCCTTGAAAATGGAGTCACAGGTAAATAGGATAGTGAAGAAGGCATTGAGTATGCTTGCCTTTATTGGCCAGTGCCTTAAATATAAGAGTTGGGAGGTCGTGTTGCATCTGTAGAGGACATTGGTTATGGTGCTAGTTTCCCTGCTATAGGAAAGATGTAGCGAGACTTGAAAGGGTTCAGCAAAGATTTACAAGGATGTTGTCAGGGTTGGAGGATTTGATTTATTGGGCAAGGCTGAATAGGCTGGGGCTGTTTTCCCTGGAGCGTCGGAGGCTGAGGGATGACCTTTTGGAGCTTTATAAAATCCTGAGGGACATAGATAGGATAAATGGACAAGTTATTTTTCTGGGGTGGGGCAATCCACAGCTAGAGGATGTAGGATTAAGGTGAGAAGAGAAAGATTTGAAAGTGACAACTTTTTCATGTGGTGCTTGTATGGAATGAACTGCCAGAGGAAGTGGTGGAGACTGGTACAATTACAACATTTAAAAGGCATCTGGATGGTTTTCTACATAGGAAGGGGTTAGAGGGATATGGGTCAAGTGCTGGCAAATGTGACTAGATTAATTTTGGATATCTGATCAGCATGGATGAGTTGGGCTGAAGGATCTGTTTCTGTGCTGTACATCTCTATGATTCTATTACTCTATGTTATTTATTTAAAATATGGGGAAGGTCATTGATGAAGTAGCTGAAGATTGTCAGGCCTAGGACGTTACCCTGAGGAACTTCTGCAGTGATGTCCTGGCACTGACCTCCAACAACCATAACCACCTTCCTCTGTGTAAGGTGTGAGTTCAACCAGAGGAGGATTTTCCCCAATGCCCATTGATTCCATTTCTACTTAAGCTCCTCAGTGCCACACATGGTCAAACACAGCTAGAGGAGATGATGGCCTAGTGGTGTTATAATGAATTGGTTATGCAGAGACCTAGGTAATGTTTTGGAGACATGGGTTTGAATCCTACCATGGTAGATGCTGAAATTTGAATTTAATAAAAATCTGGAAATAAGAATCTAATGATGACCATGAATCCATTGTCAATTGTCAGAAAAACCCATCTGGTTCACTACTGTTCTTTAGGGATGGAAACTGCCATCCTTACCTGGGTTAGGCCTACATATGACTCCAGATCTACAGCAATGTAGTTGACTTTTTAATTGCTCTCTGAGCTGTTAGGGTTGGGCAATAAATGCTGGCCAAGTCAATGATGCCCTCATTCTGTGATGATGAAGAAAATGTCAAGGGTAGTCACTCTCATCTCACACCTGGAATTTAACTCTTTTTCCTATGTTCAAATCAAGGCTGTAATGTGGTCAGGAACTGAGTAAACCTGGTGGAATCTAAAGTGAGCATGAGAGAGCAGGAGTTATTTGTAACAAGTGCGGCTTGATTGTTGATGACAACTCCCATCACTACTGATCACTGAGAGTAGATTGATGTGACAGTAATTGGCTGGTTTGTATTAGTTCTACTTTTAGTGTACAGGGCATACCTGGGCAATTGTTCACATTACTGGTGCTTTGACTGCAGTAGAACAGCTTGACTCATGGTGCAGTGAGTTCTGGGGGACACTTCTTCAGTACTATTGCCAGAATGTTATCTGGGCTCACAACCTTTGCAATATTCAATACCTCCAGCTGTTTCTCAGTGTCCAGGGAGTGAATCAAGTTGGTTAAAGACTGGCATCTGTATGCAGGGACCTCTGGAGGAGACCTAGATGAATTATCTACTTATCACTTCTGGCTGAAGATTTTTGCGAATGCTTTAGCCTTTATTTTGCACTAATGTGCTGGGCTTGCCCACCATTGAGGATATTTGTGGAACCTCCTCCTCCAATAAGGGTGGCTCAGTGGTTAGCACCTCTGCCTCACAGTGCCAGGGACCTGGATTTGATTCAACCCTCGGTGACTGTCTGTGTGGAGTTTGAACATTCTCCGCATGCCTGCATGGGTTTCCTCCCATAATACGAAGATGTGCTGGTTAAGTGGATTGGCCATGCTAAATTGCCCGTAATGTTCAGGGATGCCTAGGGTTATGTGCATTAGACAGGGGTAAATGTTAGGGGAATGGGTCTAGGTGGGTTACTCTTCAGAGGGTCGGTTTGGACTTGTTGGGCCATAGGGCCTGTTTCCACACTGTAGGGTTTCTATAAAGAAAGGTTGTTAATTATCATTCACCATTGGATGTGGCTGGATTGCAGATCTTAGATCTGATCTGTTAGTTGTGAAGTTCTTTGGCTCTGTCTATTAGAGTAGTCAACATTAACACATGTACTGTCCAGTGGATGGGATCAGCTACATCTGGACACAGGTATTTGGTATAGAAAACTCTTTCTGTTTTTTTTTCTGCATGTTGTTCCAAAACCATTTTCTCAGGCTGGAGTTGTCCTTCACCACTTTTAAACTTTTAATTTTTAAAATTGAAACTGTTCTGGACTTCCTGTAAACTCCTCTTTATTTAAAAGAGAGTTGAAATTCTCACTGTACGGCTTTATAGGTTTCTAGCATAGGTTTTATTTGTATTTGTAACTTGTACTGTGAACTCTCACAAATCAATGGGTCACGGTTAAGATAAATACTTTTCACAGCATCATTCTGCTATCATCTTTTGTTCTTTGAGCATCCACTTATTGCCACGAACTGTTTGCCAACACTAGCTCCTAATGCTTTCTTACTGCCACTATCCTGCCCTTTGTAGTTTTCTTTATGGTCATTTATGGTCGTAACTGGAAGTGGACAGTGGTGCAGGAGGTCATCTATTGGCCTACATAGCGTGAACTGACTTGTGTGGAGGTGGGAGGCTTTCAGTACATGGTCCTGACAACGAGCTTACTGAGTGTTCGGGTATTCCAAATCTTTCCTCACCTAGCATGAGCATGGAGGATTCTCCCCATTATCTCTAAATGTTTTCTCTTCACCTGGTGTTGCTGTGTTCAGATCTTCTTCCCTTTGCTGAACTGAGGTGTAATATTTGTGTTTCTCCAGTCATCTGGAACTACCCCCATGAACAAAAGGATTGGAAATTTGTGATCAGAATCTTGGCAGTTTCTATCCTTGCATCCTGCACAAACCTGGGATGCTTAGCATCTGGACAAGGTGAACTGTTCTACTGAGAAGATCATCAGTCATTTAAGACTCTACTCTATATTTCTTTTTCATTTTATTTGATACTGCTATAGCTGTTCGTTTACTGTAAATGGCGACTTGTAAACTTTTCACTGTCCTCATGTGAGCACGTGACAATAAAGCTAATTCTATTCTATTCTATTCTGTTCTAATTTGTTTTGCCTCCAGAAGACTATTTATTTTTTGTTCTTAATTGGCTGCAATTTTCTTTTCATAGCCTATTTCACGATGCTTTTGTTTATAAAAGACTTTTGGAATCCCATTTAGCTGCTAATAAATCCTTGCTGTCCTTTTGTCTCTTTTTAATTACTCTTTTAAATCTCCTCTGTACTTTCAGCATTCAGCATGGTTCACTATTTTGTTATGACCCTTACAGTTGTCATACACCTCATTTATCTGCTCTATTTTAAAATCTTTCTTCATGATTAGCCAGAGAGCTCTATCTTTGGATATTCTTACATATCTTCCCTCATAGAAATGTGTACCCATGCCAAAATCATCTTCTCTGTGAAGCCCTTATATTGTTCAATTACTGTCCTGCTCTCAATTTTTTAGTCTGCTTTACCCAGATCAATTTTCAACTCACCTGCTCCACTGAAGTATTTTCATACCTCATTATATCAAGCTCCATTTTCAGTAATTATTTTAAATGATTCTCATCACTGATGCCCAAATTTTTCCCCACTTAATTCTCAAGCTTCCCTGCACATTCCAGTCAATTCTTATTGTACATAAAGCCACGTATTTCACCTTCTCTTTATCCACTGCTACTATTCCAATCTAGAAAAGATAATCAAAGCTGCCCATTAACAGTAAACTATCATTCTTGCATTGCTTTTGGTTTGTCTGTAACTTGGATTACTAATGGACATTTCCCTTTAGCTGTGTTCATAAATTTCTATTGTCAGGACGTAAAATTTCCAACCATTACCTTTACTGGGATAGATAAACAGTTTGATGAGTCTACTGGTGTCTGTGTAGGGTAGCAATTGAAGACACTGATCATGATAACTATAAAAATTAAGCAAACAAGACCTTTAAAGTGGCAATCTCTGGACTACTCCCAGTGCCATGTACAAGTGAGTATCAAAATAGGAAGATAAGACAGATGAAAGCAAACGGCTGGACAACTGTTGCAGGATGGATTGCATCTGAACACATTGAGACCGTGTTCTGTGTGAGACATTTTGTTTGGGTTATTTGGGAGGGTTTAACCTAACTCAGTAGGGATGGAGGAACCAGGATATAATATTAGAAAGTAACACCACGTAGAACAAAGTGCAATAATGGACACCTGGCTTAAGGAAAGACAGATCTGTATGTTAAAAAAACCTCCTAATTACAAGGTGTTTGGAAAAACAGAAAAGAAAGAAGAAGATGAGGGTGTCTCTTTTGATTAAGGTACTGTAGCAAAAGGAGGCACTGATACATTTTGGTACAAAGATCGTCAATAGAAACTATAAAATAGAGGGTACTATTTTAAAAAGATATGCAGGAGCAAAAAAGACTTGGGTGTATGTTTATATCAGTTGCTGAAGATCACAGGTCAGGTAGAAAGTGCTCTTAGTAAAGTATACTGTGTTCAGGCTTCATAGCTAATGGCATAGAGTGCAAAAGCAGGGAGGCTATTATGAGCTTGTATGTGATATCTATTATACCTCAACTGGAATATTGTATACAGATTTGGGTGCTACCTTATAGGAAAGATGTAAATGCATTGAAGAGAGTGCAGAAGACGTTCATAAGATTGATTCCAGGGGAGATTAACTTCAGTTATAAAGAAAGATTGGTGAAGATTTTGGGACTGTTTCCTTGGAAAAAAGAAGGCCAAGAAGAGATCGGTTAGAAGTTTTAAAAATCACGGGGATTCTGGAAGAGTGAATATGGAGAACATGTTTTTCCCACCCGTAAAGAACCAGAAATGTTAAAATTATTATTCAAGAGAAGCAAACACGAGATGAGAACATTCTTTCTCACTCAGTGAGTAGTTAGGGGATGGAAGTGTGGAAGTATTGTGGTGTCAGGTTCAGTTGAGGCATTGTTTCTACTTAAATAGTCATCCAATATGCAGGGTTATGTGAAAACACAGGGCGATGGCACTAAGTGGAAATGTTCAGACTGCTAGAGCAAGCATGCTAGGCTGAATAGCCTGCACATCTATGATTCTCTGCTTCTGTGAAATCAAATCTTGCCAACATTGAACTTGTGAAATACATAAATACTATTCAATCCATCAAATCTGTTCCTTTCATAGACAATGGCCTGGATTTTGCTGTAATAATGATGGAGAAGCTAATTGTGTCGCTGTTGTTACGGGTCTGTTACTAACTGACAGCAATGTTTGCGGTCTGTACATGAGCACTTAGATGCGGTAATTTACAATTTGCTGTCAATGATACCCTACTTCACCACAGGCTGCACTGATACAATCCCGGATGCTAGATATGACACTGAAATCACTGTGTGTTGTAGCCTAACAATATTCATCCATTAATTCCCCATGAATATAGATAAAAATATTAAAGCAAGCCTTTTTAGGAGTAAGTTGGTTTTTGATGGTTTAATAAGTGATAATTGCAGAAGAACATCATCTCTGGCCCAGAAAATTAATTTTCCAATTGAGGACACTTGTTCCCTCGTTCAGAAACTTAGATGTTTTTATTTCAACTTGAAAAAATGCTTTTTATATTTTGTTTATATCCCTCTTCTGTATTCCCAGCTGCTATTTTCTAATCATTACTTCACATTGATGATTTAAATGTAATTTATGATTCCTTTTTTGTCTTCCTGGTTTGGACCCTGTATATCTCAGTGAGGGCACCTCAGTCTAGTTGAAGTGCCTCACTGTTACTATTCACAAATGCCACAAATCCAGTGCAGAGGGCGCGAGACTGAAATAGATATTGTACTAGTTGAAATTTCTGCTGATAAACTTACGAAAACTGTGGGCTGTTGTACGTGAGGGGAAAGACAAAAGCTATTTTGTCATTGCTGAGAATAACATATCCAGGCCACTGTATTAGTTGCTTTGTCATGGACTATAACCAATTATTTCCTAATTCCTCAGAAAGGCAGCCAACTACAGGGAAGGTTTTGGAAAATTCTTCCTGACCTCTAAAGGTTAATTCAAGTAAATTTCCTGATACAAATTCAACTTGCAATGTACACCTGTGACTCTGACCAGATGTGTTTTACCATGTCCCCATAATTTATGTTGACAGTCAGATAAATATAGATTCATAAACTATTTCGAAAGGAACCTTTCTGTTTCCAAGAAGAATTTAACTTTGAAGGTGTTTGACTTTAAACTTTGCAGGCAGCTTGCCAAAGCATACTTAGAATATGAGACCACAATCTGTGTCATAGTCCTGCTGAGAGGCATTGGAGAAAGGGTAGATTGAGACTCATTTACTACCTCAGTTAAGAATGACAGTTAACTGGGATGGTAAAATTGTCAGGTGAAGTTAGCTTGAAGGATATATTTGTGCTTCTGAAAGAAAAATTTCAATTGTAATTTTTAATTAAATGAATGAATGAATGAATTATTTATCATCATATTTACCTTGAAGATACAGTGAAAAGCACTTTATCGCCACAACCTGGCATGATTCAGTGTACAAAAGCAAAATATTGCAGCTGCTGAAGATCTGCAACACAAACAGAAAATACTGCAAATACTTAGTAGGAAAGGCAGCTTTGGTGGGAAGAGAAACAGACTTAATGTTTTGGGTAGTTGGCCTATTTTGTTGGATGTTAACTGTTTCTCTTTCTCCTGACCTATTGAACATTTCCACTGCTTTTCCTTTTCAATTTTATATGTGCACCTGTTGATAAAATAGCTGTTTAATCTTTTTCACACATGATAAAGATTGCTTAATACATGAATGGTGTGAATATACTTAAATGTTATGCAGTATCAGGGATAGTGAAATATTTCATATTTGGACTATTTTGTTTTCCTGTAATGCCAGTGCAATGTGCTGTTGACTATAAGCTATGCCTATCAGAGCACTGTGGATTTTTCTGCACCAAAATAGTTTCATGAGGAGCAGTGGACAAGGTGAAAGTGAAGGGTGCTTTTTTTTTAACTCAGTTATTTGTTAAGTGTCAAGTATTACTGTGTTAGAGAACAAAGAGTTCTAGGGGTACAGGTGCATAACTCCCTGAAAGTGGAGTCACAGGTAGATAAGGTGGTGAAGAAGGCTTTCACCATGCTTACTATTATCGGCCGGATCATTGAGTATAGCAGTCTGGATGGACATCTTGTTGCTGCTGTACAAGATGTTGATGAGGCCACATGTGGATTACTGTGTGCACTTCTGGTCACCCTACTATAGAAAATATATTATTAAACTGGAAAGACTACAGAAAAGATTTACTAGGATGCTACCTAGATGGAGGGTTTGAGTTATAAGGAGAGGCTAGATAGACTGGGACTTTTTTTCCAGACTGAGAGGGTGGCCTTATAGGTCTATAAAATCATGAGAGGCATAGATAATGTAGATAGCCAAAAGCACAGTAGGGGAGTCTAAAACTACAGGGTATAGGCTTAAGGCAAGAGGAGAGAGATACAAAAGGGTCTAGAGGGGCAATACAGAGGGTGGTGAGTGTTTGGAATGGGCTGCCAGAGGTCGTGATGGAAGCAAGTGCAATTTAGATAGGTACACAGATGGGATTGGTATGGAGGAATATGGACCAATCACAAGCAAATGGGACTAGTTTAATTGTGAATACTGGATGACATGGGCAAAGGGCCTGTTTCCATGCTGTTGACCTCTATGACTTAATTAAAGATATATGCAGAATTATGCCCTTGAAGGCATACACTATCCAAATTTAGTACTATATTACTGTTTCTTTACTGTCAGAGTTCTATTCTTAGAACTCCTTTCTAATAGCACTGTGGATGTCCCCATAGCCCAAGGACTACAGCAATTCACCATCATCTCTTTAGGGACAACTGGAGTTAGGCCTCAAACACTGGCCCAGCCATTGATGATCACATTTCATGAATAAATCAGAAAGAATAAACACACCTACTCTAGGCACTCAAATGATTCAAAGTGAAGTTCCTGAAGTAAATAACAGTAAACTTGTAGATGCTGTGACCCAGAGTGAAATAACTTCACAGAGGCCAGTATCCCGTCACCAAGTCACCGTTTATTTACACATGGAGAGTCCTAGACACTGATCAAGCTCCCTCAGATCCAGCTCTCAGTGTGAACAGAACCTCTGACACTCCTGTTTATATCTATTAGCTAGGGCTCCCTGACTGGACCAGATTAACAGCACCAGTTGGGAAACTCATATTCTTTGAGGATCACCTGACTGATTTCATTACAATCACAGCAAATTTATAGTGGAGAGCTCTTCTTGCAGCAGGAGAGATGAACTAAGATGGTGTTAGATTCTTGCATGACCAATAGTCTTGTTCTTTTCGGGTGCAGACATTATTGTTATTATTTTGTTAGAGATGATCAAATACACAGATCCCCATATGATGAAATATTCTCATTAAGAATTTCTTTAATTTAGTAAAAATCTAACCTATGGCCTTCTGAAGCAGATTCAATTTAAATTCCATTTAAAACAATCACAACGTTTGAGGTAAACTGATGGATGAATTATAAAGAGAGAAGTACTGTTGGTCTCATTGAGGAAAACCACAAAAGAATATTGCAAGAGCCACTTGGAAGGCAGTGGCATTAGTAGTAAAGTAAGTGCTATTCTCTATCCTGATGACGACAGACAAGTGGAGCATGAGCTTCGAGTGTAAATCTTACAGTCACCGTTTTGTCATGAGCAGCATAAGAATCATTACATCGATCACCTGCTGCTTGTACTTGGAGAAAAAGAGTCAAGTATCATCACGTTTCGAAAGCTCTCTAACTCTTTTAATTACAGCATGGATTGTCAAGTCTTTTCATAAGCCATGTTTGCATTAAGCCTCTTAAAATTCTATTCTCTACTGTAACAAGGTTCTACAAACATATGCATAACAGCAGTTGTCTGATGCTATTTGGGGAGAATATCTCACATGCTACTCTTCACTTAATGCACTCAATCTGTTTCAGGGAAATTAGCATGCAGTCATTTAAAATTTTACTGGCCCCAGGAAGTACAACTGCTACAAAAGAACTAATCTTCTGTGAAAATTAGGCCATTAACTACTGAGCAGCTATTCTGCTCTAGCTGTGGTAGTTAGTGAGATTGGATAGCAAGCTACAGATTGTTGTTTGCTAACCTTTACAATCACTGGTTGCAGATTTTGAATGTGCTTATCTAGTAGAGAATTTACTTGCTCGTGTGCCTCTCAGGGTGATGCACACCCATTCCTACCTATTGCATTTCTGTCATGCTAACCCATCACAGCAACACAGCACAAACGAGGAAGACCTCATGGGTGACAAGAAAGGAAAACATTTCCATCTTGTAGATACAATGGTTTGGATGAAGGTAATGAAAACTTTGAAGATGATCTGGAAATTTAATAGCTCCCAATATCATTATTCATTCCATTAATCTTGGCCCATGCACATACATTTCAAATGTGCACCATTTATGTTCTCAGTAAATTGCCACCTTAGATATTGTCACCTGGTGCAATTTATACTTTATGTTTTGTGACAGGACATCAGGTTGAACCTATTTGGTGACACATGTTTATGTTTGAGTGACTTAAATGAACATTATTTATGAAATTAGCACTTACTGATTCACTCAATGATAGGCAAGTGGAGAAAGTTACCAGGACATTGAGTAATGGGAACATTTAGTTGTGTTGACAAATTGTAAAGAGATGCATAATTGAAGATATTGTATTATGCTATTATAGGACGGCCCTAACCATTGAGAACAGTGATAACACATGTCAGTTGAAAATTCTGAACTAAAGATGTGCTTTGATGTTACCATGGAAGATACATGTTTGTGAAGGAGCCAAGGGGACATTTACAAAGTGCTTCACAGCTCAGTTGAAATATTTTCATGAGAGAATCAGCTTTGACTGATGGTGAACAATCAAATGTTTAAAGTTCTGGAAATTAATGGTGGACTGGTTTAGGTCATCAGGGAAAGTCATACCTAACGGATCAAATTGATCTGTCTGTCACACACACAGTTACTGAGGATGATATGAGTATCGGTGACCAACTATATAGTAGAGTCATAGAGATGTACAGCACGGAAACAGACCCTTCAGTCCAACTTATCCATTGCCAATCAGATATCCTAACCTAATCTAGTTCCATTTGCTAGCATTTGACCAATATCTCTCTGAACCATTCCTATTCTTATACCCATCCAGATGCCTTTTAAATATTATATTTTTACCACTCTCTACCACTTCTTCTGGCAGCTCTATGTGAAAAAGTTGCCTCTTAGGTCCCTTTTAAATCTTTCCCCTCTCACCCTAAGCCTGTGCCCTATGGTTCTGGACTCCCCCACCTCCGGGAAAAGACCTTGTCTATTTATCCTATTCATGCCCCTCATGATTTTATAAACCTAATATTAGTGATGAGGTCTATCTTTATGCTGAGTTTACCCTCCATTGTATTGTGTGGCACTACCACTGTGCTAAATGGGATAGATTAAGAGTGGGTCCAGCAAGTCAAAATTGGACATTCATATGGCAAATGTGACACTGTTGTTCCAGAGCAGACGTAAAGACATTCCTCATAACTACAGGCTAGTCAGGCTAATATCAGTGGTTGATAAAGTTTGCAAAATTAATAATCAGAAGAAACATTAATAGGAATTTTTAGAGAATTGAAGAGAGTTGAGTTAATTCAAAACAGCATGGATATTATCGTATGGATTTTAAGAAAGTGTTTGACAAAGTACTGCATAAAAGGGAAATCACCAAATTTGAGATTTGGGAGGATCGGTGACACCTTAGATTAAAGATTTGCTCAAGGACAGAAAACAGTAAGTTATGGTACATGGTTACTTTTCAAATTAAAAGATGATAAGCAACACTATTCTGTAAGTGTTGGTGTTAGGACCACTGCCTTGCTTGTCTGTGTGGAGTTTGCTCCTTTTCCCCGTGTCTGCGTGGGTTTCCTCAGGGTGCTCCAGTTTCCTTCCACAGTCCAAAGATGTGCAGGTTAGGTGAATTGGCCATGCCTCATTGCTCATAGTGTTCAAGGATATGTAGGTTAGGTACATTAGTCAGGGGTACATATAGGATAATAGGGTAGGGGAATGGGTCTGGTTGGGTTACTCTTCAGAGAGTTGGTGTGGACTTGTTGGGCTGAAGGGCCTGTTTCCACACTGCAGGGATTCTATGCATCCTATATCTCATATCAGGGATAGATTGCCTAGCCAGCCAGAAAAAAAACCTTTAATAAAAGCAAAATGCTGAAAATCTGAAATAAAAACAGAGGATGCTGAAGATCCTAGTCTGGTCTGGAAGTACCTGTGTAGACAGAAAGATACAAAGTTAATGTTTTGAGTCTGATACCACTCTTCTTCAGAAAAACCTGAAATTGTTTGTTACTTTCTACCTTTTTAATTTATTGTATATTTGGTAAAATAAGTGTAGATAAGATAGAATTGACTCAACCATTTATGTATATTATGCATAAAATCTTTAAAGATTTAAAAATACGTGTAGACGTAGAATCCCATTAATTCCAAAAGTTTCCTTTAAAGATTCCAAAAAAACCGTTTGGCAGTACTCACACCAGAGAAAAGCCTATTTTTTTAACACCTTGATAAGCTTACATTCATTGTGTCTCCAACTGACACTCTGATAAATCTGATTTCCTTTTCCCAGAGCACTCATACACGAGTCTAAACATTCTCAGTTTCTTCAACATTTTATGGAAACTCTTCTGGCCTGGACTATCACTAAACTCCTAACTTTAAGTTCTGAAGAAGGGTCACTGGACCTGCTTTCTCTCCACAGATGCTGTCAGACCTGCTGAGTTTTTCGAGGAATTTCTGTTTTTGTTTGAGGTAATCAAGTTTTGACTATCTTCTCCCCTTCTCAGGAGCAGTGTTTTATATATCTGTCTCATCCATGGCTTCTGCAGCAATGTTCCAAAAATGAAAACTGAAACAAAAACACCTCTGCCTGAAGCTTTGATGTTTCCCTTAAACGTAAGATAAATGCTGGATCTTTTAAACAGAACCCTTTATGTGTAATTGTTTACCTTACTCATTAGTAAAGTCTGCTAAAGTTATATATTGGCTCTGAAAACTATTCTCTCAATATGATTTCAAATAAATCATAATGGTTACAGAAATAGCTACAGGTTAATTATTTCACTCTTCAGGCAAACAGAAAAGAAAGCCATATGTCACTAATTCCAAATTCAAAAACCTAAACTAAAAATAAATGATATTAAAAATATATAAATAATTCACCCAGTCTACATCACACAGCATCTTCCCAAAATTGTATTGGCAGTTCAATGATCATATAGTAAATCCACTGTATCTGCAAAATCATGAATCATGAATTTGTCTAGCCATGCCAAAGAATAAGTAACACCAAAATTCACCATCCATAGGCAAACCCCATGTATCGATGATTTTAACTTAGCTTTAAATTAGCTTTGCACTTGCAAATTTCATTATTTACAGGTGATCTCAGGAATGGAACCCTCGCGGCTACGGAGAATGGCTGTATGTCTCTATATTTGAGCCTTATGGTACATGAAAATGTAATGGACTGATGCATGCTTTCTTAATGGGAAGGAAAAGATCTTATGAAATATGTGTAACATTTGTGGCCTGCCATGATCTGTAAACAACAACTTGTACAATGATTAACTGAGTGTATATTTAACCAGATTGGAGGCTGACAAGTTTTTGATGGTTTTAAAGAACCTTCCACTAGAGTTCCTGAGCAAGTGTTTGCCATTTAGGATTGTAATACATATATATAAGTTGGATGTAGTATTGTATGTTTTTCTGAGAAATTGTTATTTTGACCAAACTGTGACAAGATCCAAATTGAAAAAGCATTGCTTTTGGTATAAGTCAACCTAGTTTGCCTTCAAAGTGACAATTGTGTATATGGTGTAAACATCTCCAGTTTAAAAGCTATTGAGTTGAACACTTGTTGACCATTTGGACATTATTATTTGTAATAACTGGCCTAAGGTCTTTCCAGAACTATATGGGCGAAACATAGCTGGTGTAAGCAATTCCAATACAACACACAAATATGATCCCATTTATTGTTTTCAGTCGAGTTGCTTCCCATCTGCCAGAACGTTTCCTCAGTAGTATCACTGCTCAACTGTCTTACTTGTTTATTGTAGTTCCAGGAGATTGATCACTTAACATGCCTTGTTCTTGTTTTCAAAGTAACTTACAGAAGTTTAGGCTTTTCCTTTTTTAGTATTTTCACTGGTTTTTCTTTATTGCAAAAATATACTTTATTCATTTTTTAAAAAAATCATCTATAAGTACATAAAAAGGGTCCTAAAACAGTTCTCTATAGTCTTTGTGGAGAGAAAAAGACACATTGAAATTTGATTTTCCTCAGAGTATCCCTGCAGGTCCAAAACAAAAGCATTTTCTACTCATGCAGGAAACTATGTACATGTGTTTTGACGCAATGAGATGGTTTGAAAAATAAACTGACCCCTGTTATACTTTGTCAGAAAGCCTTTAGACGATGGTCTTTTCCCACTGCACCTTGGAGGCAGCCGCCCCAAACTTTAGTCCGTCCCTCAGCACAAAATCCTGGACTTGGGAATTTCCAGTCTGCAGCCCTCTGTTGAAGTAAATTCTTAACACTGGAAGACTAACAAGTTTTGGGCAGACCAAACAGTATCTTTAATGGTCCTTAAGGTGCAGTTGATGTTATCCCAGGGAACAGACCAAAGACCACAAAGTCCTATGTCACAGAGTTCAACAGGATAAACATCAACAAAAACCACTACATCTCTCTCCAGACCTTTTTCGCAAAGGTACATTCCAGAAGGTGATGTGTGACAGACTCTACTCCCGGACCCATCTCGAGGACAGCATGTGGTGGCAGAGAGAGTTTGGGTGTACATGAAGGGTCTGATGGGTAGTGCCCTTCTTGCCACCAGCCAAAAGATGGCATGTTGGAAAGTTCTGGTGATGAGGCATTCTGCCAAATGACTTTGACAGGGAAGCACCCAACAAGATCCACCCTCTCCTTTTCCCACAAGGTCTCAAGGAATATTACATTGCCAAAGGTGTTTTCCTTCACAAATTTTTCCAAGAGGTACAGGTGATATGGAATAGTCCAACTACTTGGAGTGTTTAATGACAACAAGACCAGTCTCATCCTTCACAACACCGAGGACAGGTGGAACCTCAGAACATAGGGACATTTGGTGTTTGCATTCTGAGTGTCTACACACAGCTTGATGCTGTCGCACACGATGGTGGCCATCAGGATGAGGCTGACATTGGGTACCACCTTTGCCCACTTATCCAGAGTTTTGTAAATCTTGTCCCTTTGGACATGGTCCATTCTTGACCTCTAAATGAAGTGGAAGATGAAACAGCTGACTGCAATGGCGCAGCTTCAGGGAATGGGCCAGACCTGTGCCACATACAATAACACCATGAGTGCTTCACTCCTGCTGACCAGGCTTTTACCTGCAATGGAAAGGGATTGGTACTAGGAGAAAGTGAGGACTGCAGATGCTGGAGATCAGAGCTGAAAAATGTGTTGCTGGAAAAGCGCAGCATCAAAGGAGCAGGAGAATCGACATTTTGGGCATAAGCCCTTCTTCAGGAATGAGGAGGGTGTGCCAAGCAGGCTAAGATAAAAGGTAGGGAGGAGGGACTTGGGGGAGGGGCATTGGGAATGCAATAGGTGGAAGGAGGTTAAGGTGAGGGTGATAGGCCAGAGTGGGGATGGGGGCGGAGAGGTC
>NC_057732.1:16732110-16733345 GCF_004010195.1 Chiloscyllium plagiosum | reverse complement strand
GTGGGGGGTGTGGACCTGACGAGGGACGCTGATAGGGGAGGGAAGGGAAATATATCCTTGGTGGTGGGGTCTGTTTGGAGGTGACGGAAATGACGAAGGATGATACGATGTATCTGGAGGTTGGTGGGGTGGTAGGTGAAGACCAGTGGGGTTCTGTCCTGGTGGCGATTGGAGGGGCGGTGCTCAAGGGTGGAGGAGTGTGAAGTGGAGGAGATGTGGTGGATAACATCGTCAACTATGTCTGAGGGGAAATTGCGGTCCTTGAAGGGATTGGTACTCCCATCTGCCCAGTTTCTGCCTCACCTGGGCAATATGCTCTTCCCAACTTTTGCCACACATCCCAGCCCCTCTGAACCATATTTCCAGCTCCTTTAGGTAATTTGATCTGACAGTGAAGGGGATTAAGGCTTGTTCAACCTTGCACTATTATAACAGATGATTCCCTGATTATGAGGTGACGTTTTAGAGCTGGAAAGTGGCTTCCTATAGCATTTCCCATTTTCTCATCAGACACACTTTCTCAAAACCAGAGTTTTTTGACTCCTGCAGAGGTGGAAGTACAGAACTCTCCAGGGACTCAGAATTCCGACATTAAGAGAGAAGACAACACAAGTACAGACAATTTGGCCCGGCTGGTCTATTAATCTAAGACAACACAACTTTCCAATTAATTTTGAATACATAAGTTATTTTGGAAAAATGAACATTTGTAAATTTAACCTTTGATGCCTATCTTACTAGATTTTGTTGGAAGCTTGCACATCTGTTTTACCATCTTCTTGGTACAGTCTGTATCTATTCAGGTTTGATTTGTCACTTATAAATGCAAAATGTAGTTAGTTGAGTACAAGCATTTGCATGGATTACTGGGCTACTTTGAACTCAGTTTGTTGGACGAAAGTGGAAGAACAAACAGGATCAGGGAATATTTAATGAATGACAAGACACTGAGTAGCTCAGAGGAACAGTGGGATCTTGGAGTAATTATTCACAGATCTAGGTAGCACTGACAGGGAATACTTGCGGACACAGAGATGGGCTCAAGTGTGTATACTTCAACGCAAGGAGTATCAGAAATAAGGTGGGTGAACTTAAGGCGTGGATCGGTACTTGGGACTACGATGTTGTGGCCATCACGGAAATGTGGATAGAAGAGGGACAGGAATGGTTGTTAGAGGTTCCTGGTTACAGATGTTTCAATAAGATTAGGGAGGGTGGTAAAAAAGGAGGGGGGG
>NC_057732.1:16690073-16729835 GCF_004010195.1 Chiloscyllium plagiosum | reverse complement strand
AGCCCAGTTAAAAGTGGAGTTCCGCAGGGATCCGTTCTGGGTCCTCTGCTGTTTGTAATTTTTATTATTGACTTGGAAGAGGGAGTCGAAGGGTGGGTAAGTAAATTTGCAGACGATACGAAGATTGGTGGAGTTATGGATAGTGAGGAGGGCTGTTGTCGGCTGCAAAGAGACTTAGATATGATGCAGAGCTGGGCTGAGGAGTGGCAGATGGAGTTCAACCCTGTCAAGTGTGAGGTTGTCCATTTTGGAAGGACAAATAAGAATGCGGAATACAGGGTTAACCCTTACTAGGGTTCATAGTAAGGTGGAGGAGCAGAGGGATCTTGGGGTTGATGTTCATAGATCTTTGAAAGTTGCCACTCAGGTGGATAGAGCTTGTAAGGCGGCCTATAGTGTATTAGCATTCATTAGCAGAGGGATTGAATTCAAGTGTTGTGAGGTGATGTTGCAGCTGTATAGGACCTTGGTAAGGCCACATTTGGAGTACTGTGTGCAGTTCGCCTCATTTTAGGAAAGATGTATGAGCTTTGGAGAGGGTGCAGAGGAGATTTACCAGGATGTTGCCTGGAATGGAGAATAGGTCGTACGAGGATAGGTTGAGTGTGCTAGGCCTTTTCTCATTAGAATGGCGAAGGATGAGGGGTGACTTGATAGAGGTTTATAAGATGATCAGGGGAATAGATAGAGTAGACAGTCAGAGACTTTTTCCCCGGGTACAACAGAGTGTTACAAGGGGACATAAATTTAAGGTGAAGGGTGGAAGGTATAGGGGGGAATGTCAGGGGTAGGTTCTTTACCCAGAGAGTGGTGGGGGCATGGAATGCGCTGCCTGTGGGAGTAGCAGAGTCAGAGTCATTGGTGACCTTTAAGTGGCAATTTGATAGGTACATGGATAGGTGCTTAAGCTTGGACAAATGTTGGGCACAACATCGTGGGCCGAAGGGCCTGTTCTGTGCTGTATTGTTCTATGTTCTATCTCTGAAGTTGGCAGAACACGTGAATAGGATAGTTAAGAAGGCATAGGAAACAAATGCTTTAATCGGTTGTAGCATAGAATATAAAAGAGATAATGTTAGAATTGTACAGACTGTTGATTAGATAACAGCTGAAATACTATATGCAGGTCTGGTCACCTCACATCAGGAAGGATATGATAGCGCTAGAGGGGGTGCAGAGAAGGGTCACCAGGATGTTGTTTGGGATGGAGAAATTGAGAAATAACAAGACACTAGATTGACTTGGATTGTTGTCTATTGAGCAGAGAAGGCAGAGGGGGACATGATTGAGGGTATGGACAACGTGATTTGGGAGCAGCTGTTCCCCTTGGTTGAGGGGTCAATCACGAGGGGGCATCATTTTAGGGTAAAGGGCAAGAGATTCAGGGGAGATTTGACAAAAGAAATTTCACTCCAATGGTGGTAGAAATCTAGCATGTATTGCCCGGGAAGGTAGTGGAATTTGGAAACCTTACAAACTGTAAAAAATATTTGCATGAGCTCTTGAAATATCATAATATTCAAGATTTGAGACAAATGCAGGAAATTAGAATTAGCAAGCCTTTCAGAGTAGTTATTGTCGTGCAGACTCAATGGGTTAAAGGGCCTTTTCTGCACTTTGTGACTATGACTCCATGACTAAGATGGGACAGTAGTGATTCTAAAATTGGCATGTTACATACTGTTCATCCCCAGTTTGACCAATACTGTGACAAGGGGGCCCAGGCAGCCACCTGAATTAGGCAGGAGACTCATTAAATGATTCAATGTCATATGAGTTGATTTACATTAGTTGCTGATGCTACATCCTTGTCCTTGCATTGATTTGTTTGGGTCTGCTGTAAATGAGGAGTTGGATGCTCATGGAATCTCCTCCTCCCATTATAGGCAGTTCTGGGCTAACGTGCGATTTGGCTATAATGTGGCTTAAGAATTCGTGAACAGTATTTTGGAGAACACTTACCTCAGTTAGCAATAGGATAATTCCAGCACGGATTGGTTTGTGTGCGTTGTTCTGGTATGCGCTGATGTATGCACTGAAATCTTTGTGTTGTTCTGCGCATATGCTGGTTTTCATGCAGTTCTGTGCATGCGCCGATGTCAGCTGCTGATAGAGCAGCTTTCTGTGACAGGTACTGTACAGAGAGCATCTTTCTTATATTTTTAGATGTACACAGTGTTAAACTTATTTTTGTTTAGTTAATAAATACGATTTCAACCTTCTTTCAGGCTGTGCTGTACTTTGCATGAGACTTTTGGGTGGCTTTTGAGCAACTGTGAGTGATATTTCTTGCTGGTCTGCCCTTAAACCTACCTTTCCCATAGGCCCCATTATTTCTATTCAGCAATTTTCTCTTAAGTGAGATTGCACTGGAAAGCGACTGCGGTGTTATAGGAGAAATACCTGTATCTGTTTAATTGTCCATCTCCATTCGTGATGGGGAGTGGTAAGTCTGTAGAACTTTGATTTTTTTTATTGTGGGATTGCTTCACATTGTCTATAGCATATTGCTTCCACTGTTTAGCATGTGTGTAGTGGTATGTGGTATCTTCACCATGTTGGTAGCTCAATTTTAGGTGGATCTGATGTTGCTACTGGCATGTTTTTTTTATTAGATTACTTACATTGTGGAAACAGGCCCTTCAACCCAACAAGTCCACACCGACCCTCTGAAGAGCAACCCACCCAGACCCATTCCCCTACATTTACCTCTTCACCTAACACTATGGGCAATTTAGCATGGCCAATTCACCTGACCTGCACATTTTTGGACTGTGGGAGGAAACCGGAGCACCAGAGGAAACCCGCGCAGACATGGGGAGAATGTGCAAACTCCACACAGTCAGTCGCCTGAGGCGGGAATTGAACCTGGGTCTCTGGTGCTGTGAGGCAGCAGTGCTAACCACTGTGCTTCTAAAATCCTCACTGAATTATGGTTGATCCTCTGGTTTGCTAATAATTTAGTGATGCATCGGGCCATAAGTTCACAGATTGGGATATACAAAGTTAAAAATCACAAACACCAGGTTAAATTCCAGTAGATTTATTTGGAAGTACTAGCTTTCCATGTGCTGCACCTTCATCAGGTGACAACATCAGTGTGATTTTTTAACTTTGTACCTCCCAGTCTAACACCAGCACTTCCAAATCATGACAGATTGGGATGGAATAAAACTGTGTGTGACAAAAAAACAGAGCAGGTAGGGCACACAGAATTTACTCACGATGAAATATATTTGCACAAATACTAGACAAAGTTTTGTGGCATTATATGCATGAGTAAAGACCATTAGGAGACTTCTTGTCAGAGGGATTGGGGTACAGTGGGTTATTATACAAAGCCATAATTTGGCCTCAATTTTAAAGGTTTCCATGCAGACCTATTTTATAAGCTTATTTGGATAGGGCATGTCAAACATTGTATACGGGGGTGGGGGGCTTGAACAATCTGGACTATGTTGAGAAATGAGGCAGATTCATGTGAGACACCCAGTGAAGCCTATATTAATGTCAGGAGTAACTCACTGCATCTTTCAAATAAGTTCTGGCAGATGGTGGCATGTTACCAGTGAAGGGAGATAATTGCTTGTTCGTGACCATATTAGCAGGAGATCTCACCTTATTAATAGGCAGTTTCCTCTCCTACTATCTGTCATGAGCAAACTAGAGGCAGAGAATTCTCAATATGGAAGTCAGAGTTGGTAATTGGTGACTTCATCTTACTGCTAGCGGTGTGAAATCTCCATGTTGGTCAATAGCATCTCAGGACATGACTCACAAGCACCAGATGCACACATCCCTCATACAATGTAACCTTTTGTCCAGCAGCTATGGTAGCTGGTTGCCTGGAGACAAAAACAAATCTGAATTAGGCCAATCAGTTTAAATTATACCCCAAAACATACCAAACTCCAATCAAGTTTGAATTTATTATATTGACAATATTAAAAGTCAATGACACAATCCAATGCTTTGTGGGTATAAGACCAAGGAAAATTGAATCGTTGAGAGAGATCTGCCAAAAGACCAACAGGTGTAGGCTGCTAGTTAGAACTCTCTGAGAGGTACCTGTCTAGAGAAGGAGTTTGCACAGAGAAAAACATCAACACCGACCTGGAGAGCAAATCTACAGAGGAAGTATAAAGAGAAGATTTGACCACTGGCTGGTTTTGAAATTTAAATTTTTCAAATCTTAATCTTATCGGACTAGTATTATAGAAGGGAAAGTAAAAAATAGGTGAGAAGAAGGAGTTTTAAATAGTTGTTAGTTAATAATTCTCTATTATACTTTAAGAAACAAATTTGTTAATTTTTACTTTAAATAGATCTTGGCCTCTGAAATTTTCACAGATTACCGCAAGGGATAAATCTTTTCGGAATTGCTCTTTTAAATAGAACAGAGGGGGCTTAGTCTGTGTCATAACAGTTGGGGAGTGGGGGGGGCGGTGGTGCGGGGGGACAGGCTTGTCTAGCTGCTGGACATTATATCTTGTTCAGAACACTTGGTGCTGTCAGGTAGCTCTGCTAGCTTTTAACTTTCTTCAAGGTACAGTATACCCACATCTTCATAACAGAACTGGAAGATGCCTTATGTCCTGTTGTAAGTTTCTCTTTCAGAGAAACACGTGATCTGGAAATCTTTTGAACATGGTAAAACATAAAAAAAATCATTAAAATAAAAGCTATTTGTATAAATATACCGTACGTGTTTAATTTTTCTAACTGGTATGAACAATTCATATGGATAGGGCTTTAAACTAAATAATAAGAGGAGGGCAGTGGGATCAGTTGCATGGAAAATTATGGAAAATGTTGAAGGGGGAGAGCTCAGCAGAGGTTATTAAAGTTTCCAGATAAAGTAATAGGAAAAGTAATATGGAAAGTGTTAGGAAACTAACTTCATGCACAGCAGATAAGGGGACAACTATGAGAAGGGGCAGATAATGCAGAAATGAGAGTGTTTGTACTTAAATGTACGCAGCAGGATAAATGAGCTTGTAGTGCTTTTTCATGTTGGTGGCTATCAGAGAAATGTGGCTGCAAGGGGATCAGGGCTGGGAATTGAATATCCAACGATATGCATCTGATCGAAAGGACAAGCAGATGGCCACGTGGCTGCCAGGTTAGTAAGAAATGAAATTTAAATCAATAGCAAGAACTGATGTAGAGTCAGAAGGAGTCGAATCTGTGTGGGTAGAGTTCAGGAGCCACAAAGGTAAAAAAGGTCCCTAATGTAAGTTGGGTACACGCCTCTAAGAATGTGAGAAAGAAAGTAAACCAAATGATAGAAAAGGCATGTAAGAAAGGCACCATTACAATAATTGCGGGGGGACTTCAGTTTGCAAGCGGACTGGGAAATTAAGGTTGGTAGTAGATTTCTGGGAAATGAATTCGTGGAATGACTATAGGATAGTTTTTTGGAGCAGTTTGTGGTAGAGCCCACTATGGAACAGGCAATTCCAAATCTGGGAGCTTAAGCAGAATGAGCCTTTATGGGTCAGTGACCATAATATGAGAGAATTCACCGTTCCATTTGAAAGGGAGAAGCTAGATTAGGATGCAACATTATTACAATTGAATAAAGGTAACTACAAAGGCATGAGGAGGAGCTGGCCAGAGTTAATTGGAAGGAGAGCCAAGCAGAGAAGACAGTGGAGCAGTAATGGCTGGATTTTCTAGGGTAATTCAAAAGGTTCAGTATAAGTTCATTTCATGAAGAAGACGCATTTGAAGGGAGCATGGAGTAACCATGCTGACAAGGAAATCAGGTACAGCATAAAAGTAAAAGGAAAAGAACACAATGTCGTGAAGATTAGTGGGAAGCCAGAAGATTGGGAAGACTATAAAAATCAGCAGTAGATAACTAAAAAAAAAGGATGCAGAGGATGAAATATGACAGTCAGCGAGCTAGTAATATATAAAAAAAAGTATAAAAATCTTTTAGAAAATAAGGCTGAAGAAATAGTAATGGGGAACAAAGAAATGGCAGAGGAACTGAATAGATACTAACTAATCTAGAAACTTTAATAGCCACAACATCACACCCACCAATATGAAAATGCATTGCAAGTTCATTTACCATGTTACATATGCTGCGTACATTTAAGTACAAACACTCTCAGTTCTCATAGTTGTCCCCTTATCTGCTGTGCCTGAAATTAGATTCTTGACACTTTCCATACTACTTTTCCTATTACTTTATCTGGAGACTTTAATAACTTCTGCTGAGCTCTCCTCCTTCAACATTTTCCATAATTTTCCATGCAACTGAACCCACTGCCCTCCTCTTATTATTTAGTTTAAAGCCCTATCCATATGAATTGTTCATGCCAGTTAGAAAAATTAAACACGCATGGTTTAATATTATACAAATAGCTTTTATGTTAATGATTTTTTTAATGTTTTACCTTGTTAAAAGATTTCTAGATCATTTGTTTCTCTGAAAGAAACTTACTAGTACATCAGATAGCAGCAGATTACTAGAACTTCAATAGCTTCAAGGGCAGATGTAAGTATAGTGGCTATTACTAAGGAGAAATTGCTGGTGAAGCTGAAAGGTTTGAAGGTGGATAAATCACCCAGATCAGATGGACTACAACCCATAGTCCTGAAGGAGATAGCTGAGGAGAATGTGGAGGCAATGGTGGTGATCTTTCAAGGACTACTGGAGTCAGGGAGGGTCTCAGTGGACTGGAAAATGGCTAATGTAACACACTTGTTTAAGAAGAGAGTGAGGCAGAAGATAGGAAACTACAGGCTGGTCAGCCTGACCTCGATTGTTGATAAGATTATTAAGGACAAGATTGCTGAGTACTTGGGAGTGCAATGGTAAAATTGTGTTGAGTTCATCAAAGGAAGGTTATGCTTGACAAATCTGTTAGAATTATTAATGAGTAAGCTAGACAAAAGAGAACCAGTGATTGTGAACTATTTGAATTTCTAGAAGGCCTTTGACAAGGTACAGGAGAAGCTGCTGCTAAATAAGATGGGAGCCCATGGTGTTAGGGGCAAGATACTAGTATCAATAGAACATTGGCAGAATGGCAGAAGACAGAGAGTATGAATAAAGGGGTTGTTTTCAGAATGGTAACCAATGACTAGTAGAGTTCTGCAGGGGTCAGTGTAGGGATCACTATAGCTATATAACTATTTACGTTATACATTAACATTCTGGATGAAGGAACTCAGGGCAGAAGACACAAAGATAGGTGGAGGGGTAGGTAATTTTCAGGAAGTGGGGAGGCTGCAGAAAGACTTGGACAGGTTGGGAGAGTGAGTAGAAAAGTGGCAGATAGAATACAATGTGGGAAAGTGTGAAGTTCAGCACTTTGGAAGGAAGAACAGAGATGTGGACTATTTTCTAAATAAGAAAAGACTGAAGCACAAAGGGACTTAGGAGTCCTAGTTCAGGATTCTCTTAAGGTTAACGTGGAGGTTAGGAAGGCAGATACAATGTTTTCATTCTCTTCAAGAGACAAGAGCAGGGATGTACTGTTGAGGCTGTATTGGATTCTAGCCAGACCTCATTTGGAATATTGCAAGCAATTTTGGGTCCCATACCAGAGGAGGATGTGTTTGTGTTGGTGGGGGGGTCTGGGGATGTTTGAAAGAATGATCCCAGGGATAAAGGACCTATCATATTAGAAGTTAAAGACTTTAGGTGTGTACTTAGAAGCATGAACTTATAGAACACGGAGACGCCTCGATGGAGTGGATGTGGAGAAGACATTTCCACTAGTAGGAGCGACTAGGACCCGAGGGCACAGCCTCAGAGTGAAGCACAACCCTTTAGAACTGTGATGAGGAGGAATTTCTTCAGCCAGATGGTGGTGAACCTGTGGGACGCATTGCCATAGAATGCTATGGACGCTGATTAATTGAGTATTTAAAGCATACACAAGTTCTTGATTAGTATGGGGATCAAGAGTTATGGGGAGAAGGCCGGAGAAAGGGGTTGCAAAACATATCAGCCATGATCGAATGGTGGGGCAGACCTGATGGGCAGAATGGCCTAATTTTGCTTGTATATCTTATGGTCTTAATGAAGTGACTGTTAGTTTTATCATTGCCATGGGTTATGTTCCTCAAAACGATAGGGTTATTTCACAAAATGATCAAAAGCAGTGTATTCAAGGAAAAGATTTTCATATAATTCCTTTTGATCAAATTTCTATGTGTTTTGCATTTCTGATTGTTTTTTCTCCACTTAAACTCGGGTTCTCTAAAATAGTTGTGAAAGCATCAGAATAAAGGACTTAGGAGCAGGAGTAGGTCACTTAGCGCTTTGAATCTGCTCTGTTCAGATTGATAACACAAGTTACCTTGGGGCAGCATGGTGGTTCAGTGGTTAGCACTGTTGATTCATAGTGGTAGGATCCCAGGTTCAATCCCAGCCTTGGGTCTGTGTGGAGTTTGCATGGTTTCGCTGTGTCTGTGTTGGTTTTCACTGGGTGCTCTGGTTTTCTCCCACAATCCAAAGATGTGCAGGTTAGGTGCATTAGTCAGGGGTAAATATAGGGTAGGGGAATGGGTCTGGGTGGGTTACTTTTCGGAGGGTCGGTGTGCACTTGTTGGGCCAATGAGCTTGCTTCCACACTGTAGGGATTCTACAAATAAGTGGATAGATAGTACTTTACAGAACATTTTTGTACTTTAGGTTTATCTCAGTTGAGGAATGTCTTCATATTCTGCTTCAGTGTTATGCAAAAGTAGTGTTTTAAAGCATTTTCCTGCAAATATTGACACACACCCAAGGTGTGATCCTCTGCAAAAACAGTACTCCTATAAAGTCTTGTCTTATCATCTAAAAGGCAGCATCAACTCGTGAATAAAGAACATTATTATCTTTGCAGATTATTTTCACATTAATTGGCAGACCAAGTTCTCCGATTCAAGGAAGTTGAGGATATGTTGTTTTATAAAAATTACACATTTTATGATTAATAAGATATTAAGGTGCAATATTAAAATAGTAATACAATTAATGGAATTGCTTTGGAAATTGTGATAACACCATGCTATGCTTCTATATAAACCTCAACATATGCACATTCAGGAATACAATAATCACTGAAATAAATGAATGTGAATATAGTTTTGTGTTGTAAAATAGATTAGCATACATGATGCATAGAATATTGTGTAGAAAATGTTATTCAAAGTATTTTATGGAATGTGTTGAAAGGATTGAGCATAATTTTTTTGGTCCCAATATTAGCAGTGGTGGACTGCAGTTATATTCCTCATTCTGTACTTAATTTTCAATCTGGCAGTCAACTGGGACGGCATGAAAGCTCGGCTATTGAATGGGAAATGCAGCATTTGGGATAATGGAACTCAGATATACACAGCACTGTAGAGTGTTGGTTGTTAGCAAGTAGTGAACTTGACCCAACAGGCTGGATGTGGTAGAACCAATTGTTTCCACCTCCTTTTAACTGTAGATTTCAGAAACCTTGGAATTCCCAGTCAACCAGCAATGCATCTCAAATGGTTACTAAACTATTGGGGACAGTTTTATTTCAATTTTGTGATCTTGAATATCAGAATTCTTGAATCTGTTTCTGCATGGATGCACACTGATGCCAAGAAATTGATTTAAATCAATGTTCATAAAATTTTCAAATTTTTGAGGTACTAGTTTCTTCAGCAATGAAAATAAAAAGTGTATTTCACCCTTTTAATGCTAAAGGTGAAAAGGAATCTCAATTTATTTTGTAAAAATAGTGGTTTACACATTAAGTTGTATGGAACGCAACACAAAAACAAATTAGAGAACGTAGGAGGAGAAACGTATCCAAAACTGTGTGAATATTGCATTGATGTTAGTGAACACTTCTGCAATATAGGAGTTAATATAAAAAAAAACATTTTCAATTGCTTAACTATGAATGTCCATTGTGACTGCTTTTGACTGTACAAGGAGACTTCTGTGTAAATCCCCTGCTCACTTCTAGGACAATCAAGATAGTAAATGAAGGATATACAATGCTGAAGCAAGTTCTAATATATTTTTGGAATCCACGAGATTATCCATCCAGCTACGTTGTACATATTCTTATACATGTATTTTATACTCCTTCCAGTGGAGGCTGTGACCTTTTTTGACAATATACATGCCTCACAGAACCAATGTGTTACCATGACAATGAATCCTTCCTGGGCAGACACAACCATCAACCTCAATTTTAATTGTCTTTATATTGGAACAATTATATGTTTGCAAGTTCCAAGTAAATGACTTGCTCAAAGAATATTGATAAGAACCATCTTACATTTACCCTAATTCTTTAATACTATTTAAAGAATTTGGTCTGAACCATCTATGAAGTGGTTTTTGTTGTTGAATTGCTGCTCCTGCTTGAGCAATTCCATGCCTTGTCTCTGTCCACCCTTTCACGCCATGGGATAGCAAGGTTTTTGCTCATTTGGTAGTATGCTATGACTGGAGACTATGGCAGGAGAGATCCTAAAATACACAGTGAAATCCTTAAACAAATTAATTATTTAACTTACAGAGCATTTCTCAGATACCAAATCAGAATACTTCAGATGTTGCAGTTATGAAAAAAAAGAACAAAATAACCAGACAAAGCAGATTAGGCAGCATCTGTGCAAAGGAACAGAGTTGACATTTTAGGTTAAGTTAAGACCATAAGACCATAAGACATAGGAGTGGAAGTAAGGCCATTCGGCCTATCGAGTCCACTGCACCATTCAATCACGGCTGATGGGCATTTCAACTCCACTTACCCGCATTCTTCCCGTAGCCCTTAATTCCTTGTGACATCAAGAATTTATCAATCTCTGCCTTGAAGACATTTAGCGTCCCGGCCTCCACTGCACTCCGCGGCAATGAATTCCACAGGCCCACCACTCTCTGGCTGAGAAATGTCTCCGCATTTCTGTTCTGAATTTACCCCCTCTAATTCTAAGGCTATGTCCATGGGTCCTAGTCTCCTCGCTTAACTGAAACAATTTCCTAGCATCCACCCTTTCCAAGCCATGTATTATCTTGTAATAATAATAATAATAATAATAATAATGTTGTTCTGATGAATGGTCATTGACCTTAAATGTTAGATCTGTTTCTATCCACATATTCTGCTTGACCTGATTTGAGCCTTTTTCTGACCCTGATTCAGCTGGTTGTAGTTTTACTGATGTGTTCACTGCTGTGTATGTCTGAGTTCCATTAACTCAGCATATAATCACTTTGGATTCTGGGTGATATCATTGAGCGATAATTATTAAGAATTAGTGTCCCTTCACCACTATCTGCATTCTGTACACATGCTGCTGAAAACCCAGTCGTTCAATAGTGACGGAAGTGAATACAAACCCAAAGAACGGAGGATGCTGTAACTCAGAAACAAAAACAAAAATTGCTGGAAAAGCTCAGCAGGTCTGGAAGTATCTATGGAAAGAAATCAAAGTTAATGTTTCAGGCCAAGCGACCCTTCCTTAGAAAATGAAAGAAATGGGTTGTTCAAAAGGTAATGGGAATCTCATAACCACAGTTTTAATCCTCAAGCTGATCCACAGGCTAGGTTGGGTGGGGTTAGTACAAGGATTCTAGGTAGCCTTTCTAGATATATTTTAAAGAGTAACTACCTGTGCATTCTCAAGTTTCTCTGATATCTAGCCCTATTTCATCTTGAGCTGAGCTACAAACATCACATCCTCCTCTTCACAAAAATGGTTCCTTCATCTGTGCAAAAGTTCTTGTCTCAGTCCACCTGAATCCTCATCCATGCTTTTATTATCTTCAGATTCAACTATTTCAATATTCTTCTGACCTGGGTTGCATCTTCTACCAGATGGAGAAATAAAAAGCTCATAATAGGACAATTCATAAATAGCAAAATGGATTTAACTCTGGCCTGAATCTGTTTCTGGCCTCTCCCAACAATACCCTTTGCAGATTGTGAAATCCAGTGAAGTATCACTCCTCTCCTTCATTATAAAGTTTCTTACTGAACTGAAAAAGTCACAAGTGATGCTGTTTCAGTGAATTTTATTTAAAGATGGGAGCAGATAGCCTTGTGGTTTTGTCTCTGGGCTAATAATCCAGGGACCCAGATAAGGTTTTGAAAAGTGAATACAGAACATGCTGGAGAAACACAGCAGGTCTGGCAGCATCTGTGGAGAGAGAGAGAGAGAGAGAATCAGATAGAGTTAATGTTTTGAGTCTGGCATGAATCCACTTCAGAACTGAAAAGTGTTGGGATAATAGGTTTTGTTCTACTTTTGACAGAAGCAGAGGAGGAGCAAGAGAACAAATGGTGTAGAGACCCAGTGCAAAAGATAAAGGGGTTGTTAATAGTGGAGCATGAGAAAAAAAGATGCTGAAAGGATGTAAGTTAAAGTAAGGAAGAGAATTTACCAAATGTAAAGTAAATAAGACACAATCATGAAATGCCTTGAATGGAAGAAAAATTGGAAACAAACATGATGTAGTTACGTATATTTCAGATTTCCAGCATCCTTAATTCTTTGGTTTCTTTGTTTAATGTGGTCAGTGTCTGAAGTTGTTGAATTCAATGTTGGGACCTTGAGACTGAAAGGTGCCTAAGTGGAAAATAAAGTATTATTTCTTGAGTTTGTGTTGTGATTCATTCTGGGGACCCCTAGTTCATAGCAGATGGTGAAATTTGAATTCAATCACAAACTGGAATAAACAGTCTAATGACAATAAAATCATTGTTGATTGTTGCAAGAACCCACCTGGTTCATTAACATCCTTTAGGGAAGGAATTGCTGTCTTTAGCTGGTCTGGCCCATATGTGACTCCAAATTCACTATGATGTGGCTGACTCTTAACTGCCCTCTGAAATGGCCCTCGCAAGCCATTCAGTTCATTCTGGCAGAAAAGGAATGAAATTGGGTGGACCACCAGGCATCAACTAACAAACTGGAAACAACAATCAAACAGCCCTATCAACCCTTCAAAGTCCTCCTGTCTAATGGGTCAGGTTGAATGCCTAAACTGTCACCCAAGTAAGTCAAGCAGCATGCTGACATAGTGTATACACTCAGTATTATACTTTGTGCATAACTTTCCAGACAATACATCACCATCCCTGGTATATCCTTTCACAATGTCCTGAGCAGAGGAGGCACCACAGTGGTATACAATTGAGAGGAGAGCTGTTTTGCGAGTCCTCACAATTGACTCTGGACTTAAAGTCTCTGAGTATTTTTCTCAATGAGTTTTGACTCCATTTAGTCTAAAGCAGCCCTTCTATCAGTAAAACTCTTATTTTGAATTGAATCTGTTTCTGGCCTCTCCACCTGTCTATCTCTTGGTCATAAATCCTAACTCAGTAAATACTTCAATCATTAATTCACCAGGTACCTTGTGTAATCACTTAGCTTGAGTCTCATTGATTTCTTGGAAATCCTGTTTTGATTCGCTGCTTTTATATAGTTGAAAGAAGTGAAACTATCACTGTATTCTAACAGGTAAAAGGCTTAACATACAATTAAATTTTCAATGTATATTTTCAGTTACATCACACTATAAATTTTTGCTACAAATTCTGTGTGTTAGGATTGAGCCCTCCACTACCACCTGATGAAGGAGCGTCACTCCGAAAGCCAGTGTGCTTCCAAATAAACCTGTTGAACTATAACCTGGTGTTGTGTGATTTTTAACTTTGTACACCCCAGTCCAACACTGGCATCTCCAAATCATTTATATAGTTGGGCTTCTCACCTTTAAAAAAAAGCAAGGAACTTTCATAGAACCGAATGTCTAAAACCCATTTACTTCTACTTTAGAACCCAAATGACCAAATAATGATAACATATTATAAATTCTTGGCACATTTTTGACTATGTTGATTTCTGGTTGAGCAATGACTCAAATTTTAAATTCTTATCCTCCTGTCCAAATCACTCAATGGCCTCAGTCTTCCTTTCTTGTGTGATCATGGCTAGACCAACCAATCTGGCTTCTTACGCTTCCCTTCACAGGCGGGAGCCATACTTCAGTCAACTAAGTAACTAAATATTGAAATTGTCTTCCCTCTTTGTTTTCCTTTTAAAACACTCCATTGATATTTGACCAATATTTAATTGCATGTCTAAACATGCAGTTCTTTGGATCAGTGTTAACATTTGCATCATTCTGATTGCACATCTGTGAAGCAGCTTTCACGTGCTAAAGGTCCTATATGAATACAAGTTGTAGTTGTTGTAAATATTATGCAGAAACTATTAGCCTGAAAGTACCTTGCAGGTTCTTTAAAGTCTGATGAAAATGATTACAAGACATGTGCACCTAAATATATAGTTAATTTATTAGCTTAATCTATTTAATATATAGACACACAAACTAATGAGCGAATCTATTCACTTACACTGCTTTATGCATATGCAATCTATTGATTCTCACTGTCTTTGTCTTCATGCCGGGGACTTTGGACGGTTGGTACTTGAAGCTGTATCTGATTCTATGCACTGGTTTCACAAGGCTCAGTCCAGTGGTGGAAGCCCATAGCATGGTCTCACGAGCTCAGTCCGATGAGGAAAATCCAACAAGTGAGACAAAATCTCTGATATGAGTACTGTTTTGGTTACGTGCTGTATCACCATTTTGTTGGACTTGTAACACTTTTCCAGAAATTCCACTGTGCAGAAGACAAGTTGAAAGCATCTCTAGGTGGCTCTGTGTTAACTACTTAAAAGAATGGTTCCCACAATCAAGGTTATGCAATTACCTTCCAGTTAAAACTGGCTGTTTTTGTTCACACCAGGCCTACTTTGATGTAATTTTCCATTTTCTTCAATTGCTTGCTATCATGTCCAATTATCCCTTAACCATTAACACTTAATGGTCTGGTTAGAGATATCACTTTTAAGCCCAACCCACAGTGTAGATAGAGATAATGTGGTTTTATTTCCTCTCACAGAGGGTTGTGAGCCTTTGAAACTCTCTTCCTCAAAAGACAGTTCAAGTAGAGCTTTTTGAATATTTTTAAGGCAGAGGTAGATAGATTCTTGATAACCGAAGAGGTGAAAGGTTATAGGAGATAGGTCAGAATGTGGTGAAATAAGATTGATCATTTTGAATGGTGGAGAGTCTCAAGGGGACGAATGACCTAATCCTGCACCTGGTCGTGTATTTCTTTGTTTGTATGTTCATACATAGTGGTTGGTTGCAGGCAATATTTCCCTGTCTAGATATAGTGTGTAAACTGCATCGATAGTTTTAAGACTCCCTTAGCTGCTGTCAACATTTACTTCTTCAAAATCCATAACTGCTGTAGATTCAAACTGACTGTTAGCTCCTGTTGAATGATGAAATGTTTACTTATGATTGTTCCAGTGACTTTCCTCCCAGAGGTATAACAGTCCCTTCAGTTTGATCAAATGGTTATGTGGCAAATGCTTCTGGTTAGCCAAACAACTGTAGACATTGACATTTATAAAAAGATATGATATTTTGTTACAGAAGTATGCCCTTCTGCCCAATTGGTCGTTTCTGACTTCTAAGCTGCATTCCAGCACAGTGTGGCCCCTTTAAGACTACTATTCAGTTGTAAGTCTGGGAAATCTTAAAGGGATCACGTGAAACGTGTTTCTCCCCTGCCTGACATTTTCCCATTTGCTGTGCACCCATGGAGACAATCAAACAAATATTGATGTTGAACTGCAAAAATACATTCTTGGACATGTGTTTAAAAATTTGTCAAAGAGGTATTAATAGTCAGTTTCAAAAGGACTTTTGAAAAGGCTGAGGCTATTTTTCCTGAAGTATTAGAGGCTGAGAGGTGACTTATAGAGGTTTATAAAGCCATGAGGGACATAGATAAGATAAATAGCCAAGATCTTTTTCCCAGGATAGCAGAGGTCAAAACTAGAGGGCATAGGTTTAAGGTGAGAGGAAAAAGATTTAAAAGGGGCCTGAGGGGCAACTTTTTCATGCAGATGGTGGTGTGTGTATGGAATGAGTTGCCAGAGGAAATTGTGGAGGTGGGTATTACAACAGTTAAAGTTGATGGGTACATGAATAGGAAGGGTTTACAAGGATATGGGCCAAATGCTGGCAAATGGGTCGAGATCAATGTAGCATATCTGGTCGGCATGGACGAGTTGGACCAAAAGGTCTGTTTCGATGCTGAATAACTCTATCACTTGGTTTGGCCGCATTTAGAATACTGTGTACGGTTCTAGGCACCACATTACCAAAAGGATGTGGACGCTTTGGAGAGGGTGCAGAGAAGGTTGATGAGGATGTTGCCTGGTATGGAAGGTGCTAGCTATGAAGAGAGGTGGAACGCGTTGCCAGCAGAGTTGGTAGAGGCAGGCATGGTAGGTTCATTTAAGATGCGTCTGGACAGATGCATGAGTAGGTGGGGAGCAGAGGGATACAGATGCTTCGGAATTGACTGACAGGTTTAGACAGTACATTTGGATCGGCTCAGGCTGGGAGGGCCGAAGGCCCTGTTCCTGGGCTGTAAATTTTCTTTGTTCTTTGTTCTTTGACTCTATGACTAAAAAGAGATCAAGAGTTTGAGGGAGAAATTCCATCTTTTAGAAGCTAGTTGACTGCAACATGGTTGCCGTTGGTGGGGCAAAGTACAAGAGATGAGCATTGAAGCTTCTCACTCACAGAGAGAACATCAACTGGGCTGAATTGTCATCTGAGTGCAGAGGTGCATGTTGCTGAATGAATAGCAGTGTTTAGCTTTTTTTTGAAGGAAGTCTGATTTCCCTCTGCATTGCCAACCCTATAACATACTCCTCCTTTTGTGGGTCAGGTATACCACATCTGCCTCCTCTACTGAGGTTGGTTTCTCCATGTTAAATGGGGATGAAAGTGGGAATTCCTCCTGCACATCATTTTCAGGGTTCTGGAAATCCATTAAATCATGTCAGCTTTGAGAACTTGTGAAGAAATGTAAAGCCCCCTGAGGAGTCAGGAATAACCTGAAAAGTGAAATATAACATGTTCTCACACTTTCAAATGTCACTCTTAGGCACCATAATGTAGATGTGTTTTTAATGCGGTGATTGATTCATCGTAGAGATCTGCCCTCCAATGATCCATTATCACTCATTACTGTATTTTTCCAATGGTGAAATTATCATAAGGTAGTGAAAAATGTGACAGTAAATCTTGTTGGCCTGTACTACTTTTTATACGTTGAATTAAATGGGATAATAAGTCTGACTGATTTGAAAAACAATCTGCATTTGATTCTTGAAACAAAACCTGAAAGAACTGTCCATTGATTGCCAGCCCTGTGCTCAGTATATCTCTGCACTGCCACTCCTCCTGCACTGACTTGCTTCTTCCAAACTGCCAGATAAGGATAAGACAACTGTCCCGGACAAAGTCTCACACAAGTCAAAAATGCAATTGTGAGCTGTCGAGTGGCCTGAACTTGCGAAACGAGCTCCTGAGGAACAACGTAGCCCATTATTTCCCACCATGTCCTTAATTATATTCAACTGTGACTAAATTTAATCTGAATAGACCATTCTTTGATCACCTGTTTGCATTTTACATTTGAATTAGTCAAGATTGAGAAATAGCTTTTTGATTCAAGCTATTGCTGAAATCCCAACATGGCAAAAGTTGAAATTTGAACTGTTGGCCATCATTGTTTCACAAAGATTTTGACAAGTTTATGAAAATATACTCCATAAAATCATAACCTGCCATTTAACCAAAGTATTGTGTTCATTTTCAATCAAAATGTTTCTAGGTCAAGAAATGAAAACCAAATACTTGTTACTTTGCAGTTTGTAATTTGTGCTATTTCTAATAAGTGGTAGATATTCACAGGAGGTGGAAGGCAAAGTAACATAATAATTGAAGAATTAATGCAGCCAAAGTCAGAGGATGTGAATAAAGGAAGCTAATCTTCAAGAGACACCCAGCCTTTTTTATTATTTAAATATTCATTTCATTAGAATTACAATTCTTATTTAAAAAAAGGTACATTTACATGAATTATACATTAATGCCAATTGATATCATTTCCATGCACCTTTTCAAAATAATGAACACATAATGATTTTGCTCCAATATGCAGCCCAACAGTCTGGAAATTCAATACAATTGAAGATAATCACAGGAAGTGCATCTATCAATTATTTGTTTGCAACAGGAGCATTCAGTGGCTTTTCTTTGTTCTTAACTTAATTATAAAAGTTGCCTTTATACAAGAGCACATTTTCTTGTTGTTAGTATTTGCTGAGCTGCATCACTTTTACTGCTGTGTTGGGAAAACTGTGGACTTGATCACAAAATACAAGCAGATTGAGGAAGTCATCACCAACTTTAAGGTCATTTAACTGGTCATTGGATAAACAAATGGATGATAATGGAATAGTATTGGTGCAATGGTCTTTAGATCGCTTTCACAGGTCAGTGCAGCATCGAGGGCCAAAGGACCTGTACTGCACTGTAATGTTCTATGTTCTATCTTATATACTGTCCCAGGTGGTGCTTTTAACTGGGACAATATTTGTGCTATCTGATTTACATTAAAAGAAGAGCAGGTTCCACTGTTCTATTAGTCAATGTTCATCTTCATTATAGCAGAGTGTTTGAGCATATATTCCATTTCTGTTTGTGGGATCTTGCTATGTGCAGTTTGGTTGCCAGGTTCAGCTACATTACAACAGTGCTGCACTTGAAAACTGTGCTTGTGGATGGGCTAGTACTCCTGAGATTATGCAGGCAACTGTGAAAGTTCCTTCTTTTATCTCAGGACTTGAGGAAATATGGATACAATTTTGTAAAAACAAAATAACACAGTGTTGGTTATAAACAGTAGATTAGTCAAAACCTGAAAAAGAAAACCTTGTTAATATTTCTGTTGGAACCCATCAGAAATGTCATTAGCTTCCAAAGGTTAGCTGGTCAACTTGATATTGACTTGAACAAGCACCATCTACTTATTACAAGAATATAAAAGTGACCTTTTTTATTTGTCTTGTGTTGCGAGTGTCATTGGCAATTATCATTGATTTTCCATGGGTGCCAGTGGTTGATAAGCAGTCTTTGAAGTGTAGGCACACCTACAGTTTTGTTAGAAAGTGAATTCCAGGATTTTGATGCGGTGGCAGTCATAGAAACTGCAGCTATCTCACCTCCTGATTCCCCATAGCCCGTCCATCATCTCCAAGCCAAAAGTGATGTGTGTGATGGAATACTCTCCACTTGCCTGGATGGTAGCAGATCCCAAAACACTTCTTAAGCTTGACATTATCCAGGACATAGCTGCCCACATCCACAAACATCCACTCCCTCCACCACTGATGCTCAGTGTCAGCAGTGTGTACCACCTATAAAATACACTGCAACAGTCCACCAAGGCTTTTTAGGCAGCACTTTCCAAACCCCAACCAATTGTGTATAGAAGGTCAAGGGCAGCAGATACATAGGAACACCAACATCTGCAGGTTTCCTTCCAATCTGCTCACTATTCTGACTTGGAAATATATTGCTTTCCTTCAATATGACTGTGAGAAAGTGAGGACTGCAAAAGTGCAGCAGGTCAGGCAGCATCAAAGGAACAGGAGAATCGACGTTTCGGGCATAAGCCCTTCTTCAGGAATGAGGAGGGTGCGCCAAGCAGGCTAAGATAAAAGGTAGGGAGGAGGGACTTGGGGGAGGGGCATTGGGAATACGATAGGTAGAAGGAGGTTAAGGTGAGGGTGATAGGCCGGAGAGGGGGTGGGGGCGGAGAGGTCGGGAAGAAGATTGCAGGTCAAGAAGGTGGTGCTGAGTCTGAGGGTTGGGACTGAGAAAAGGTGGGGGTAGGGGAAATGAGAAAGCTGGAGAAATCTGCATTCATGTTGGTCTGAATGTAATCTGGAGTCCAAGCGGGGTCAGTCGGTTCCGCAGACAGGTGCTGAGGAAGGACTGCAGGTTTGAATGCAGATTTCTCCAGCTTTCTCATTTCCCCTCCCCCCACATTTTCTCAGTCCCAACCCTCAGACTCAGCACCGCCTTCTTGACCTGCAATTTTCTTCCCGACCTCTCCGCCCCCAATCCCTCTCCGGCCTATCACCCTCACCTTAACCTCCTTCCACCTATCGTATTCCCAACGCTCCTCCCCCAAGTCCCTCCTCCCTACCTTTTATCTTAGCCTGCTTGGCACACCCTCCTCATTCTTGAAGAAGGGCTTATGCCCGAAACGTCGATTCTCCTGTTCCTTTGATGCTGCCTGACCTGCTGCACTTTTCCAGCAACACATTTTTAAGCTTCAATATTACTGAATCAACATCTTGGAATTCTCTCCCTTGAGGGCATTGTAGGTCTACTTACAGCACAAGGAACTCAGGAACTCAGTTCACCAACCCCTTCTCAAGGCAACTAGGGATCAGTAAGGAATGCTGGCTCAACTAGGGACATCCACATCCCACAAGTAGAATAAAATCAAGATAGTCTTCCAAGTCAGGATGGTGTGCAACTTGGAGGAGAAATGGGAGGTATGGTGTTCCGGGTTCTGCTGCCAGTGTCCTTTAAGGTGATTGTGGTTTTGGAAGGTGCTGTCATGGTGCCTTAGCAAGTTGCTGTAGAAAAAGTGGTAGATAGAATTCTAGAATCCCTACAGTGCAGAAGCAGGCTGTTTGGCCCATTGAGGCCACACTGACCGTCTGAAGAGTATCCCGCCCAGATCTTATCCCTGTAACCTTGCATTCCCCAATGGCTAACCCACCTAGCCTGCCCATCCCTGGACACTATGGGCAATTCAGCATGGCCAATCTGCCAAACCTGCACATCTTTAGACTGTGGGAGGAAACTGAAGCACCTGGAGGAAATCCACACAGACACAAGGCGAATATGCAAACGCCACACAGACAGTCATCCGAGGGCGGAATTGCACCGGGGTCCCTGGCGCTATGAGGCAGCAGTGCTAACTGCTGAGCCACTGTGCACTGGTTGATAGAGGGATTGCATTTTAAAGTTGGCAGATGGTGTACTGATTAAGTGGGCTGCTTTGTCTTGAATGCTGTTGAGCTTCTGAGTGTTGTCAAAGTTGCACACATCAAACAAGTGGACTGGATGAGATTGACTGGGGCATGGCTAGTGTTGGAGCACAAGTGTTCAATTGGGAGGTTGTCAGGGCCTAAAATCTTTGCTTTATTCAGTATTTTTGGCTATTTATTGACATTCACGAAGAAAATTGTTTTCTGTCAAGACTAGCATTGATAATTGTGGAGTCCTCAGCAGAAGACTGAAATCCATTTTGATAGTTTTGACTGAAGAGGAGAAATGTACCTGGTCAACATTCATTCCTCAACTGTTATGCCTGTGAATTTATGAAGAAGATGGACATTTTAATTTTAAAAAGTAGCATGGAATATGAACTATTTGCCATGGGAAGATGGACTTTGGAGTACCTCACGATATAGATTACAGAGGGTGAACATCTCTGAATGGGATGAACAACTATAATCTGATCAATTTTGTACAAATTCAATGCAAACAGATGTCTTTACCTGCACATGAAAATAAAGCATACCTGAACCGTCTTTAAATTTCCCTGTTCACACAGGGGTTAGGTTCACAGTGCATTTTATAAGGCAGGGTGGAGTTTGTGAGGAGTATGGATGAAGAGACAGGTTGAAAATGTGTTGCTGGAAAAGCGCAGCAGGTCAGGCAGCATCCAGGGAACAGGAGAATCGACGTTTCGGGCATAAGCCCTTCTTCAGGAATCAAGAGACAGGTTGGTTAGGAAGTCTGACTCAGTTCTTCAACCTAATAACGCAGCTCAAAATCACCTCATTCCACAAACACCTCATCACCCTTTTATTTACCCTCAGATCACCATATCTCCTTAGTTTGCTTCTTTTTCAAATTCTTTAGTGTGTTTCACTAACTGAAGATGTATTGTCATGCACAATGGTGATCAATCTCAAACTACCTTTACAGAACATCATCAGTACAATAAAAATACAGCCAGATTACAATGCAACATCTCATTGTGGTAATTGAAGGTGTGAAAGCATTTAATACTTAGCTTTCAGAATCATCTGACCCCTCAGCCAGCTTCCCCACAGTGGTTACATACACTCCAACCTGCTCCTATTTTTAGGGCTTACTGGAGCCGACACCTTCATCTGAAAATAATGTGCAGGAGAAATTACAGCATTTCTAGGACTGCCTTTGCATGCAATGCATTTTCAACCCACCAAAAAAGCCACATGAAAATGCAGTATGGTTGGAAAGGCCGAGGAGAATTTATTTTCCACCATTTATGGCCTGTTTGGCACCTTCTGCTAGGAGATACAAATCTGACCTTTGTCTTCAGCAAAAGAGCAGCATTGTTCAATTTGTTACCAGTAAAGGCTTTATTTGCAATTTGTTCAACTTGGAATAATTGGGTACAAACCAACATCAGATGCTGTTCAATATATAATTTATTCTGTCTGTTCTTTCTGCCATTTCATGTGTATTTTTACTGATACATTGTGCAAGTAAGGGAAAAGTTCATTTCATGTCTCAGCATTGTTACGGCCTTTTCATTATCATATTGTAAAAATTTCTCATAGAGTCATGCAACACAGAAACAGACTCTTCAGTCCAACCAGTCCATGCCAAATGTAATCCCAAGTTAAATTGGTCCCACCTGCCCGCTCCTGACCCATATCCCTCCAAATTTTTTTTATTCATGTACTTGTTCACATGTCTTTTAAACACTGTAATTATACCCACATCCACCACTTCCTCAGGAAGTACATTCCATACATTCCACATGCTAAACACCCGCAGTGTAAATTATTTTAACTTCATTTATTTTTTAAATTTCTCTCCTCTCACTTTAAAATGTGACCTCTACTCTTGAAATTCTCCACCGTGGGGAAAAGACAACTACCATTAACTCTATCTACAGAGGAACCTCGATTATCCGAACGTCTTGGGTGAGGAGTATTTTGCTTGGATAATCGAATGTTCAGATAATCGAATGCTGGTTAATTCGGTTTAGCCAAGCATCGGGACCTTGCGATTTGTCTGGATAATCTGAAATTTGGATAATCGGATGCTGAATAATCGAGGTTCCTCTGTATACCTCTCATTATTTTATAAACTTCTTTCAGGTCTCCTCTCAACCTCCTACGCTCCAGTGAAAATAGTCCCAGCCTATCCAGCCTTTCTTTATAACTCAAACCTTCCATATCTGACAACATCCTGGTAAATCTCTTCTGAACCCTCTCATAAACTAATTTTCATTGGAGTCCCTCTCATCTTATGTTTTGTTCTGCATTGACTTTTTTTATTTCAATAATTTAAAATGCCATACTGGATTTCCAGTTTCCTATTATCAAATTGTCACTGCCTTCTGAAAATGCACAGAAGAAACCTTCATGTGTTTGACTTTGTTCTTATAAAAAGTCACATTGATAAATAATAACTAACAAGACTCTGAACCCTTTCATTGGGCCAATTGGGATTTTATGGCTGGTTTTAAGACTGGCCTAAATTCTGAAAATTGTACCTAGTTTTGAAAATGAAACAAATGGTCATTATTTTAGAGCAATGTTTTTATGTACCTGTAATAAACTTAACATATTAAGTTGCATTTGTTGAATGGCATTTCATGTAGGTAATTCCAGCATTTTTTGAAGCTGTAAATGGAAAGCATAGGTGATACTATTCAATCCTGTACTTTCCTTTCTCTTGTGATGAGCCAACTATTTGTTAATGCATCAACCCACTTCAATATTGTGAAGAAACTTTAACTTTGCAATGCTTCCAATCAATAAATTATTGAGAAAGATCAATTCTTTATTTTTGTCCCCAATTTTGCTTTCTTGTTTAATGTTTCTTTTATTTTAATTTAATTTTCTATGTCACATATGCTGTTGTTGCAACTAAAGAACACTAAGACTTTAAGATATAGGAGCATAATTAGGCCATTTGGCCCATCAGATCTGCTCCACCATTTGATTATGGCTGATATGTTTCTCAACCCTATTCTCTCGCCTTTTCCCATAATTCTTGATCCTGTTACCAATCAAGAACTTATCTATCTCTATCTTAAATACACTCAATGACTTGGCCTTCACAGCCTTCTGTAGCAATGAGTTCCAAAGATTCATTATCATCTCATTTCTAAAGGGTCGTTCTTCATGCTGAGGCTGCCAACATAGTTGGAAACTTTGCATACTTGTTTGGGACTGGCTGTCAGATTTGATGAGAATATTGCCATTTGACATGTAAACTTTGGTTGTAATTATTGCAAAGCTAATGAAGTGCATGTCTCTGTGCCCTAAACAAATTAGTTTGAGCAGTTTCATCTGGGTTCTCTGAGATAAAGCCCACCCCATAATGTTACATTTCTGGTTGCTTGTTAATTGACAATTTTGTATAGGACTTTCTGACAACCAGAAAAGTTAGAATTAACAAGGGTTTCAATCCTTTTTTGTCTACCTGAACTGCTAGTCTGCTCATCATAGCCCAATTCCTGAACATAACGTTAGGTTACTCTTGGTGCCTCATTAAGTACTTGCTTTTGCTTCTGTCTTCATCGGCATCTCATCACACATTTAATAGCCTTTAGACAAAACAATTCTGTTTGACTTCTATTTTTAATGTAACTTCCTAACATTTATTTTACCCAAATGCTTGAAATCTCTAATTTAGGCAAACTGTTCTATATGGCAAATTTACCAATCTCAGAAATCTCACTCAGGCTTGTATAGCAGAAAGAAGTATTTTGTGAAACAGTGTGGGGGTCACGGTGCAATGGTGTGCTTTGATATGGAGCTTGTCTGACAATTGGTAAATCTTGCCTATAGACAATGCTGAGTTCAAGTATTTAGAGGCTATAATTTGACATGACATTCCAACTAAAGTATTTCAAGCTATGGCAGGAAATCTGCAAAGCTGTTGCATATTTTTCTTACAATTTAAATATTAAACATGAGCTCTTGTTTAATGACAAATTTTGTTTCTCCACAGGAATCTTTTGGACAGAGATACATTTTCTAAGTCGGATCCAAGTAAGTAACTGGAGATTATTATAAACTATCTTTAGCCTGTATGATCAACAATTAAGATAGTCTTAGCAATACTCTGTGAATAACTTCCTGTTACTATAAACCACAAATGCATATTTTGTTTCCTACTAAAGAGATAATCATTTTAATAAGATTTGCATTGTAACATTTCAAGTACCTATCCTGAACTGGAGGAAAGGACTGGATGATTTATTCTGTGATTTATTTCTTTATTCTTGTAAATTGATAATCCATCACGTGACAGGCTCAATATAAATGAATGGGAATATGGATAATAAATTTGCTAAACCAGGAAGGCTGTTAGGTAGGGTCCAGAGACCCAGATAATATTCTGGGGATCTGGGTTCAAATCCCACCATGGCAGATGGTGCAATTTGAATTTAATGAAAATAAAATCTGGAATTAAGAGTCTAATGATGACTGTGAATCCATTGTCGATTGCCAGAAAAATCCATCTGGTTCACTATTGTCCTTTAGGGAAAGGAACTGCTATCCTTACCTGGTCTGGCCTGCATGTGACTCCAGACCCACAGCAATGTAGTTGATCCTTAACTACCTTCTGGGCAGTTACGGGTGAGTATTAAATGCTGGCCTTGCTAACGATGCCCTTGTCCCATGAATAAATGAAATAAAACCATGGGTATGGATCTATTTTTGTAAAGAGGTTTAAAAATATCTAGGCCGGTTTTTACAGAACCATGACTTAAAACTAATATGTGTCAGAGAGCAGGTTTGCAAGTCTGCTGAAATGCTAATGGTAGTCTGTTTATATTGTGCTTGTTTACAACAGGGAAGAGAAAATATTGGAAGCCATTAGCTTGTCTTTGGGTTTAGAATGGTCAAGGATTGGCTTAAGCTTAGAAATACCGAGAGATGGAAAACTTCTGGGTCATTCAAAGATATGCAGATTCTCCTCGGAAAAGGAAAATATCAGAGTAGCTCAGGAAATAGGTTACCTCAGTGAAAGAGTATAGTTTTTAAAACTGCAAGACCACAAGTGTCTGACTGGAATCCTATGTATTATTAAAAGACTGAGAAAGTTTAAGCACTCTTCTGTGTGACTATTCAGGGAGAATTCTCCAGTTCAAAGGACTAGAATGGAGATAAAGCAACTAATTCAAACCTACAGATTTGATAGAGAATATAAATGTTTCTGGATTTGAGGACCTGTGGACTGCTGGTATTAGGGAATAGATAGGATTTTGTTTTGCCACGTGTTTTGCAATCTTTCAAACAATATTCTGTTTAGATAGCTTGGTATAGTTTGTTTTATATTTTATTTCTTTTGTGAAATAAACTCTTGTCTTATTTTTTTAAACTGAATCTGTGGCCTGTGTACTTCTGTTTCAGTGAAAGGCCACCCATTAAAGTAACAAAGAACAAACTATAATCTATCAGCCCAGCTTTTGTTCTGGGATCTGATTTATGCAGTAGTACCACCAGCTGGGATCATAACAACTGATATTAGATTACCAACAGTACGGAAAAAGGCCCTTCAGCCCAACAAGTCCACAAAGACCCTCTGAAGAGCAACCCACTCAGACCCATTCCCCTATATTTACCTTGACTAATCCACCTAACATTATGGACAATTTAGCACAGCCAATTCATCTAAACTGCACATCTTTGGATTGTGGGAGAAAACCAGAGCACCCAGAGGAAACCCATGCAGACACAGGGAGAATGAGCAAACTCCACATAGACAGTTGCCTAAGGCAGGAATCGAAACCAGGACCCTGGTGCTGTGAGGCAGCAGTGCTAACCACTGAACCACAGTGCTACCCCAAATATATCGTTATGTTTGAAAAGGTAGAAGGTAATTCTTTAAATGGAAAGAGGATAGAAAGTCAAATTCAGTGTGGATTAGAGAAGGAACTTTTGTTATTTACAATGTTCATTACTGATTTAGCTAGTCTAGATCTGTTGATATTGGCAGCTGTTTTAGACAAAATATTGCACGTTGGGATCATGCAGAAGCTCTGACAGTATTGACAGTAGGGGAACTGGTCAGGAAATTGAAACATCTGATGGTCAAATATACATCATCTGGAACCCTTTAAAAACAATCCCAAACTCCAAGTTAAACTTCAGATGATTATGATTTACTAATCTGAATAGTTAGCCAGGAAAAGTGAGAGGAATTAAAACCTACTCAACCCGTGGCTAACTGTAACACTAACCCTGATCTCCAAATCATCACTGACCCCAGTCACAAGGTAGTGACCCCAGAGCTTGCACTAATATCTAACGCCCTGAACCTCCACTATTAACCCAAGAACAATCTCCTGTCCTTGACCAGAATGACAACATTTGTGTGAGACATGGAGACTCAGTGGTTAGCACTGCTACCTCACAGCTTCAGGGACCTAGGTTTCATTCCAGCCTTGGGTGACTGTCTTTGTGGACTTTGCATGTTCTCCCAGTATGTGTGTGGGTTTTCTCTGTGGTGCATCGGTTTCCTCCCACAGTCCAAAGGTTAGGTGGATTGGCCTTGCTAAATTGCCCATAGTGTCTAGGAATGTGCAGGCAAGGTGGATTACCCAGGGCGAAATGCAGGATTACAGATGGGGGTGCTGGGGTTGGGTCTGGGTGGGATACTTGCAGAGGGTCGGTTCAGACTTGATGGGTTGAATGGCCTCTTTCTGCACTGTAGGATTCCCTAATTTGACATGAAGGGAGGATTTGACCAAGTGTGGCGTCAAGGAACCCTAGAGTCAATGGGAATCCAATTAACATCCTCGTGGTTACCATTGACCAGAAACTGAAAGGGACCAACTATATAAATACTGTGACTACAGAGCAGGGCAGGAATTCTGCTGTGAATAAATCATCACCTCTCTCCCAAAGCCTGGCAAGAACATGAAGTTCCAAGAAGCTTGACACCATCCAGGACAAAACATCCCACTTGATTGGCATCCTATCCATCACCTTCAACAATCGCTTCCTTCACCACTGGCGCACACTGGCAGCAATGTGTACGATCTACAACATGCACTGCCATTACCCACAAGAACTGTTCCTAAATGTTCCTAAACCAGTTAAAAGGACAAATGAATGGCTGCAAATTATTCTGACTCTGACCTGGAAATATATTACCGTTCCCTGACAGTCACTAGGTCAAAATTCTGGAACTCCCTTCCTAACAGCACTGTGGATGTCCCCATTCCCTGACAGTTGCAACAGTTCACTAAGCAGCTCAGCAATAGTTTCTCAAGAGCTATTAGAGATGAGCAAAAGTCACTCACATTTAATTAGCAAATGAAATAAAAACACAAAGAAACTTTTTTGACACACGCACTAAACAACCCCACCGCCCTGTGGTCGAACGCTTCAACTCCCCCTTCCACTCCACCAAGGACATGCAAGTCCTGGGCCTCCTCCACTGCCAAATTCTAGCCACCCGGCACCTGGAGGAAGAACACATCAATCTTCCACCTTGGGACCCTCCGACCACAAGGGAGTAATGTCGATTTCACCAGTTTCCTCATCTCCCCTCCCCTCAACTTATCTCAGATCCAAGCCAACTTGGCACCACCCTCTTGAACTGTCCCAACTGTCCATCCTCCTTCTCTCCTATCTGCTCCACCCTCCACACCCCCCCACCTTCATCTACCTATCGCACTCCAAGCTACCTTCCCCCCAGCTCCACATCCCCTCCCATTTATCTTTCAGCCCCCTTGGGCTCCCCACATTCCTGATGAAGAGCTTATACCCAAAACATCGACCCTCCTGCTCCTCAGATGCTACCTGATCTGCTGTGCTTTTCCAACATCATACTTTTTGACTCTGATCTTCAACATCTGCAGCCCTCACTTTCTCCCACTAAGAAGCTTGCAAACTGAGCAATAATTGAATTTTTAACAAGATACGAGGGGATGCATTTTAACAGACAAAGCAAGATGTGCATAAAGTAAGAAATTGTAGAAAAACAAATAGTTCAAACAGAGGTACTGGTGAACAAATCATTAATAGCAGCAAAGTAGGTCATTGTAGGTCAGCAAAGCAACTAAAATGTTAACAAAGCACTGAACAAAAAGTAAAGAATTGGAGAAAGTGTGGAAAGCATTGCAGGGATGGTACCAAGTTGAGAGATTACAGTTAGCAGGTTGGGGCATTTTCCTTCAGAGAATCTTGAGAAGAGGTCTTTAATATAATAAATGAATTGGCCAGGGTCAATTTGGCAGTAATGTTTCCACATGTGGCAGAAACCACAGGTAGGAGCCAGAAGTAGAAAAATAGTTATTTGATAAGGAAGTAAAGAGAAATTTCTTCATTCAGGACGTGTACATTGTAGAACTTGTGACCACAGAAAGTGGTTAATATGCAAATAATTTAGATGGTTTCAAGAGATAACGAGATAAAAATGCAAGAACTGAGGGAACAGAAAAATGAACTGAAAGATTGAAATGAGGTAAATGGAATGGGAGGAGACTTGGGTTTTATGCCACATACATCACAACTGTAGGGACAATAGCGTGTTTATTTTTGTACATTGCGTGAGCTAACTTTTCCCCAAAATAACTTTGGGACTTTATGGAAGATTTCTCTCCGTGAGCTTGAGTGAGTTTTCTCACTCAATTCACACTGCTCACCTTGCTGTATATGCACCACTACCTCAGTGACACTGTGTCCACGTTATTGTGCACTCCCCAGAGGCAAATTATTCGCTACAGCCAGGACCTTTCAGAATTTCCACTGCTGACACCATAACTGAAGCCCAGTTGTGTACCAGGGCAATTGGTGCCAGCCAGGATTGGCTCTTCATTATACATGGAGTGGGAAAGCAATGAAAAAAAACAACTTCTAGTGGCACTAGTAACACTTCATTGCAAATAGAAGTTCACATTGTTACTATATTACATCACTTGTCTGATCAATTATTATTGTAATTGCAACTACAAGAATCAAGCTACACAGGTTATACTTAATGACAGAGCTTGCTATAACCCTGTCGAAGGGAGTGCTGCTCTCCTCCTAACTCCCAACATATTGGAACATCTTTTCATTTTTAATTTGGGAGAATTGCATGTTGGAAAGTCTTCAAACAGCTAAAAACATTAACTTTTATTGAAGAAGAACAAAAGTGAAGAAAAATCTAACAAAAAAGCTGCACTTTCTTTTGGGAATGAACAGGAGCTTCTTGCCTTTCAAGCAACAATAAATTTATAGTTAGTGGATCTTCATCATCCAAACAACATCTGGTAGAAAATGAAGTCCCATCTGGCTTGTTCCATTTGACGTTGCACCACTCTACCATGGTGAAGGTGATGTTCCTCTTGCTCAGTGTTCTCTTGTTCCTCCTCAGAAGACTGCTACTTCTCTCCCAAATCTTCAGGATCCAAAACATCCCCTCTTTGTTTGCTCCAGTTGGTAGAGCACATCATACAAGGATCATGTGGCACACTCTATCTGAATTGTACTCACAGCCTCCTCAGAAACAAACATTGGAATCTCATTTTCAAGGACCCTTATCTGCTCGTCTTAGCAATTAAGGAGGCAATTAAGGCCACGTTGTATCTACACAGCCTCAGTCTGGCGGTTGTGAATGGAGCCATCACCCCGGTCACAGAAAGCAACCCTTTGTCTCACAGTAACTAATCTTGTAAGGCATCCAGCTCTTGAGACAAAGCAGGAAAATGAGAGTTCTCAAGGATATGGCCTTCAGAGTGGCTTTTAGGATACTTGGCACATATGTCTGAGATGGTGTACCAATGATCTCCGTGATGACTTGTAAATTGATAAAATGGACCCCTTTTCTGTTGAAGAAGTCAGCTGCATAATGATGTGGCACTCTCAACACAATATTTGTACAGCCTATAGCCTGGACCTGGGAGGAAGCAGCCATGCTATCCAGGTTGCAGGATTCACCATGTTGCAGGGAAATGAGATGAAGCAATGTGATCTGGTACAAGTTGAATTAGTAACATTCTTTGGTCCAGTTGAGGGTTAAGAGTTCCCACACAATTACCCACTGGATCCTTGGAAGTAATAAGTTACAAAACCGTTCAGTGCAGTTGTCACCTTGATGGCCGGCCATCCCTTCAAGCCACATGCTCCACTCCAGCAGTTGACAAAGTCATGCCACAGCATCCGAGGATGTCCTCAGTCTGTGGTAGCACTGCACTTTGCTCGTAGATCTGGAAGAAGCTCTAGGGACCTTCAGCTGCGATGTCTTCATGTGGAGACTGTTAGGCAGTTACTGTAGGTTGCTGCGCTGGTCCTCAGCTTACTGGTGCATCTGGTGGGCCTCAATTTCTCTGTGCCTTCATTGTACCATTGTTACAGTGATGATGATCCCTGCTGTGCCTGGATTAATTGGTCACAGTTCCAATGAACCTATATGGGGTAATATCACAAACAGGACAGATCCTTACTAATCTGTGCAGTCAACACTCATATCACACACAACTGACAGTGTAACTGGCAGTTAGACACACCAGTTTACTTGTTACGTTCTCTTTCATCATGTTCTCTCTCCTCTCCCCCCATCCTAGTGGGACTGTCTTCTCTTTCAAGTACAGCAGTTAGACACACCATTGTTCTGTCATTCTCACAGTCTGATCACTTAAACTGAACTATCTTCCTTGGATTCCTGTCTGACCCATTGTGATCTCCAGCATTTGTTGTTTTCAGTACAGATTTCAGCATCTGCAGTAATTTGTTCCAACAGTGTAGCATAATCCTTGATACAGTGGGCCATGGAGGACTTCGACAAGGAGTGCCATGGGATGCCTGCACATGGACCTTTTTACATAATGGATCTTATTCCAAAGCATGCAACACCAACCATGTTGCAAAAATACAGTCGGAGTTTGAAAGTGTGATAGGATCACTTAAAACGTTTTTCAGGCTCCTCTACCCACAGTTCCACATCATCTAAGAAAATCATTATTGTATATAAGAACATGTTGTCAAATACTTTATTTAAGGTGAGAAGGAATCATCACTGTGCTCATCTGTAGCCTGTGAGATATTGGTTTGTCTTTGTGAATTGTGACCAACAGGCAAGAACTTTAAGATCACCTGAGATCACTCCTGATTCACAGAGCTGCTTATGATCAATCTGCAATGACAAGGTTAGGATTGCTTGTGCCCAGGGTTTGTATCCCACACGGTTGGACACTGCATGTATTTCATGCAGGAGGCTAAGATTACAGATGTCTTCAACCCTGTGTTGTGTAAGTGCTTGAAAAATGAACTCATCCCTTAAAGGTCCACACATCACTCACAAATACCGTCCATGTGCTCAAACAGGAAGAAAACACTTATCCCACAAACTCCTCACAGCCAATTTCCATTTCCAATGCACATTTATGATTCACTGGAATACAGAAAGCACGCAGATCACATTTGGCAGAGCGAGTCACAGACTCAGCCTGGTAACCAGGGCCCCCCAAGTCTCCATGTTTCATTCTTCCTTGATGTTGAGTTTGTCAGTACTTAGCTTTCACACACATCTTTTAGTTATGACATCATATCTAAACAATATTCCCCAAGCCCCTGCCTGACAGATGAGAATGTAGGAGGCATGGTTAGTAAGTTTGTGGATGACACTAAAAGTGGTGCATAGCGGACAGTGAAGAAGGCTGTCTAAAAGTATCTTGATCAGCTGGGCCAATGGGTCAAGGAGTGGCAGATGGAGTTTGATTTAGATAAATGCAAGGTGTTGCATTTTGGTAAGACAAACTAGGGCAGCACTTACATAGTTAATGTAGAACCTGGGAGGAGTCATCGAACAGAGAGACTTAGAGATGTGGATACGGGACTCCTTGAATGTGGCATCACAGATAGACAGGATGGTGGACAATGATTGGCATGCCTGCCTTCAGTTGGTAAATATGTTCACTAAAGGAGTTGGGACATCATGTTGCAGTTGTACAGGACGTTGGTGAGGCCACCTTTTGGAGTATTGTGTATAATTCTCATTGCTGTTCTATAGGAAGGATATTATTAAACTGGAAAGGGTACAGAGAAGATTTACAAGGATGTTGCCAGGACTGGAGGGTTTGAGGGAGAGGCTGGATAGGCTGGGATTTTTTTTTCATGGAGCATTGGAGGCTGAGTGTGTTGACCTTATAGAGCTTTTATAAAATCATGAGGTGATAGATAAAGTGAATAGCCAAGGTATTTTCCCACAGTGGGGAAGTCCAAATCTAGAGGCATAGTTTAAGGTGAGAGGGGAAAGATTTAAAAGGGATCTGAAGGCCAATGTTTTGACACAGATGATGGTGCATATGTGGAATGAACTGCTAGAGGAAGTGGTAAAGGTGAATTCAATTACCACATTCAAAAATGACTTTGGGACAGGTACATGAATAATAAAGGTTTAGAAAGAAATGGGCCAAACACAAGGACGAGTTCAGTTTAAGAAACCTGTTTGGCATGGACGATGGGTCTGTTTTGTGTTGTATGACTCAATGACTCTGTTTTCTAAGACACTGTCATTTCCCAGCCTTATATAATGAAATGCCTCCCTTCACAATTATTGCCCCTCCACATCCCACCATACTGCCTCCAATCCACACAATTAACATCCCAAACATCTAAACCATAGCAATGGCCCCTGATAACCTCCTGAACTTCACTGATCTGACCCCAAGGACTAATGGTGACCCACAGGCATGATCAATTGGGGCACATAGTCTGACTGATGAGTGACTGGGTTCCTGACTGATCTCTGTGCAGGTTTCTGACCGACATATTGCACTTTGGTGAACTGTGGCTGAATTGCACTGGACCTGCCCAACTAGCCAGGTTCACTGTCTGTATTGTGTTGATACAGACTCTCTGACACTGACAACCCAAAGTGGCCAACTGACTATGTCTAAACTTCTAGACTGTTAGTGGACTGTGCTAGAAAGCTCTGACTTGATCAGTGATTACTCCCCTTGGAGTTTGGTTGAAGCATTTCCAATAAGTTTGCCATGTCAATTGCTGGCACATAGTTAAGGTATGACAATGACACAATGTGCTGTACAGCAACATGTCCTGTGCTAAAAGTAAAGACAAGTCACGAATACTGTGAGTCTTTAAGCTTTGGCCAAGGGGCCAATGCGTGAAAAGGCAAGGCAGAGATGCTGTGTGCATCCAAGTAGTTGCAAAGTGAATGAACGCAAACACAGAAAAACAGAAATTGCTGGAGAACATCAGCAGGTCTGGCAGCATCTATGGAGAGAGAAATATGTCCAGTGACACTTCTTCAGAACTAGACTTAAAATGCTAACTCTGCTTTCTCTACACAGATGCTGCCTGAATTTCTCCAGCAATTTCTGTTTTGGTTTCAGATTTCCAGCATCTGCAGTTTTATTTATCATATAAGAGCAGCCTTGAGATACACCATGGCCTAATCCATGAGATAATCACTTGTTAGAGGAACATAGGAACAAAATTAGGCCATTCAGGCTATTGAGTCTGCCTTAGCATTCAATCTAATCACGGCTGATTGAGTGTTTCACGTTCTTTTTCCAGTCCCATACCCTTGTATGCCACCGGTCATTGAAATTTATCAATCTCTATCTTAAAACATATTCAAAGACAGGGTTTTCATTGTCCTCTGTAGTGGATAATTCTAAGGGTTCACAATTTTCTGTGTGTAAAGTGTTGTGGCAGCAACATTATAATGAAGGCTACTGATGCATTTGAATATGTAGCATTGAATCACAGAACAGTATTGTAAGTGGGTGGGCGATGTGCCACGATGATATGGAGAGGTTGGCACTTCTCTGATGCCAACCTTCATTAGTGAGATGCTGTGGAGGGGCATTTGGTTTATGGGTGGTTGCTGCCCACGAAGGCTGCCCTAAGATGTTGGTGTCTGCCCTCCAAGACAGTGAGCTGGTGTTGCCAAGAACACACTCTGACTTTATTGTCAGGAATTGTCACTGTCTGGTTTCTATGTCGAGAATAGGAAATCCCATATCCATAAGGTGTTAGTGAAATGTTGATGAATTCAAATAGGCCTTTCCCAGCTCTCTTTTCTTCCAGTTCAAAACTTGGTTGCAGTATCAATTTTTTTTTTCTTGACACCAATAATCGTATTTTACTGATCTTGCCTTATTTTTGCAACTGACTCTCCAATGCCCACATCGTTCAGGGATTGGGAAGGTTCTGCCCATTGAGTTATGCTTTTTAATCCTGCTTCTTTTTCTTATTCCAACACATTTTCAAAAAGGCCAGATCCTACAAATTATTTTCTATATTACATTTCCTTTACTGTGAATTAAAAACTTAAAAATTCTGGTCAAAATGAGGGAATGAACTGCAGCTTAGTTTCAGTGTCATATTGATTTGAAATTAATTTTTAATTTTCAAAACTAAATAACTTTGGATAATTATGCTATTTAATGTGGATAATATCAAAATGGAATGTTTGAAAATGTTTATAATATTAATAATTTCAAAAACACTAGGTGAATTATTTGATCTGTCCCAGACAAGATGGAGTTGTGAATTGAACAATTATTACTGTCTTCTCTCCTCCCCATAACAGGAGCTTGTTTTTTTTTCTTACTTTCCTTTCATTTTTAAAAATAGCTGGTATCTGTCTTCAAAGCTTGTCTGAAATCCAGTCTATAATGACCCATAACAAATTCTCTAGGGTTAAAAAAAAGTAAGTAGTTATTCTTGCATTCAAAACCTGGGAGAAGAGTTCATCACACACATTCACGCAGACATACATTTGAGAAAGAAAGAACAGAAAAGTAAAAGAGAAAAGCTACAAACTACAAATTACGGAAACTCAAAGATATCTGGGTCTGTTCTTGTGGGTTAGAGAAACCAAGAAGTGCAAGTCCAGTTAAGGTTCTTTCAATAAATTGAGCACAGCTACAGGAGCTTAGACACAGTCATATTGCTGTTGAAGGTCTAATTGTAAACTGTAAATTATAGGCATAATTCAAACACAAGGATTTGTAGGCGAGATTGCTGCATCAGCCAGTTCTTCATAAAGGGAGTCATTGAAACCCATTGTTAGTTATCTTACTCTTTTGCAAACATCAGACTTTTGTGAGATATGGAGATCAGAGGCAGTTATTTAGTTGAACTGGGACTGTTTCCTGTTCTGTTGTTATAAAAAGAAACTTATGAACAAATGTAGAAGTAAAGATAGTTTAAACAAACCAGTAGCTTCAGCCATGTTATTGAGATTACAATGATATAGTTGTGATGCAACAAAAGGAATTGCTAGAAAAAGTCAGCAGCTCTGGAGTATCTGTGAGGAGTAAGCAGGGTTTTGAGTCTAGTGGCGCTTCAGCATAACTAATGTGGTTTGGATGCTTCCTTATCAGAAATTACTGGTTGTTTGAAGCAGAAATGTACAGACATTTGCAGTAAGATTACTAACAGTGGGCTCCCTTTGTGAAAAACTGGCTGATGCAGCAATCTCGCCTACAAATCCATGTGTTGGCGATTCATAAAGTGCAAAGAGTGTCATAATTCAGGGAGTACATGTAAACTCTTATCTGCTGGTTGCTGCTGGTCAGAATTTTATGGAGGTTGTGTTCAAATGGCATCCATGTTGTCAAGTTTCCATTGCTAAAGAAAAGTAAAGCAAGAGAATAATAAACCAGATTTAAATTAGGGTCTCTCTCTTCCTGCCCTTTAAGTATTATAGGTAAAAGTAATATCATAGAGTGATAGAGATATACAGCACAGAAACAGACCCTTTGGCTCAACCAGATATCCTATATAAATCAACTCCCATTTGCCAGCACTTGGTCCCTATCCCTCTAAGCCCTTTCTATTCAGATATCATTCAGAAGTCTTTTAAATGTCATAATTGTACCAGCCTCCACTACTTCCTCTGGCAAATCATTCTATCCATGCGTCACTCTCTGCATTGAAAAGTTGCCCCTTAGGTCCCTTTTAAATCTCTCCCCTCTCCCCTTAATCCTATGCTCTCTAGGTTTGGACTGCCTCACTGTGGGGAAAAGACCTTGTTTATTTACCCTATCCATGACCCTCATGATCTTATAAACCACTGCAAGATCACCCCTTAGCCTCTGACCGTGCAGGGAAAATAGCCCAGCCTATTCAGCCTCTTCCTATAGCTCAAACCCTCCAATCCTGGGAACATCCTTCTAGATCTTTTCTGAACCTTTTCAAGTCTCACAACATGCTTCCTATAGGAGTTGCATGCAATATTCCAAAACTGGCCTAACCAATGTCCTGTACAACCGCAACATAACCTCAAAATTTCTATACTCAATGCTCTGAACAACATAGGAAAGCATACCAAATGTCTTCTTCACTATCTTATCTACCCTGTGACTCAACTTGCAAGGAACTATGAACCTGCATTCCAAGGTCTCTTTGTTTAGCAACACACCCCGGGATCTTCCCATTAATTGTATAAAGTTCTGCCCTGATTTGCGTTTCAAAATGCAGCATGTCATACTTATCTAAATTAAACTCCATCAGCCACTCCTTGGCCCATTGGCGTATTTTAACTAGGGTTGATATGACTTTTGTGAAAACCTATATGGATTGACGGTATGTGGACATGGCCCATTAATGTTTCTATAAGTGAATGTGCAGGCCCTGGATTTTCCAATGGCTAGACAGTTGTTATTCCAGTAGATGGGAGTTGTGCATGGAGACTCTACAGAATCCCCTTGGTCGCAGATTCCGAAGGATATGCCCAGGAAATTGAAGATTCTGATGGGAAATTCTCCTGAGCCTGGAACTTTCTGAAAGTATCCATTTAAATTGTAGGTTTGGCCAATTCCAATGAAACTAAGTAAATGATTACTCAGGAAGTGCGAATGTATTAAATATAATGAGTAGAACCTTATAGCGGTCTGAACGATGTGAACTATGATGAGATTTGTGGCAGTATCAGACAAGAAGGTGAATGGGGTATATGTGAACAGTATCAGAGTACGATAAGCCATAGTGTAGAAGGGATGGTTAGTGGCTTCCACACGGGGAGCAAAGAAGAGTAAGGTGTGTATCATTAAAGAGTTTTGGAAGGACAGTTGCAGGTGAAGTTCAATATGATGGATCTCCACATGGCAAAGGTGCAAGGAATGAGTGGAAATGGGCAGCTGAGGCAATGTGAGAGATAGCAGGGCATAGAGGCTCTGAGGATGTGTGGTTACCTGGCAACCAAGTGGAGCCTGGTACTGGCGGTGTCCAGCATGAACTGTGTTTCCTATCATTATTTTCAGCTCCCTAGATATGAAATACTGTACTACTGGAAAATAACTAGGACAATGTTCAGGGCGGGCAGAGTCAGTGTCACTTGATGGTCAAGGAAGGAACAAATACATGAAGTATCCGTGCAAAAACTTGAGCTACGTTTAATTTGCAATCATTTCATTGGCCATTTGCTACTTGGGATGAAGGTGCTTCGGAGTCAGGTGTTGGTGAAAGATGAGTTTCACCATGCCATCTGTGCTTACTGCTTAAGCATTGGCATCTCAATGAAATTGAAATAATGACTTAACAAAGTGACCAATGCTGGCATTATTTGTGCAATTTTCAGAAGTACTGTGGGTAGTGCACTCTATCACCTCACCATCTGACAGGTAAGTGTAACGATTGTTGAGAAGTGAGAAGTTGAATGACTGGGTAGTTTTGAGATGGGAAGGGGATTAGAGCGTAGCAGGCACTCACTTTTGATGTAATGTTCTGGTCCCTCAGCTAGTGTGGTATGTACTGAGGCTGCTAATGAATGAATGATGGAGACATGACCATTGTTATTGGAGTGCAGCACATCTCATTTTATCGTTGTTTACAAGGCATTTCACCGATTACTCTTCTGACACCTAAGAACCTCCTTCATTCCTTGTGTTTCTAAACTGGATCATTTCCACTGAGAGTCCTGGGCCCTTCTGTTGGTAGGATGTTAGTTTCTACAGTAGCCTTTTAGAGAAGATGACATTGCATGCAAGAGGGACAGTGCCAACAGCAAGCACAGGAACAGTAGCAAGTCACTGTGCAGGATGAAGTGTTCATGGAGAGGTCCCAGCCACAGGGGGCCTCCGGAGGTGTGGGGATGTACAGAATGTCCGGAGATTTCCAAGCGTAACTCCATTTCCTGGGAATGAGCCAGGCTTAGTCCTGTCTCTTTTTATCCCACAGTTGGAACTGTGCTGGATATTGTTGTAGCTGAGGTCTGCAGGAGTGGGAGACTGTCCCTTCTGGTGGTTGCGAAGGTGACGGCTGCTCTGAACCTCTGTGTGACTGGCTCCTTCCAGAGAACAATGGGTGACTGTGTGTGTGGACTCTCAGTTGTGCACCCACTGATGTATCAGGACAGTGACCGATGTGAGGTCAAACTGGTTCATTTTGTTTCCCCATGAGGAGATCAGGGCTGTAGCCTGAACAGTAGGATTCAGGAACATGGCTGGGATCCCCCAGGTACAGGGTACCATTAACTGCACACACTTGGCACTGAGAGGGATGTATCACAACACTGCAGAATTCCATTCCATTGATGTTTGGGTGATTTGCAATCACTGTTACCACTTCCGGGAGGTGTGTGCCCACTGTCCTGACAGCTGCCATGACTCCTATGTCCTGGAGCACTGTCATGTACTTCATGCAAGTCAAGGACCCTATACCATAGGCTGGTAACTGGGGGACAAAGAGTTAAAACAATGACTGCAGATGCTGGAAACCAGATTCTGGATCAGTGGTGCTGGAAGAGGACAGCAATTCAGGCAGCATCCGAGGACAGGCAAAATCGACGTTTCGGGCAAAAGCCTTTCATCAGGAATAAAGGCAGAGAGCCTGAAGTGTGGAGAGATAAGTTAGAGGAGGGTGGGGGTG
>NC_057732.1:16653826-16688823 GCF_004010195.1 Chiloscyllium plagiosum | reverse complement strand
TTGTGACTTGCAGTTGTCCTGAATTGGTGTGTAGCTGGGCTTTAGCTATGGTGCAGGTGGCTCTCCATCCACCTCTCAGGCCACGCCAGTCCCCAAGAAAGTCACCCAAGACCCCAGTTGGGTAAAAAGTGAGGTGAAGAACTGAAGACTGCATGGGAAAAGTTGCTCCACGTCATGGTGTTTGGGTGCCACAAATTTCACTTGACAAATATACTTAAAAAGAAAGTGGGAAAATTCCATACTAGAAATATGATTTTATATGTTAGTTATGTCTTAAATGCCCTTGTTGTACAGTACATGAAATTACAAGAAAATGCCGTGACCTTTATCCAAAGCCAACTTCTACAGTTTCTAAAGCTAATCTTTACAGTGAATTAAGATATTCATCAGTAATGATTAGTCATTAATGCCCATTATCATTGATGGTTAAGTGATGACTCAGCTGTGAAAATATTTACTTTTTTAAAAAATGTCAGAAACATTGCACAATTAATTCAATGTTGCAAGGGTTTTGCCAAAACTCAAATTTCCATGGCAGAGACAAGCAAACAGAACAAGTTTCTGGTAAAGAAACTCCTTGCTGATGAGCCACTCGCACCAACATGTCCATTATCAATTTGGGGGAGCACAGAACATCAGTGTAAATGCCAAAGCTGAAGCATTTGTTATCAAATTCAACCAGAAGAACTGACAGCACAATTCAATCAGTCTTACCCTAAGTTTCACAGCTAACCTTTAGACAACTGAATTCATTTCACGACATACAAAATGCCTGAAAACACAAGATACAACAAAGGCTCTGAGCCCCGACAAGTTTCTGGCAACAATACTGAAGACTTGTACTCCAAAATTAGCGACAGTCCGAGGCAAGCTATTTAATACATCTACAGCATACATCCAACAACATGTAACATTGCAACAGTTACATTGCAGCCTAGAGGAGAAACACCATTAATATTTGGAAATGAGCAGACAAGATTTTACTGGCTTTTCCTATCTGACTAACTCACGTTCATCTGGACTCTTTCGAGACAACTCAGTTCTTGATTTTATTGCAGCCCTGGTCAAAATGCTGAAAACATGAGCTCAAGTGAGAAAGATTGCTTTCAACTCTTGACCCTGTGTATCATCAAAAAGCCTTCATCAAATTGAGATTGAGGGGAAACTTTTCACTGGTCAGGGTCTGTCATTACAGATTATGAGCTGAACCTTACATTTTTTGACTAAGGTTAAGTTGTTTTGAGTTTTCTGGAGGGAGTTATGCGACATGGCCTAACAAGATTTCTCACTGTAATTTACCAAATTTGCTGCATTAACTACCTTCCCCATTACTATAAAATTCTTCAGCAAGTGTCTTCACATTGTATGCACTATGCCAACAATGTGCACCGTTTACAATGATTTGGAGATGCCGGTGTTGGACTGGGGTGGACAAAGTTAAAAATCACACAACACCAGGTTATAGTCCAACAGGTTTAATTGGAAGCATACTAGCTTTCGGAGTGATGCAGGCTTGAAACTTCTGCTACCAAGATTAAAAAGCACAGCAGGTTTATGAGAACACCATCTTTTGCATATTCCCCTCTGAGCGACTTATGATTTTGTGTTGAAACTGTTGCAAAATCTCACTGTTGTAAAATCAAAACCCTGGATCTCTCTCCCTAATAACACTGAGGGCTTACCTACCACATAGACCACAACAACGTGAGAAGGTTCCTCCTTGTCAAGCCTGGTTCAGAATGTTTTATACATGTTAGCAACACACACAATCCATGAACAAAGAACAATAGAATCCCAGTGCTAAAATAATATCTGTAATTGTCAACTGTAATTACAACAGTACTATGCAGTTTATTCGCGACCATTATCATAACATAACTTCATGAGAAGGTTTGGTATGCTTTTTGTTTTCTACAGCTTAACAAAGAGAAAAACTGCATAACGTATTATTATGATCAGATGAGGAGACATGATCAGTTCCCTTCTATTAACCCACTTTTATTTGATCATAACAAGTTATCTTATTTCTTTTTGAGCTATCATGCTTAAATTAAAATGCAATTACTAAGACATTTGACATTTGACAATTGCATTTAACAAGGTCCTTCATGGTAGGCCGGCCCTGAAGATTAAGTCACATGGGATCCACAGTAAGTTGGATACAAAATTTATTTGCTCATAGAAGATGGAGGGTAGTTGTGCAAGGGTGTTTTTCTGACCAGAGATCTGTGACCAAGGTGTACCCAAGGATCCTGTGCTGAGACCTTTGTTGCCTGGAACATATAAATGATTTTGATGTAGATGTAGGTGGCCTGATTAGTAAGTTTGCAGTTGGCACAAAGTTTGGTCAAGTTCTGGATATTGAGGAAGGTTATCAAAGGATCCAGCAGGATATAAATCAGTTGGAAAGTTGGACAGAGAAATGGCAGATGGAGTTTAATCTGAACAAGTTGGGATGATGCAGGACCATGAGGAGCATTTGATATATTGAGGAATCTTGGCGTGCAATGTCCATAGCATCCTGAAAGTGGCAACACAAGTAGATAAGGTGGCAAAGAAGGCATATGGCATGCCTGCCTTCACCAGTTAGGGTAATGAATGTGAAAGTTGGCACAACATGTCACAGCTGCATAAGACTTTAGGTAAACCACATTTAGAGTATTACATGCATTTTTTGTCATTACCCTAAAGGAAAGATGTGGAAACTTTGTAGATAATGCAAAAGTAGGTTACCAGGGTGTTGCTTTGATTAGAATGACTTAGCTAGAAGGAGAGATTAGACAAGCTTGCATTGTTTTTGCTGGAGCATTGGGGCTCATGGATGAACTGATAGTATACAAAAATTATGATGGGCATGGATCGAGTAGATAGTTTGAGTATTTTACCCCGGGTGGCAATGTCAAATCCTAGGGGGCATAACTTTAAGGTAAAAAGGTGAAAGTTTAAAGGAGATATGTGTGGCGAAAATTTTGCACAGAAGGTGGTAGATGCTTGGAACGCACTATCAGGAGAGATGGTAGAAGCAAATATGATAGCAATGTTTAGGAGCCATTTAGACAAACCCATGAACAAACGGGGTATAAAGGGATATAGGCCATGTCCTGGCAGATGGGATTAGTTTAGAATGGCATCATGGTCAGCACAGCAATGGTGGACTAAAGAGCCTGTTCCTCTGCTGTACTGTTCTATGTTCTAATCAGTTTAAAATGAACTAGCCGAAAATGCAAGGTTTCTTGGTGAAAGGAAAATGAAATCTATTACTCACAATCCCTCCAATCAAAATAGTAAAAACATTATGTGATACGCACACAAAAACACAGATAATATGTTTAAAAGGGTTACGGTGTCTATTACAGACAGGAAGGTAAAATAAATAGCATTTTAAAGTTCTTGAATTATGAGAGTGAAACTTGACACCACAATTGTTTTGCTGTTGTCTTGTTTCCTCAACAGTGACAGAGTTTGCAGACGTCCTTGAGATCTCAATGAATGGCTGTTTTTCCAAGTTGCTTTTTCATTGGACACTGGTTCCTGAGCTGGAGACAGACAGGGAGAGAGGAACTTGTAACGTCATTGCTGTTATTTCTTTCCTTCTCTGCCTTTTTTACTTCAAACTAGTTCTTTGATATCGGTCCATTTATGTTTTCCTGAATCTGTTCCATTGTCCTTCTGAGTTAGCAGAGCACAGCAATTCAGGCAGCATCCGAGGACAGGCAAAATCGACGTTTCGGGCAAAAGCCCTTCATCAGGAATAAAGGCAGAGAGCCTGACGCGTGGAGAGATAAGCTAGAGGAGGGTGGGGGTGGGGAGAGAGTAGCATAGAGTACAATGGGTGGGTGGGACACCCGCACCAATCCACCAAATCGCCCCGTGGCTCAACATTTCAACTCCCCCTCCCACTCTGCCGAGGACATGGAGGTCCTGGGCCTCCTTCACCGCCTCTCCCTCACCACCAGATGCCTGGAGGAAGAACGCCTCATCTTCTGCCTCGGAACACTTCAACCCCAGGGCATCAATGTGGATTTTAACAGTTTCCTCATTTCCCCTTCCCCCACCTCATCCTAGCTTCTAACCTCCAGCAACTCGATCCCTGACCTGTCCGGACTTGTCCGACCTGCCCAGCTCGTTTTCCACCTATCCACTCCACCCTCTCCTCCCTGACCTATCACCTTCATCTCCTTCCCCACTGACCTATTGTACTCTATGCTACTTTATCCCCACCCCCACCCTCCTCTAGCTTATCTCTCCACGCTTCAGGCTCTCTGCCTTTATTCCTGATGAAGGGCTTTTGCCCGAAACGTCGATTTTGTCTGTCCTCGGATGCTGCCTGAATTGCTGTGCTCTTCCAGCACCACTGATCCAGAAACTGGGGGACAAAGGCTACCCATTGCAACTATGGTTCAGTTACCACAGTGCAAACCCCTGACTGAGGGGAGCACAGATACTGTGCTGCCCAAGCCCTGAGCAGTGCCGTGGTGTAGCAGATAATAGAGCTGTTGAAGATGTGGTTCTGCTGTTTGGTGCAGTCTGGGTTGGGCCTCCAGTATATCCTGGACAGAGCCGGCAGCATTATCCTGCCTTTGCACAACTGGAGCAGGCAATGAAGTGATATGCGGATGCTGAGGAACTGGGGGAATGGGAGAAGGCTTCCGAGGAATCTAGGAAAGAGAAAGCTCTTATTGTCTGTGACAGCATACTGTTGAATTGGGTGTTACAAACCATACAAGACACAACTGGCACCTGATTCCAGTGGACGAGAACTAGGTGCCAGAGACTATTGTGGATTGTAAATAGCTGTTGACCATAATGCCAGCATTTGGCTTCCTTTGTTGGAGGTGAACATCAGCCTCTACGGGTTGTGTTAGTTTTCCTGTTTGCTGATTTAAATAAAAGCTCATGTTTGGAATGGTCTGATTGCTTGCCTATACATGATATTCCTCAAGTGGACAATGACAAGCTCCAGTCACTTTAGGTGTTCAGATGGGGAATCACTACAGCCCGATAAAATGTTTGGCTTTGTGGATAAATGGTGATGAGGGTCACTGAATGTGGTTGTATGTGTGAGGAGTGTCAGTCATGCTCGCTGCGAGCAGTGGGCAGTGTGACTTTGTGACCTCTGGGCTCTAACACAGCTGGTAAGGAGCAATGAAACCAAAAGAGAAAATGCTGGAAAATCTCAGCAGGTCTGGCAGCATCTGTAAGGAGAGAAAAGAGCTGACATTTCGAGTCTAGCTGACCCTTTGTCAAATATGTATTATATGGTAAGGAGCAATGTTAGATTGCCAATCCTTGTCTGGCTGCAAAGCTGCCTTTCTAACATGGCATGGGTACAATGGATACTGGTCTTTCAGGGGTACATCTGCTGATTGCCGAGTTGTTCTGGGAACATTGTGTGGTGAGGTGGGGCTGGAATCAGATGTGCTATCTGCATGGGGCTGCATAGGTCATTAATGAGGCAGGCTTAGTAGGATACAACAAGGAAACGCACTGCACTTCATGGCAAAAAGTCCTTCATAAAACTCATAGTAAATATTTAATTTACCTCAGATTTCACACACAAGACTTTATCTGCCTTTCTCCATCTACCCATGGCCTGTACAACATTCCCCTGCTCTGGACCACTGTCCTCCCTTCCCCACTCCAGACCTGATCTGTCCCCACTACCCACACTCACCCCAGATTTAATACCACTCTCCCTCCCCCCACCACCAGACAGATATGTCCCACACACTCCAACGTATGCTAAACACTGTCCCCCTTTACATCCTGGCACTCCACCTAGTATCCAAACCCCTGCCTATTGACATCCTACCAACCTGGCACCATAATCTTTACCTCTAACCCACTTAACCCATTATTCCACATGGCATGCCACTGATCTGGCACCCTACCCTCCCAGCACCCTAACCTCACATTTACCTTACTTACCATTTGACAGCAGCTGTCAGAAATGTAATGCTCTCTCCTTTAGTAAAAAGAAAAGTAGAATCTGTGGGATGAGCAATTCTGCTCAGAAATTCCAGCCCGGAGCATGATAGTAAAATGGGCTTCATCTGCAGAAGCCATGTCAAAAACATATTCGACTGTGTCCTAATTAGATTTATTTATTGATGTTTCATTAGCCAGAAATAGACTAGTCAGCTTAAAATTTCATTGGCTTGGTTATTTTAATACAGTCCTTAATATATCATCTGTAATACTAAATAATGCTGTCGTTAATCAAGAGATTAACTTATATGATTATATTATGGGTGCTTGAGTTTTGACAGTAACATCATACGCAGTAAAAGTGATTTAATATAAATGCAAATTCAGTCTTGTTTATTATTAAATACCTTTATATGAAAACAGGGCAAATGGCTCGTGGGCTAAAATATATCTGCTCAGCAAGGTAATAAATGATCTCTTAATTGCAATGTTAATGTCAAAACAGTCTTCTGCACTTTAGAGATAGGGTAATATCCACTTATAGTCGGTGTAATAAAAGAAGGGAAAATAAAGATGCAGATGAGTGGAGCAAATTACTAACAGTAGTAGGAATTCAGATATAGGGAGAGCAGAAGAATCTAATGAAATGAAATTGATCAAATTTGCAAGTGATACCAAATTAGAATCCAAAGTTGGAATCAAAGAAGCAGCACAGAAATTACTGAATGAGCTGGACAAAATATTTAATTGGGTGGAACAATGAAGATTGAATGTAACATTGACCAATAGTGGAAACATGCTTGTCAAGATAAAAATGGGTAATATCAGGTCACTAAAGTGGTCAAGAAGGCATACAGCATGCTTTCCTCCATTGGATGGGCTATTGAGTACAAGAATTGGCAGGTCATGTTCGGGTTTTATAAGACTTTGGTTCGGCCTCATTTGGAATTCTGCGTACGGTTCTGGTCGCCACATTACCAAAATGATGTGGATGCTTTGGAGAGGGTACAGAGGAGGTTCACCAAGATGTTGCCTGGTAGGAGGGTGCTAGCTATGAGGAGAGGTTAAGTAGATTAAGGTTATTTTCATTAAAAAGACCAAGGTTAAGGGGGGAATCTGATTGAGGTCGACAAAATCATGAGAGGTATAGACAGGGAGCATAACAAGAAGCTTTTTCCCAGAGTGGGGGACTCAATTACTCAGGGTCACGAGTTCAAAGTGAGAGGGGAAAAGTTTAGGGGAGATATGCATGGCAAATTCTTTATGCAGAGGTTGGCGGGTGCCTGGAATGCATTGCCAGTGGAGGGGGGCACGATGTATCTAGACAGGTACATGAATGGGCAGGGAGCAAAGGGATACAGATCCTTAGAAAATAGGCAACTGGTTTAGATAGAGCATCTGGATCGACCAAGGCTTGGAGGGCTGAAGGGCCTGTTCCTGTGCTGTAACTTTCTTTGTTCTTTGTTTATTGCTAAGCTTACAGAAGCTTTGATGGCAAATTCTCTCTCTCTAAGTGCCTTTGTAGTGAGCTTTGATACTTTCTTCTTTGATACCTTCTTCTCCTCTGAGGAGCTGCCACCTGTAATAACTATGCCACTTCCTTAATGTTCTTCTTCTTTACTCCCTGATACACTCAATGCTTTTTACGCTTGTTTCGAACAGAAGGTCAGTGAAATGGTGTCATGTACGGTGGCTCAGTGGTTAGCACTGCTACCTCACAGCACTAGGGACCCGGGTTCAATTCCTGCCTCGGGTGACTGTCTGTGTAGAGTTTGCACATTCTCCCTGTGCCTGTGTAGGTTTACTCTGAGTGCTCTGGTTTCCTCCCACAGTCCAAAGATGTGCAAGTCAGGTGAATTGGTCATGCTAAATTGCCCATAGTCAGGGGTAAATAAGGGGAATGGGTGTGGGTGTGTTGCTCGTCGGAGGGTAGATGTGGACTTGTTGGGCTGAAGGGCCTGTTTCCATATTGTAGGGAATCTAATCTAAAACCTGCCCCGACCACCTTGGATACACCTGCACCCACAGTCACTGCTGCAGACATCAGGTCAGCTTTTCTGAGAGTGAAGCCATGGAAAGCGACTGGCCCAGATGGAGTCCCCAGCTGTCATCTTTAGCCTCTTTTTACCACAATTTGAAGTCCCCAACTGCTTTAAGAAAACCACTATCACCTTGGTACCAAAAAAATACTCATGCAGTGTGCCTCAACGACTACCGCCCAGTGGCTCTGACCTCCATAATTGTGGGGTGCTTCAAGAGGTTAGTCATGGCTTATATTAACGCTATCCTCCCAGCCTGCCTTGATCATTTGCAATTAGCGTACCATCGCAACAGGACCATGCCAGGTGCGATCTCCCTGGCCCTACACTCATCCCTGGAACCACTGGATAACAAGGATACCTACATCAAGTTCCTACTTATCGACTACAGCTCCAACTTCAACACTATAATCCCAACTAAACTAATCTCCAAACTCCGAGACCTCAGTCTCTGCTTCGCCCTCTGCAACTAGATCCTCAGCGTCCTGAACCACAGACTGCAATCAGTGAGAGTAGGCAACAACCCCTCCTCTGTGACAATCCTCAACGCTGGTGTCCCACGAGGCTGTGGACTCAGCCTCTTACTGTACTCCTGATACACCCATGACTGTGTGGCTAAATTTCATCCTAACTCCATCTACAAGCTCACTGATGACACCACTGTTGTAGGCCAGGTCTCAAACAATGATGTGACAGAATCCCGGAAAGAGATAGGATGCTTGGTGGCATAGTGGAAAGACAACAATCTCTCCCTCAATGTCAGCAAAATGAAAGAGCTGGTCCTTGACTTCAGGAAGCAAGGTGGAGGGCACACCCCTATCTACATCAATGGTGATAAGGTGGAAATGATCGACAGCATCAAGTTCCTCACCAAAGTGTCCTGGTCCACCCACATTGATGCCATGGTCAGGAAAGCACAATAGTTCCTCTACTTCCTTAGGAGACTAAGGAAATTCACCATGTCCATAAAAACTCTTGCCAATTCTTTTAGATGCACCTTAGAAAGCATTCTATCTGGGGATACATCACACTTAGTATGGCAACTGCTCTGCCAGGACTGTAAGAAATTGCAGAGAGTTGTGAACATAGCCCTGTCCATCACGGAAGAGGCGGGAAGAACATAGCAGGCCAGGCGGCATCAGGATTTGGAGAATTCAACGTTTTGGGTAAATCCCTTCTTCAGGACTAAGGATGGGTATAAGGGGAGCTGCAGATAAAGGGGGGTGGCAGGGGCAGGGTGGTGAAGTGGAGATAGGTGAAGACAAGTAGAGAGTACAACCTGGTTAGTCAATAGGAGGAATGAATCCAATAGGTGGCTGGGAGGAGTGGAAGGGAGGGGTACAGGCACACTATAGCCTGGAGGCCTTAACATTGAGTTCTCCAATTTCTCCCTTCCCTTCCCCCCGACTCCCTCCCCAGCCCCTCCCCCTCCTTCTATTCCTCCCAGCCACCTATTGGACTCATTCCTCCTATTGACCAACCCAGTCATACCCTCTACCTGTCTTCACCTATCACCCACTTCACCACCCTGCAACCACCTCCCCCTTTATCTGCAGCTCCTTTTACACCAGTCCCCCAGTCCTGAACAAAGGTTACATCCAAAATGTTGACTTCTCCACCTCCTGACGATGCTTGGCTTGCTATGTTCTTCCAGCTTCCTGCTCGTCTACCTTGGATTCCAGCATCTGTTGTTTTTTTTGTCTCAATCCATCATGCAAGCCAACCTTCCATCTATTGACTCCATGTATACCTATCACTGCCTCACAAAGGCAGCCAACATAATCAAAGACCCCTCCCACCCCGGTTATAAACTCTTCCAACCTCTTCCATTAGGCAGAAGGTACAAAAGCTTAAACACAGATTCAAGAACAACTTTTCCCCGCCGTTATTAGACTTCTGAATAGACCTCCTAAATTTTAAATTTAATGTTGATCTTACTCTTTTTACATCTTCGATGCAGCCATAACAATGTATTCCTTGCTGTTTTCTATTATTCTTATGCACCTTGTATGATATGATCTGTTCTGCACACAAAACAAAACTTTTCACTGAAGCCAGGTACAGTACATATGACAATAAGAAATTAAATTAAAAATCACAAGTTCCTTAATTGGAATTCTTTGCAGTAATCTTTTGCATTCTATTCTCTGCAACAAGTGACTACTCACACTCTGTGATTTCAAACCTCTGGCAAACTCCCTAGTGCTTTTCTCCAAATTTGTCTGCACTCACATCCATACTTAATTTTAGGAAATGCTGCCATATTCTGGCTGACCCCTAGTCCAAGTTGTCAGACTTACACCTTTAGAGGGGTCACATGCAATTTTATTTCAACAGCTTTGATAAATGAACCTGCTAGCAATTTGCTGGACAGCTAATTTATATGCTTGTCAAAGTGTAAACCATCTCAGGTTGGAAATTATTTTTTCTCAAAGATATAGTACAGATTTTTAAAATCAAATTTGTCTCCCATTTTTAAAAAATTATTTTAAATTAGGTTCAAACTTGTTGGGCAGATTTTGACATGCACAGAAATATTATCATGTCAATCTACATGGTTTACTTTTATCACATTTTTAACATTTGAAAATTGCCCTAGTTACTGAATGCTAGTGCAATTGGACAAAAGATGACACTAAGGTAAAAACAAGGGCTGCAGATGCTGGAAACCAGATTCTAGATTAGAGTGGTGCTGGAAAAGCACAGCAGTTCAGGCAGATTTTCCTGCTTCTTGGATGCTGCCTGAACTGCTGTGCTTTTCCAGCACCACTCTAATCTAAAAGATGACATCAAACCAGAGGATGTTAGGAATGTTGAATAAAGCTGATGTAAAGAAATAGATTTTAAAGACTCTCTTGAAAGAAGAATGTGAGGCGGAGAGTATTATGACACTGTTGGAAGGGATGAACTGTTCCTTTCTTTGTCCCATTCATCTGTTTGAATACCATGATAGTTTCACTTCTTTCACATGTAAATCACAAAACCTTTTTAAAAAAAGTTACATTCTCAGGTTAGCTGTAACAATTGGTGTTAGCCAGACAATATGTTGAAGGTGTTAGCCACCTGTGTTCTCTGTTTGTGCCATAATGTTTAGACTGATTTCTAATCTAAAAAGTAAGATAACAGAGATAACACACACTCTCACATTCACACATGCATCCTCTCACAGACTTAGACCACTCTACACTCACGCACACACATATACACTCTCTCTCACAGACACTCACAACCCCCCACCCCAGATACACACACACACACTCCTACAGACACACACACTCCCACACTCACACATGCACCCCCTCACAGTCTTAGACACTCTACACTCACATACACACACATACATACTCTCTCTCACACTCACAAACCCCCACCCCAGACAGACAGACAAACACACACAAAGACCCACATGCACACATATACATATATATTTGTGGGGTGAATTTGTACATGCAGAGTTACATTCTACTTTGCTCAAAAACTGCATGAATTCATTTAAGACTCTGTTATCTCACTTTTTAGATTAGAATCAGCCTAAACATTATGGCACAGACAGAGAACACAGGTGGTTAACACCTTCAACATATTGTCTGGCTAACACCAATTGTTACAGTTAACCTGAGAATGTAACTTTTTAAAAAAAAGTTCTGTAATTTACATGTGAAAGAAGTGAAACTATCATGGTATTCAAACCGATGAAAGACTCAACAAACAATCAAGGTATTTTTCAATGAAGGTATTTTTCAATGTATAATTTCAGTTACATCACACTGTAAACTTTTGCTATAAATTCTGTGTCTTACAATTGTGTACTCCACAACCACCTGATGAAGGAGCTGCGCTCCGAAAGCTAGTGCTTCCAATTAAACCTGTTGGACTATAACCTGGTGTTGTGTGATTTTTAACTTTGTGCACCCCAGTCCAACACTGGCATCTCCAAATCGTGAATGAAAAAAGAGAGGAGATATTGCTGATTTTGTATAATAGACTGGATGCAGCTCAGAATCAGAAACAAATCAGCCTGGTTTCTGAAGGAAGACCAAAATAATGAACTAGCTTATGGAAAACAGGGCTTATTTAAATAAACACATAAGGAGTCACACACTCACTTTCTCTCCCACTGTCTTTCATAAGCACATAAGCCCTACAGATTGTTATCTTCAAGCTACTTCTGCCAAATCACAGCTAAGTTCAGAAAATATAATGCAGCGAATCTTTTCATTCTTTGGCCTAGGGTTTTTTGGGTGAGATAATCGGCACCTTGATCCTACATTGCCCATGACAATTTTTCTCGTGCAATCTTCGGCACGTCATTTCATGAATTATGCTAGTGGCCTTTCTGGTGACTATCTCATGGAGCCGTGTGATAGGAGACGTGGAAGGTCTTGTTGCTACCAGGACTTCAACACTCCTAATATCCTCTGGTTTAGTATCGTCTTCTGACCAATTGCATTAGCATTAGTTCATTGACACTGAACTTAAACCCCAGGTGTGCTCCACTACAGATGCTACAAGTCAGAAAATACCCTTCATGGTCTGCTGTTGTTATCCCAAAGGCAATAGCCCAGAAAAGCAAGATAGCTCTTTGGTTTGCTGACAGGGACCTGGATGTGCCCATGCATCAGAGTGAGGAGACCCATCATTTTTTCTGCTGACCAGCAATGAAGGCCATGGCACCACCCCCAGCCTAATTAGATTGAGATAGTGACCTGGGCCAGTGCAGTGTCCCGGAATAAGCTGGACATCCAGCAGTACAGAAAGCAGGTTAATGACCCTCTGTGGTCTGTAAGGGTGGGAGTGCCCATCTCTCTGCTACCTCAGACTCTCAGGGCCACCGCTCACCCATCTCTGCCACTGCAAACACCTCTCACCAATGCTCCTGGACTACATCTCTCACAATTGCATGCAACAAAGAGGCAGTATGGTGGCTGACCACTGCCAGGGACCAAGTTTCGATTCTATCCTCGGGTGACTCTCTGTATGGAGTTTGTACATTCTTCCTGTGTATGTATGACTTTCCCCCAGGGTGCTCCAGTTTCCTCCCATAGTCCAATAATGTGCAGGTTAGGTTGATTGGCCATGCTAAATTTCCCATAATGTTCAGGGAGATGGGACTTTGTGGATTAACCATGAGAAATGCACAGTTATTGGGGATGTGGAGGGGCGTGGGTCTGGAGATGCTCATTGAAGGGTTGGTATGGACCCGATGGGCCAAATGGCTTGCTTCCACACTATAATTCTATGACATGTCCTCTCAATGGCTCTCGCCCACCTCATCCTGGCAAACTAGTAATGCTTCTTACCCTCTGTACTTGCTACTCACTAACTGGTGCATCTCTCCACCTTGTTTTCTCATCCATCACACTAAGTGCTCATCCATCCACTGTCAGCTTACTCAGTCACTATCCTTGTATCATTGCAGGAGGAAAAAATGATCCTTTGACACACAGCAGCCTGATGGATAAATCTTTAATGCGTGTCACTTGTTGCAGTGACCTGTAGGACTTGCTGATGGTCAACCATATAGACTGGAATTGCACAAGGCCCTAGACCAACTGTGACTATAACCCCTTACCGAGTGCAGTTCTCCTTGATTCCACTGAGCATCCACTTAATCGACAACACATCCACAAACATTCACTCTGTCCACCACTGACACTCAGTTCCAGTAGTAGGTAAGATACACTGCATAAATTCACCAAGGGTCCTTAGAATGCACCTTCTGAACACAAAGCCACTACCATCTAGAAGGAGAATGAATGCTAATGCATGAGAACACTATCATCTGCAAGTTCCCCTCCTCACCATTCACCATCCTGGTTAGGGCATAGATCACTAGCCTTTCATTATTGCTGGGTCAAAATCGTGGGACTCCTTTTCTAATGGTGGTATAAATCTACCGACAGGAAATAGACTTCAATGGTTCAAGAAGGCAGCCTGTCACCTCCTTCTCAAGAGTAATTAGGGATGCACAAGCCCAGTGAAGCCCACATCTCATAAATGAATTAAAAACTATATTTTTGAAGGACCTTAGGCTGTTGGATACATAACTACCAATGATGAGACAAAATGGAGTTGGGGATCCCTAAAGTTAAAGTTGGAGGAAGGGAAAAGTCATGGATCACTGTCAAATTATTGTCATTTTTCTTGAGTAATGGTTTCTATTTTATTTTGCATTGGATAACAGTATATTATCTTGGATGAAAAATACTGTCACCCAGGTTCAAATTATTACTCTGTTTACTGTATGTGGTGACAGGAGACTTTAGAGCAACTAATTACCCAGCTTACATAATCATCACCAAATAGGGGCTTAAGATACTGATTGGTGAAATTCATGTCCAATCAGGAAACTCACCACTGATACTCTGCTTGGCTAGCAATCAAAGGTAGCCCCAGGTGGATAGGAGGCAAAGGCATGGGTGTAACTTTCAATGGTCACCCTTTTGCTCTTCATTTCTGTCCCTAATTTTCCTAAGCTTTTTAATTTATTTGTGGGTTGTGGATGTTGTTGGCTGGGGCAGTTTTTATTGCCTATCTGTAAGTGCCACTTGAACTGCTTGCTGGGATCATTTCAGAGTCAGTCACACTGCTTTGTGTCTCAAGTTACATGTAGGCCAACAAATGTAAGTATGACAAATTTCTCTCCCTAAAGTAGGGAATGAAATGTGTTTTTACAACAGTTGGCAATGGTCACATGATTGTCATTAAGCTAACTTGCATTTCCAGATATTTTGTTGATTCAAATTTCACCATTTGCAATGGCAGGATTTGAACTCATATTCCCAGAACATTTATCTTACATAACTGGATTACTATTCTAGTGACATATCACAACACCACTACCTCCCCTTAATTATGTGATATGGACTCCCCCATCAACCTGGCAGGTAAGTTTCTCTGTCAGGAGACCAGTCAATTTTTTTCACGTGCTGGGAAGGCAAGTAATTAGGCTGGTGGCGAGTTGGGACATTGTATTGCTGTTAATTGACCACTTAAGGACCTTAATTGGTATGGGACTGGATGCTCACCCATGGGCCTTTGCAACTAGAGTGCAATTGCTGAGGCAGCAAGAATGGGGGTGAGTACCTTCCTGGGGACAACTCATCCAATTGTTTGGTCTTTTCACCACCTTCCTTGTTGCCTCCAGTGGAGAGCAAATTGTGTGCCAAATGTGCAATCATGTAAGCAGCATTGAAGTAGTGGAAAAAGGAAACCGTGATAATACAGAAAAAACATGCTTTGCAAGATTCACAGTGGATGGAAGTCTTGGATAATTATTCATTTAGAGCAATTTGCTGTATGTTAGTATTAAAAAAGAAACAAATGCAAGCAGGCAGGAAATTTTGTGATTTAATTAATTATCTTCTCATGTCTCTTTTGTACCTTTAATTTTAAAATTACCTCAGTGTCCCTGATGAATGACTATAGTGAACTGATAGACCACAGCTGCGTTTTATGAAAGAGAATATTAATAAGTGGTTGTCAGCTAAGAGGGCCACCATGTAGAGTGGCCAAGATGAAACACAATTTTGTTTCCATGACATTGTGGAAACCTGGTGTTATTTGTTATACCACATAATAGGTCTGAAGAGATTAAAGTTCATAGAGTCCCTATAGTGTTGTAACTGGCCATTTGGCCCTTCAAGTCCACACCAACCCTCTGATGAGCAATCCATCCAGACCCATCACCCAACCCTATTCCTGGGTGGCAATTCCACCCAGCCTACACATCCCTGGACACTATGGGCAAATTTGCATGGCCAATCCACCCATGGCCAAAATTCATGTTACATTGGCTCCATCCATTCTACGGAAGTCATGCGCAATCTGTGGGTGGAAACAAGTATGATTCTATGAGTTGGGCTTCTGGAACCCAAAGAGAATAAAGAAACTATGTGATTACCAATGATGGCATCAAAAAAAACCTAATATGACTGAGAAGAAATAATGGCCAGAAAGTCACAAGAGGTTCAACAAAATTTTGCAATAACGGAAGTGTGACCATCACTGAACCACCATTCTCCAGTAGGGTGGCCAAACCAAGAGTTAGCTGAGAAAACACACTTTGACCATCAACAACATTCCATAACCATGGAGGACTTACTTGTCTATGACCAAAAGCTAATTACTCCCTCCCTTCATAGTGCTTTGTTTTATATCCCTGATTCCCTTGAGGAGCATGTCTTGTAAAGGGTGTATCAGGGATGTTTACACAGAATACATAGAATCAGGCCATTTGGCCCAACAAGTCCACACCAGCCCTCTGAAGAGTATCCAACCCAGACCTACTCCCCTACCCTATTACTCAACATTTCCCATGACTAATGCACCTTACTTATACATCCCTGAACACAGTGGGCAATATAGCATGGCCAATGTACTGAACCTGCACTCCTTTGGACTATGGGAGGAAACTGGAGCACCCAGAGGAAACCCATGCAGACACTGGGAGAATGTGCAAACTCCACACAGACATTTGCTCAAGGCTGGGATCAAAATGTTTGGAAATTGTCTGGTGTGTAGCAGTGGCTCTATTCACTGGTGCAATGGCAAAACATTTCAAGAGATTGAAGATCTCATATCTCATTGTGAAATCATCAATTGTGCAGAATTATCAAGTCTGGAAAACACTCCTGTTATCACTGAAGGCACATCAGAAGCTAATACTCAGCAAATCTTACAGGAAGAAATGAACAGTGAGAAAAAGAGAGAGCTGCACAACCCAATTAAGTCCATTTAGGAACCTTTGCCTGATAATCTTCATATAATGGATCAGTTGATTCTAGTGGTAAAAATGGTGATTTACTGAGGAACAATCTCCTAATAAGAACTGAGAAAATATACCTCATCAGTCAAGCAATCATAGAGTGTGATCGAAGACATCTAGTCTGATCAACAAACCAAAGGAGGTAAGCTACATATGACTCCATGGGTGATGGACTAGGGTTTACTGAGCCAAGACATGGTCTGAAAGAAGAAATTGGCTCAACTAAGTCTGCAGGATACAGCAGAAATGAGAATATTTCTTTTGATTAGATAACAATTATCTGACACAAAAACCATGGTACTACAAATAAAAGCTACTTAATTCAGCACAGTAGCTGTCTTCTAGTAGAACAGGAAGGAAATTCTGGAGTTAGGTGTCCTCCCGATAAGGTATTGAATGAATAACAACATCTACAAAGAACAATGCTTTCTGCAAAGAATATCTGAGAGGTGAAAGATCATCCAATGGAAAAATGATTCACAGGTCATACGCATGGTCAACAGTCCTCAATCAAGACATCTACCCTTCTCCAAGTTCCAAGAGGATGTAATCTGAGAGTCATAGAGATGTACAGCATGAAACAGACCCTTCGGTCCAACCCGTCCATGCCGACCAGATATCCCAACCCAATCTAGTCCCACCTGCCAGCACCTGGCCCATATCCCTACAAACCCTTCCTATTCATATACCCATCCATACGGCTTTTAAATGTTGCAATTGTACCAGCCTCCACCACTTCCTCTGGCAAACTGTGTAATATCCAGATCCCCTGTATTTATGTCAAATGAGACTCCATAGGAGCGGGGAAGGGTCGGGAGTGAGGTAGCGGGAGGGTAAATGGATTAGTGGTAAATACAAAGCAGTTATAATTATATAATGTGTTAATAAAAACATGGTGTGTGATATTGTAATGATTCTGAGGGGGTTACTGTCAGGGTTACATTGGCTTCACCATTCTACTAGTTTCTCACACAGCATTTGGGTGATGATGAGGAATATTACTCTAGCTTTTACAGGGAGCAGATGTATCTGTATCATATCTTTAAGTTCCTAATGATTATATGCCTGACCAAATGTAGTTTTGCTTATTGCTGTCATGCAGTAAACCTTCTTGTTATCTAAGAACAGTGACTCTTCCAATGGCATTCCATAGTGGTGCCTCCTCTACCACTAACTGCTAAATAAGCACAAGACATAGGAGGATTGGTGGCAGTTGAAATACTTCAAATGTAGTGCCACATGCATGTAGAGATGGCAAATACATCCGGATACCAGGAGAGGTCATTTAGGATCCTGAAAATTTTGACAAGACTTCACATGGCTGTGCCCAAGATTAAAATTCCCTGATTGTAAGTGAATATAGAAAGCCTTATTATTTCTGGTCTATTCTTTCATTAGTGTCTGCTGAGGGACAACCTACCTGGTCTTGTTTAATGAAACATGTTTTCATACAATTGTAAGCTTGTCATTCATTGGGATGCTTCAGTCGAAATTTTATTGACAAAAGTTTTAAAAATACTGCCAGCAAAAGACATTAAGTATTTTGTGTGGCATATTGTATTTGTGTATATATTTACCTTTTATCAAGTGAGTAATTTTATGGGGAAGATTATTTTTAAAGAGTATTTAGAGGAGTATGTTACAGACTTAATCTAAAGCTGAACTATCAGGATGGCAGGGAGGAAAGGAACAGGAGTATGTATTTTAGCCCATCTAGATTTCTTTATTTGTCATTGAGAAGGTAGTTGATCTGTAACTTAATTTCACATACCAACCTTTGCCCCCTTTCCCTTCATGCCTTTGGTTGAGAAAAAAAATCAATCTAGATTGAAAATCTGCCATCAATTATCATTTGCAGAGGAGAGTTCTAAATTTCTACCATCCTTTGCATTTTGAAACATTTCCTAATTTCAATCATGAAAGGTCTGCCCCTAGTTTTACACTCCCTAAACAGTGGAAATAATTTATCTCGTTTTGATTTTTATTATCATTAATATCTCAAACTTTGATCAGCTCATCCTGCAATCTTTTAAATTCCAAGGACTACAGCCCTAGTTTATGTAATCTCTGTTCATAATCTAATCATTGGCAAATCATCTCCGCACTCCCTCCAAAGACAGTACATCGTTCCTCGTGTGGTACCCAGAACTGTATACAGATTCAAGATGTGATTGAATTAGAACTTTATATTGTTGAGGTATGATTTCTAGCTCCCAACTCCTAGTCCTCTAGATATAACAGCAAAATTCTTTAAGTCTTTTGATTTTTTTTAATATACCCGTTCATGAAATTTTGATGATCTATATTCAGATACCCCTGACTTTTATTTGTACCTCAATTGTTGTTAATGTTAGTGTTTAGAAGGTACCTGTTTTATTCTTTAAGTTCCAAAGTGAATGACCTCCTACTTATCTAGATTGAAATTAATTTCCACAGTGTTGCCCACTTTCTTCATCTATTAATATAACTCTTCTTGTGATGTGCTGTTTCTACTCACAATGTTTACAATTCCACCAGTCTTTGTGCCGGTAGCATATTTGGATGTTTGACATTCAAACCTATCATTTACACTGTCAATATACAAGGTGAATGGTTGAGGTCTCAACAGAGATCCTTGTGGGATGCATATTCTGCCATTGGAGTGTCCATTAGTTATCCCTAAGCTTTGTCCCCTGCTGCTTAGTCAACCTCCTAATCAGTTGAGGAGAGGTTTGTATGCTTCCCATCTTCTTCCCCCTCCTTTTTTGACCATAACAGGTTTTTCTTTGTAAACGTTGGTACATGTGCCAATATAGGGCATATTGAGCTGTTTCCGCACTGTGATCATGAAACACATAATTGAACAGCTTTTTTTTTAGCTTTAACAAAGAAATGAGGATTGCTTTTAATGTACTGATCCCCTTCTAAAATAAATTAATAGACTTCTGAATAAAAAAAATGTTCTGGCTGCCGCATGCATGTGCACGCACACTCATTCAAAGTTTGCACATATGCAGATAGATTCCAAAATGAGCAAGTTAGAACAAGCAAGTTGGACTTCAGTGAAACTCGAGGGCTATACATTTTGTGTGGTTTGGTGACGTGGCTGGTTTAAGTCTGAATTTGGTAATCCCATTGCTTGCACTCTGTAGCCCTGATGCATCTCCTTTTCAAGCTAGTCAGTTTGGAACTAACTTGTGGAATGAGGTGAACAATATACTACACCACTTAGTGACCTTTAAAAACCATGGGTAGGATTACCTCAAAAACTGGAGATGCAAAATAATTGTCTCTTGTTAATTTTGAATACTCACAGACATAAAAAGCAAAATACTGAGGATACTAGAAATCTGAAGTAAAAATAAAAATGCTGAAACAGCAGGATATTTAGACGGAGAATTCAAGTTAAAATTTCAGGCTGATCAGAATTAAAACATGTTAGAATTGTAATAGATATCAAGCAAATTCTTTTAATCCACTTTCAAAGATTGAGTCTATGATAGTGTGGAAGGCAGGAAAGATTAAATGACCAATAGTACACAATCAAAGAGAATATTAAAAGGACAAGGAGAAAATCAACCATGTGCCTAGAACAGGTGCAAATGCTGTCCAAAAGCACAAAGAAAAGTTTAAATTGGAAACCAAATAGAGACTGAAGTAAGCAAACAAGAGACAATGAAACTCATGAAGAATTCTGAGTTAGTTATTCAGAATGCTTTAATTTAGACAGACTTGTAGAGGGAAAGAAAGGAAATTGGATCCCAAACGAGGTTGAATGGTAGGATAAAATGGTTTCAAAACCCACACTCTTGAAGGCTGCCAACAGCTGAAATAGAAGCCACATCCAGGTTTCTGGGGGAGGAACTTGTTAATTAGACTTCCTGTCTATGACATCAGACTTCAGGGAAATTAACTTCTGGTGGGTCTCGAGAAAATGAAAGCTAACCGAGAGGTCAGCTTTCAGTCTGTGGTCTGAACACATGAAAGGATTCGTGGCATATTTCTGTCTTGGAGTCAGCTGCCAAATAACCTGCATTATAATAAATTGTGGAAATAGTCCAGTCAAGCTGAAGAGCTGTGTAGTTTCTACCAGAATGGCCATTCTGTGTACTAGACTAGTATTGACTGGTTGAATAAAGATTACTTTAGGAAAATTGACATCAGGGTGTTATGATCTGAGTGGAAGAAATTCCACAGAAGTGTGTGTATTGTTGGTGACTCGATCTGTGGATCTTGGATTCAGTAAATTAGTAGTTGGAGACAAGCAGATGGATGATCAAAACCTGCATGACAAAGAGTGGTTGAAATCTACAGAGAAAGATAGGACTGAGAAACAATGTAGCACAGCAAGTCTATGAATGCCTCTGAGAAATCTGAGATTTATCTTTGTATCAGTTATTTAAACTGGGATTGATAATTTCTACTTTATAATTTTCAAATTGCTGTCACTGAAACCTTCCTAAAAAATAAATGTCAATCTCCATGATTGCATGTTCCTTCAAAACAGCAAACTGCATTTCCCTGCAAAACATGGCATGGATCCTGACAATATTCAGTTTCAAATCACAACAAAGGGTGACAAACAGAATTGCAAAAAAAGGGAGCATGCAAAGAAACTTGTAAGGATTTTTCAAAGTCAATGCAAAACATACATTTATTTGAGGAGAAAAACAAGTCGATGATCCAATGCGGCTCAATGCCTTTTAACAATTGTTAACAATGATACTGTCACTGAAAAGAAGGAAGTGACAGACGTGTTAAATAATTACTTTTGCATTGGTATTTAGAGTAGAGGAAGATATTAAAATACCAGACGTCCCAAGGAAACTGGTCAAGATCTAACATAGATTTATGTGGATAACAGTAAAACAAGAGTTTGAAAAATAAAGGCACAGAAGAGTGACTCATCTCCTGACCATATGGTTTTTATTGCAAGGTTTAAAAGAAAAAGGTGGGAACATCATAAATGTCCTACTTTTAATCTTTTAAAGTTCTCTTAATTTTGGAGGGGTATAAAATGCAGCCCAGGATTTTATATTGTTACTTATCCTGCACCTATTTATTACATTAGCTCTTGCCTGTACTTTTCAAAAATCTCTTAATCTTTAATCAACTATAACTGCTCTTACTGTCAGTAAACAACTCATCAAACTACTGATAGTCTGCTTACAACACATGGAGCTGTTAACTTGCTGAACAATTAATCTCCGATGATAATGCCTCCCTAATTTTCTCTTTCTTTTGATTCCAGCTGTTTCTACTGGTTTCTTAAATACCTCATCCTTCATCATCTTATTTTACTACATTATGGATAATGTCTGAATCTGTTCATTTATTATATTATCCTGGTTGCTTTGCAGACTTTCTGACCAACTTTATTTCTTTTTCATATCTTAATCCACCCAAAATGTTCTTTTATTATTCCTGCATGTACTCTTTTCATGGTGGTCTCATTCCTATTTGTACCGATTACCATTCCTAGTCCCTTTTGACTCATCCTCATGTCCTACTTAGTCAACTGATCTGTGCTAACTAAATCTATTATTATCTTTTCTTAACCATACCCTCACATTTATTTCTGCCAATGAGTTACTGTACGTATTTCACTAAGGCCATAGCTTTTTTCTTTGAAGATTTTATTTGTAGATTTTGTATCTTTCCTGGTATATCTGGTTCTGTTCTGTGGTAAACATCTGACAGAAAACAACCTCAGGGTGCTGCATTGCATCTTGCTGATGTCTTCACATGTTTATCAAGTATACCATATTAGAATTGGAATATAAACTCCTTATTTTTCAATAGACAAATGCATACTTTGTAGTTTCAAGGTTAGTTATGTCACCATGCATCCTCAATGAAATCCTTTTCCTTCTTCCCTTACCGCTTAGGAAAACACATTCACCTTTTTGGTTTCATTTTCTTTGTTTTCTTCTTAGAATTAATTCTGTAGAAAAGATTATTCTGTGCTTCCTATTTTCAATTTTGTACTGTCAGGTCCTGGCCTTCTAAATGACCTTGTTCCTTACACTGTCCACTGAGACATTTGGTGAGAAGAGGTGTCCGGGGGTGGAAAGTCAAGTGGGTGGTAACAAATATTATCATGGCACAGGCTGTTGCGTTACTTCTGACCCAGGCTGAATAACATCCTCAACACTAGTTCTACTAACCTGCTGAGTGCAGGAACCATGTGATGTAGCATTGAAGGCTGTGTTCAGAAGTTAGCTGGGAAATTCTTCATAGAGAATATAAGTAGCAACCCAGAACCAGCTATCAATCAGGTGATGAAAGGGAGGAAAAAACTCAGGGAAAGGACAATCGCTAGAGCACCAGCGCTGATAAATTGCTGAAGCTGTGGGCTGGTAAATGCCTGGATTCTGAAGCATTTCATCTTAAGATCTTAAAGAAGTCGCTAGTGAGATAATTGATTCTTGAGTTTTAATTTTTCAAACTCTTGATTTTGGGTTGGTTCATTTGATTGGAAGGTAGCAAATATAACTCCCTTAATTTCAAAGCAGGAAACTGCAGGCTAGTTTTAAAAATTCATTCAGGAGATGTTGGTGTCACTGGCAGCTCTTTAAAACATTGATGCCCCCATTGATTTTCTCAAACTGTGAGAAAACAATCTGAGTTGCTGTAGGCCAGTGGTCCTCCAATATTTGGTTACATGTCTCCCTGCAGTTTCATTTTTAACTACTAAACCCAAACAGTTTTGTAAATCATTATAATTGTACGCATATGCCAACAAATTTTTTTAAGCTTACTATTTTTTTTTGGTGAGAGTATTTGTTGGAGCATAAGTGCAAGAAGTTGGGATAAATGGGTGATAATTTCAGTCTCAAACCATCACATGGTTCCTACACTCAGCAGGTTAGTAGAACTAGTGTTGAGGATGTTATTCAGCCTGGGTCAGAAGTAACACAACAGCTTGTGCCATGATAAGATTTGTTACCACCCACTCGACTTTCCACCCCCCGACATTTCTTCGAGCCTACCCTGCCATTTATTATGTTCATGGCAGATCATCCAATTCATTAGTCTGTCCCACTTTCCCCCATATCCTTTGATCACTTTCACCCCAATCCCTATATCAACTTCTTGAAATCATCCAATGCTTTAGCCTGGACAGCTTACTGTGGAGTGAATTCCACAGGCTCACCTCTCTCTAAGTGAAGAAATCTCTCCCTCATCGCAGTACTAAATGGTTTGCCCCATATCCTAAGACTGTGATCCCTGATTCTGGACTTCCCTGCCATTGGGAACATCTGCACTGCACCCCCCCAAACATCCATTCATCAATCACAGTATGTGAGTATCACTGGCCAGGCCAGCATTTATTGCCCATCCCCAATTGTCTAGAGGGCAGTTAAGAGTCAACCATGTTGCTGTGGATCTGGAGTCATATCTCGGTCAGACCTGGTAAGGATGGCAGTTTCCTTCCCTGAATGACATTAGTGAACCATTTGGGTTTGTCCTGACAGTCAGCAATAGTTTCATGGTCATCATTAGACTCTTAATTCCAGATATTTTATCACAGATATTCCAGTCAAAACAATCCTAATTGATTCAATCTCTTGTTATATGTCAGTCCTGCCACTTTAGGAATAAATTTGCAAAATCTTAACTGCACCCCTTTATTGCAAAAATATCCAAATCAGGTAAAGAGACCAAAACTTCACGCAATATTCCAGGTTTGGTCTCCTGAGGTCCTGTATAATTGCAACAAGCTATCCCTGCTCCCAAACTCAAATCCTGTCATTATGAAGGCTCACATATAATTTGCGTTCAGATGATTGTGTTACAACGTGTGTTTCGCCAATGCAATTCGCTGTAATGCGATTGACAAACTGGGAATGCTGTTTTTACAGTGTGAACTTTTAAAATATGCATTGGCTGTAAAACGATTACAGCACCAACACTTTAACTGCTGTTTCTAAACCGCGATTTTTCTATTATGTGGGGTTGCACAAGAACGCAGCCATCATGTTATAGAAGAATTGACTGTACTCGCCTTCAGTGACCAACATACAAGGACACCGAGATCACATTCCTGCTCTTCAATTTATAGCCATTTATGTCAATAATCTGCCTTCCTGTTTTTTTTCGGTCCCGAAGTTTTATCCACACTATGCTGCATTTGCCCACTGACTCCGTTTGCGGAGCCTTGACAACTCTGTCTGTCTGATTACTTCGGATGCTCTGCATTCATTTGGACACAAAAACACAAATTGGTTTTTTTTGAAACTCAATCTTGGCCGCACTGTTAACTGATATGTCAATGAAGATTTCTTGAACTTTTACAGTGAGCTTTTCTTGTGAGATAGGAAATGCAGGAAAATTTGAGAAAATATACCAGCACCAGCTCTTTCTGTTGTCCATTGTGTGAAGTAATGTGCATTGCATGTTTAAGCAGGGGAAGCTGCAAGGAACTTGGAGGTTTGCATCTCAGTTTCTTTTAAGTTTTTTTCAGCATACTTTGCTGTGGAAAATGTACTTGTAGTTTATATATAAATTATATGCAACAACGTAAAGTAATTTTGAGTTAGATTTACCCATATAATGGTATTAACATGTTATTTTATCAATTTTTATCCAGTATGTGCAATTCCAAGTTATTGTTCCTATTATATTACATATTTTGTGTGCTTCTTGTCCTCAAATTTATTTCTAATATTTTTATCGTATTAGCTTATTCAGTATTACAGTCTGTAGTCCATATACAGTCAATTTTTTTTCTGATCTAACTTCTGTGTGAAGTTTTTATCAGTTCCTGAAGACTTTAAATGTTTATTTGGAATGGAAGATGATTATTCCCACTTATTCAAACTTTTCATGTGTACTTGCTTAACCAACGTGGTTTAAATGTCATATTCCTATAGAGAATCACTTTCTTTCATAGAACATTCAACAAAGTTAATCTTAATGTAGCATCCCTAATTTCATTTCAGTCAATACAAAAAGCAAACATTGGACCATCGTTGTTCAACAAACAAGATATCTTTTTGTATCCTATGAGTCAGTTGTCAAAACAGTGTACAACATGCTGTGGTGATGAATTACAATTAATTTTTGCTCTGCATTTTCCCTACAGTTTGTGTTTTATATTTACAAGGAATTGGGAACAAAGAATGGAGAGAGGTATGTAAACAATAATGCAACTTATAATAAATGCGACTTGATAGTGCAGTTGAAACATTGCTAAAAGAAGCCAGGAAGTTAAAGATTTACAGCTGTGGCTCATCAGGATTGGGAAGCAAAAGACTCACAAAATTATGTAGCAGAAGAAGAAAAAACTTGGACTACTTAACTTCTTTTTACAATGTTTAACAAATGCCACATTTCAAAAACAAATCAATAGCAGACTATAATTTAATGTCAAAGCGATCACTAGAAATATTACACAAGAGTAAATAAGTTAAAGCTGTGGATCTATCAGTATGAGTTAAAAGCTGTTATTGCAAGCAGTAAATGTAGCTAATTATTACTTATGTTCTGACAAAAGGTAGAACGGATTGTATGAGCCGTGTTCCATTCCATCACTCGCTCTTTGCTGGAGTGAGATTTCTGCCAGTCCCAGCAATGTACCACTGCTTTAAGATACATGTTTCCCTTTTTAGGTTCTCTACATATGGAACATTAATGCTATGGCTTTCCAGTACTTTCACTGTTCTAGAATGTTGAGGCTCCCTGATTTGCCTCAATTAAATTGTTCCCTGGAAGATAGCTAAGTCTTCGCCAGCATGTAGTGGCACTCACAGATGGCCCAAGACTCAAAGGGAGCCAAGACAGCTAGTAGAGAGAAAAGAAGTCTTAACAACCATGAGTGTCAGAAAACTTCTCCCAATTTCCCCTTTATTCTTCTAACAATCTTACCATAAGTAACATTATTAAAACTATTCACAGTGACTTGGTCTATTCCCACCCCTCAATCAGAAATCGTGAGGTGAAGTCCCATTTCAGAAGCTTAAGTGACAGAACTTGACACTCCATTGAACTTCTGAGGCACATTCTTCTTTTGGATGAGAAATTTAATGGAGGCCCCACCATGTAATCAGCAAGATATGAAAGATCTGGTGCAAATATTTGACCATAAGCACAAGAAAATATTTGAAGAGGAGCAGGACACTTTTCACCACTGTTATGCCTGAGAATTAACCCAATGATCACATACTATTTTTTAGAATCATGCTGTACACACTTCAACAGTGACTGTGCTGTAAAGCACTAAGGTTGTGTAAGTGTCTATATAAAATCAAAACATTTAACTTTCATTTAATGGATGTCTAATTAGTGAAAAAAGCTGCCACCAACCTACCTCATCAAACTGTCTGGCCTAGAGTTTCTGTTTGATTGTGCTGTTTTGGGCACAATTTGTCCCATTCATAAAAGTCCAATTCACAGGTCTGTTGGATATTAAATGTGAGTCATGTTCAGCATAACTCCAGTCTATGGTGATATTTTGTACTAGTCTAAAAGCCTTTGTGCTTGAAGACAGCTTGACCCAAAGACTGAGTGCTCTTTATATTGAATTAGTTATGAGCTTTCACTAATTGCGCTCACTTACGGCATACAAGAAAACTCAAATCTTATTTTTCATAGGTGCTGGGATACTGATGTGAAAGCGTTTCAATATAATTCTAATTTTACTAAGAGACTGACTACCACAAAATAACAAACGAATGGTTTTATATATTTTTAAAAAGCCATTTTCTATGCTTCAAAATTGGGCTACCAGCATGTGGTGGAGTAGATACGCAGCTTAAAATGCCTAATTTTGTGAAGAACATATTTTTTAACAGCACATTGAAATTGTACCAAATTACTACTGTGTTAAATTTGTCATGGAATATTTACATTGTAAATACTGTCCAATGCATTGGTTTATGCAGATTTTGCTTTCATTGGTATGTAGATGGTTTTGAGGGGAAAATTAGACGAATAAACATTTCTCAAAGTTGACATAGGTTTGGATGGACAAAAGTTATAATGAAACACTATTTTTGTAATTTCTGTCACTGCTGATATAATATTTTGGAATCTCTGTTAAATTTACAAACTTCAGACATTATCTGAAATTACATATTCAATATTCAATTAACTTCCAGAAGTTTTAGTAACCTTGAGCAAGGTTTTCATAATTGATATTTAGTATGTTATTTGCTAATATCTGTGAAGTAAATTACACAAAGCATACTCAATGTTTATCAGTATTACATATGCTTATGCTATGTCTACTTTTATAGCAATAATAGGGAGTGGAAAATTCGATTTAAAATTTAAAATTTGGCCATTTAAATTAATTGTTTGTGATTGATGTACTACATTTAATCTGAATCCAGAGTATACTTCCTGATAATTTGTTATGCATTTGCTTAGCTCAATACAGCAGGAAATGTATAAGATAAATTATGCTTTAAATTAAATTATGTTCTTTTTAACAGTATGGAAGAACAGAAGCTATTGACAATACATTGAACCCAGATTTTGTGAGAAAATTTCTTCTTGATTACTTCTTTGAAGAACGCCAGAATCTCCGATTTGATCTGTATGTATATATGCTGCGAAGATCCATAGTTAGGAAATAATATTTATTTAATTATTGAAAATGATTTGCATCTTCTCTCATCTTTCCAAACCGAAATTTAAAATAACTCGCATGTTTCAGTATTTCAACTTGTATTAAACAAGCTACTTTTGAGCAAGTACTTAGTGTGCTGCAATGTAGTTCAGTGATAGAATCATAGAGTGTTTGCAGCACAGGGAGAGGCCATTCCCACTGTGCTGGCTTTTTGTAAGAATGATTTACCTCTCTAAAATCCCTCGCTTTTACCCCATACCTCTGCAAACATATCCTCTTCAGATAATTCTCCAATTTTTGAAGTTATCGCTGAATCTGCCTGCAACACAGCCTTAGGCGATGCATTCCAGATTCTTGTCACTTGCTGCATAAACGTTTCTCCCTCCATCACACTAGGCTCTTTTGCTAATCTTCTTAAATCCTCTAATTCTCAGCCCTTCTGTCAGTGGGAATAGTGTCTCCCTATCTTTTCTGCCAGAATTTCTCATCATTTCGAATGCTGCTATCAAATCTCCTCTGATTTTTCTCTTTTCCAAGGAGAGCAGCCCAACAATTCGTGAAGTCTCCCTCAGTAGCACTTTCAAATTGTGCTTTCTTAAGTAGTCATTTGCCCTGGAAATGTCTGTAATTTAGTACCCAGCACCAAGTACGATTAAATACACTAAGGCAATATTGTTTCATCAGTAGGTTAAAGCTTATTTCCAGGTCTCCGCTGCGTTATCAATTTATATTTCAAGTTGTTCTTGCAGTTTAACCATCACTCTTCTGTGGATTTTGTTCTGTAAAGTCCTCAGATCTTTTCCTGTGTTTTATTATCAAGAGAAAACATCTTAAAGAAATGAATAAACATAAAATAAAAAATGAAATCCATAGATATGGGACTTTGATGGTGGGATGGGGGGAGGTGGAAATTTTGACCAGTTGACATGTTGGGAGCAGGGATCTGGTTCTTGGTGGAACATTCAGAAATATAGATTTCTCTGCATGCCAACTTTTGTTCCTGACCTAGAGGATAACCTGATTGACAGACTTGATTTCCATTGGGGTAGGGAGCATGGCAAAAGAGATTGCAAATTCAAGAAATATAGAGTTATAGAGATGTACAGTATGGAAACAGACCCTTCAGTCCAACCCGTCCATGCTGACCAGATATCCCAACCCAATCTAGTCCCACCTGCCAGCACCCGTCCCATATCCGTCCAAACCCTTCCTATTCATATACCCATCCAAATGCCTCTTAAATGTTGCAATTGTATCAGCCTCAACCACTTCCTCTGGTAGCTCATTCCATACATGTACTACCCTCTGCGTGATATGTCTCATCCCTGAAGGAGTCTCATCTTCCTGAACCTTGTGGCCTTAGAGTGGGGGACCCTGGGATTAGGGGTCTGATCCCAAATTGAGGCTGTAATTGTTGACCCCTAACAGAATAAGGAATGTCTGATCCCTGATATTGATGGGGACTCCATCTTGGTTGGTCTGATCCCTGAGAGATCTAAGCAACCTACCAAAGCAGCTTCAATGTCTACTGCCAAACCACCCAGAAGGATAAGGCATGGTAATATCACCATCTGCAAGTTTCTCTCCAAGCCACATACTGGTCTGGTTAGACTTTATCACTTTTCCCTCACTACCTTTGGCTCACTACAACTGCTGGGCCAAGACCCTGAGAATCTGGATGACCATGGTTAAACCAAGTTTATCCCAAAATTTCAAAACTTACTAGTGTGTGTAAAATGACAACTTGCCTCCCAGGTGCAGATTTGACTACCTGTCCTTTGTCCTGCCTCAGTAAAACATTGAAATAAGTGTCTGGGAGCCAATTTACTCCCCAGTAACATCCAATCCCAACTATTTACCATGTTAAACTAAAACCACCCCTAATCACCCATGTGTTCTATTTAGCATTTAGTGAATTATTTGTTAATTGGACTGATTAAAACAAACACACACACACAAAACATTTTCAAGCCATTTAAGGGCAATTTTACATATTAGTTGAAGTGCTAATCCTTTTCTTAAGGATTTCTAAATGTGTGATTTTATTTTCACATCAGACATTTACATTTGCTAGGATTTATAGGTCATTTTCCCCTCAAAATTATTGGTTATATTTTTCTTTCGTAGAATGGCATCTGTTTGATCACAATGTATTCTATCATTGTATTTGGACAAGCCTGCAGATTTCTGGAAGACTTCAGTCAAAAGCCTTTCTTTTGCACAAAAAGTTTTCTTTTAAATATTTGTAATATGAAGGCAGAAATGCATACAGTGTTATAGTTCAACACATAGTGTATTAAAACAAAAATGAGAACACTGGCAAATTTGTTCATGGGACTTTTTTTGGTGAAATCTGGGAGGCAATAGAAATCTTTACTCAACAAGGTATGCAAACATTTCTTCTATCATGGATAAGAGAGAGGTGAATTTATATATTTTTATTGATCTTCTGTCTGTTACAGAGGTGATTTTTATTGTCTTTCCCTTAAGAAAAAGGCTGTGGTGTATTTCCCTAAACCCTGTTTGTGAAGACCGATTTAAAAATAACTCACAGAAAGTCCTTTAGTGCTAAAGCAAGGTAATATTTATTACTGCGTTCAAAATCCAAATTGTTCATGACACATACTTATACACATGTGACCTTGACTGTGAAGTAGCACCATGGACTGGGAATGAAGGAAGAGGAATATTACAATAAATTAGGTTAAATTCAAAGCAATCAGAAGTATTTGACATGAGTTAGAGAATATAATAACTCAATGTCCTCTTGAGGCTCTTTCAGTTAGCTTTGCACAGAGATCACTTTTGTAGGAGCTCAGATGGATGGAAATCTGCCATCTTCACCTTGGGGTCTGGCCTATGTGTAACTCCAGACCTAAAGCAAAGTTCTTGACTCTCAACTTCTCTCTGAAATGACCTAGCAAGCCACTCAGTTGTATGAATTGCAACGAAGTCTCAACAAAGAAATGAAGCTGAACAGACCATCGAGCATTGATCTCGGCATCGGAAAAGACAGTGACACAAAGAGACCTGTCGATCTTGCAAAGTCCTCCTTACTGACATCTGGGAGCTGGTGCCAATATTGGGAGAGCTGTCTCACACAATGCTCAAACAACAGCCTGACATAGTCATACTCATGCAATCTTACCTCACAGACAGTGTCTCACACGTCCTGTCCAACTGACAGGACAGACCCAGTGGAGGTGGCAGCACTGTGTTATACAGTCGGGAGGGAGTTGCATTCAGAGTCCTTAAAGTTAACTCTGGATTCCATGGAGTTTCATGTCTTCAGGCAAGGAAGCCTCCTGCTCATTACCACGTACCATTCTCCCTTGGCTGATGAATCAGTAGGAGAAAGTGAGGACTGCAGATGCTGGAGATCAGAGCTTAAAAATGTGTTGCTGGAAAAGCGCAGCAGGTCAGGCAGCATCCAAGGAGCAGGAGAATCGATGTTTCGGGCATAAGCCCTTCTTCAGGAATGAGGAAGGTGTGCCAAGCAGGCTAAGATAAAAGGTAGGGAGGAGGGACTTGGGGGAGGGGCGTTGGGAATGCGATAGGTGGAAGGAGGTTAAGGTGAGGGTGATAGGCCGGAGAGGGGGTGGGGGCGGAGAGATCGGGAAGAAGATTGCAGGTCAAGAAGGCGGTGCTGAGTCTGAGGGTTGGGACTGAGATAAGGTGGGGGGAGGGGAAATGAGGAAGCTGGAGAAATCTGCATTCATCCCTTGTAGTTGGAGGGTTCCTAGGCGGAAAATGAGGCGCTCTTCCTCCAGGCGTCGTGTTGCCATGGTCTGGCGATGGAGGAGGCCAAGGACCTGCATGTCCTTGGCGGAGTGGGAGGGGAAGTTAAAGTGTTCAGCCACGGGGCGGTTGGGTTGGTTGGTGCGGGTGTCCCAGAGGTGTTCTCTGAAACGTTCCACAAGTAGGCAGCCTGTCTCCCCAATGTAGAAGTGCTTGGCACACCTTCCTCATTCCTGAAGAAGGGCTTATGCCCGAAACGTCGATTTTCCTGCTCCTTGGATGCTGCCTGACCAGATGAATCAGTACTCCACCATGTTGAGTAGTATTTCGAGGAGTGTGTCCTCTGTGCTTGCAAACTCTAGAAACAATCTACTGTCCTTAATTGGACAATGGATCTGAATCACCTTCTGGGAATATTCCCTGCTGGGTGCACATCAGACCTGTGAGAGTTCTGGATCTGGAAATAGATTTAATTCCTGAAAATGTTCTATCAGCACAAGATTCTGTTTCCCTCTTTGTGCTAAGATTTACAGCACTTTATGTTTTTATTTCTTAAGTCCAGTATCCACTGTAGTTTTGCTTTTGTGTAATTTTTTTTATGATTGCAAGCTGGATTAACTGAAAATTTATTCAAACATGTCCCATGCATAACAGTATATTAATGACTTGTTTACCTTAAAACAGGGTTCAGATGAAGAGGCTTTTTTTTATTGTTCCTACTTTATTTAGCAATGTGGTGAGTAACTGTGCTTAATGATGTGCTTTTAAAGATCGTTACAAATTTTATTCTCTCATATATATACAAAATAGCGAAGACTTGCCCTTTTAATGGGAATGCAACTTGTATTTAACACCGGGGGATGGAATTATTTTTATACCATTTGCTATGTATGTATCTTTATTACATACCATAAACACTACAGTTTAGCGAATATTGTGATTCATACATACTCCAGAGACTTCCTTTCATTCCCAGTCTATGGTGCTAATTTACAGACAAGGTTACACCTTAAAAAAATGTGAAAGTATATTTCAAATAATCTGTGGTCCTAGGATGAACAATGGATCCTTTTCTAACCAGGCAAAGCCAGAAATTTATACTTTAAATTTCTTTGGCTAATATATCCGTTGGACAGACCACATATGTTGAATTGCAACTTACAGATCAAGTTTAATAAGAATTAAAATTTAGCCCTAAGCAGAACAGCTAGACCTGCTAGATTATATTACAATGTGGAATGCTCATTCCCTCCAAATAAATAACATTTCAGAATCACTTAGTTTTTTTCTGTTCTATATTAGACCAAAAGTACTATGAATATGTATTGCTACATCATCCTTTGACTCTGTCCATGTGGCAATACATTGAGAAAAAATATAAGTCTGTCCAAGAGAAAGGCTGCAGTAGTGAGTATACTGGATTCTTTCTTGATTATATGTTTTTTGGAGATAAGTCTCTTGATTAAACTTAAAATATAAGCCACAGCTATTAATTTAACCTGAGGCTGTGTTTGTAGAGGAATAAGACGGTGTTATTTTCTGGGTCTGTAGATTGTGAAGGAGCAAAAATGGCCTTTGCAGTGATATGTACTTCTTGTCAGATGTAGGAGTTTAAAGAGAGTATAAGGGTTATTGCAGATTATATCTGCCATAAATGCTGTTGGATGCGAATCTTATCAGATCGAGTGGATTGGTTGGAGAGACAGTTAGAAGCGATGAGGAATTTGCAACAGCAACAGTATGTGATGGATGGTAGTTACAGGAAGGGGGGAAAGTCTCAGATACGGTCACATAGATGGGTTAACTCCAGGAAGGGTGAGAGGGGTCGGCACCTAGGGCAGGAGTCTTGTGTGGATATACCCATTTCAAACAGGTATGCTGTTTTGGAAAATGTAGGGGGTGATGGATTCTCAGGGAAACATAGCACGAACAGCCAAGTTTCTGGTATTGAGACTGGCTCTAATGCAACGAGGGGTACGTCGGCTTCCAAGAGATCAATTGTATTAGGGGATTCTGTAGTCAGAGATACAGACAGACGTTTCAGTGGCCAGCAGAGAAAAAGCAGAATGGTGTGTTGTTTCCCTGGTGCCAGGATCAAGGATGTCTCAGAGAAGGTGCAGAATGTTTGTGGGCGGCACGGTGGCGAGTGGGCGGCACGGTGGCCTCACAGCGCCAGAGACCCGGGTTCAATTCTCGCCTCAGGCGACTGACTGTGTGGAGTTTGCACGTTCTCCCCGTGTCTGCGTGGGTTTCCTCCGGGTGCTCCGGTTTCCTCCCACAGTCCAAAGATGTGCAGGTCAGGTGAATTGGCCATGCTAAATTGCCCGTAGTGTTAGGTAAGGAGTAAATGTAGGGTATGGGTGGGTTGCACTTCAGCGGGTCGGTGTGGACTTGTTGGGCCAAAGGGCCTGTTTCCATACTGTAATGTAATCTGTAATGTAATCTAATGTTCTCATGGGGTAGAGGGGCCAGCAGGAGGTCATTGTCCACATGGGAACCAATGACATTGGAAGGGAAAAGGTTGAGACTGTGAAGGGAGATTACTGAGAGTTTGGCAGAAATTTAAAAAGGAGGTCCTCAAGGGTAGTAATATCTAGATTACTCCCAGTGCTATGAGGTAGTGAGGGCAGGAATAGGAGGATAGAGCAGATGAAAGCATGGCTGAGGAGCTGGTATATGGGAGAGGGATTCACATTTTTGGATCATTGGAATCTCTTTTGGGGTAGAAGTGACCTGTACAAGAAGGACAGATTGCACCTAAATTGGAAGGGGACTAATATACTGGCAGGGAAATTTGCTAAAACTACTCAGGAGGATTTAAACGAGTAAGGTTGCGGGGGTGGGGGCTGGTGGGACCCAGGGAGATAGTGAGGAAAGAGATCGATCTGAGACGGGTACAGCTGAGAACAGAAGTGAGTCAAACAGACAGGGCAGGCAGGGACAAGGTAGGACTAATAAATTAAACTGCATT
>NC_057732.1:16638555-16652526 GCF_004010195.1 Chiloscyllium plagiosum | reverse complement strand
AAATCATGTCTCACAAACTTGATTGATTTTTTTGAAGAAGTAACAAAGAAGATTGATGAGGGCAGACCAGTAGATGTGATCTATATGGACTTCAGTACGGCGTTCCACAAGGTTCCCCATGGGAGACTGATTAGCATGGATCTCATGGAATACAGGAAGAACTAACCATTTGGATATATAGAACTGGCTCAAAGGTAGAAGACAGAGGGTGGTGGTGGAGGGTTGTTTTTCAGACTGGAGGCCTGTGACCAGTGGAGTGCCACAAGGATTGGTGCTGGGCCCTCTACTTTTTGTCATTTACATAAATGATTTGGATGCGAGCATAAGAGGTACAGTTAGTAAGTTTGTAGATGACATGAAAATTGGAGGTGTAGTGGATAGCGAAGAGGGTTACCTCAGATTACAACAGGATCTGGCCCAGACTGGCCAATGGGCTGAGAAGTGGCAGATGGAGTTTAATTCAGATAAATGTGAGGTGCTGCATTTTGGGAAAGCAAATCTTAGCAGGACTTATACACTTAATGGTAAGGTCCTAGGGAGTGTTGCTTAACAAAGAGATTTTGGAGTGCAGGTTCATAGCTTCTTGACAGTGGAGTCGCAGGTCGATAGGATAGTGAAGAAGGCGTTTGGTATGATTTCCTTTAATGGTCAGAGTATTGAGTACAGGAGTTGGGAGGTCATGTTGCAGCTGTACAGGGCATTGGTTAGGCCACTGTTGGAATATTGCATGCAATTCTAGTCTCCTTCCTATTGGAAAGATGTTGTGAAACTTGAAAGGGTTATAGAAAAGATTTACAAGGATGTTGCCAGGGTTGGAGGATCTGAGCTACAGGGAGAGGCTGAACAGGCTGGGACAGTTTTCCCTGGAGCCTCGGAGGCTAAGGAGTGACCTTATAGACGTTTACTAAATTGAGGGGCATGGATAGGATAAATAGACATTTATCTGGTGTCGGGGAGTCCAGAACTAGAGGGCATAGGTTTAGGGTGAGAGGGGAAAGATATAAAAGAGACCTAAGGGTCAATTTTTTCACGCAGAGGGTGGTACGTGTATGGAATGAGCTGCCAGAGAATGTGGTGGAGGCTGGTACAATTGCAACATTTAAGAGGCATTTGGATGGGTATATGAATAGCAAGGGTTTGGAGGGATATGGGCCGGGTGCTGGCAGGTGGGACTAGATTGGGTTGGGATATCTGGTCGGCATGGACGAGTTGGACCGAAGGGTCTGTTTTCATGCTGTACATCTTTATGACTGTGACTCTATGGGAAGCACTCCAGCATTTATTTACATGTTAGCAGTATTTGAACATGAAGCTTTCAATCACTGATTGTATTAGGCATTCTGGTTGAAATGGTGGGTGAGAAATTCTAAATTATAGTTCTTTGCCAACTAGATAATCACCTTTTCTAAACAATTACGTTTTACTGGGCAGGAATCCTGGATACAGCTACTTGTTAGTTGATGTTCATTTAACTGATGAAACAATGTGGTTTGAATATTGTAAACTTCTTGTCTTGAATTTTCACTTTTGGGCTTGGGATACAATTTCCAGCACAGACCCAACCCAATGAAAAGTACCGTGGAATTTCACCCACTTGAGGGTGATGCTGTTGGATGTGGTGGGGGGAGGGAGATGTAGGGTGTTGGTGGGGAGGGGGAAGAGGCTACTGCCACTGAAAAGAGTTCAGGAGTAGCCAGGTGTGGGAGTGGATGGTCTGAAAGGCCTGTCTTGCTGCTCCAATACTTTCTTGAAGTTGTTAGAAAAAAACCAGCCTTCCCAACCCTCATTCATTCAAACCCCGCTCCACTCCTTTCTCTCAGTCCTCTCTCTCACTCCCTCTCCCTCTGTCTCACACTCCCCATCTCATGTTTCCTCCATCCAACTCCTCATGCTGAGTTCTGGCGCCCCAACACCCCTAACACCACTACCAGGATCCATTATAACCCTTAAGCCAATGTAGCATCAACTCATGGCCTCCCTACCTACCACCCTTTTACACCTAGCGTGTCATTACTCCCAGTACACACCATGGCAGATCTCAGGGCTCATTCAGAGATGAAATAAAGTTGTAGTGTTTATTAATGAATTCTCTTTTTTAATTCCCACTTGTTTAAAAAACAACTACATTTAACTTCCTTCAGATGCTAAATTCTTTCTTTAAAAATACACATATGTGTTCATAATCCCTAATTCAAAGCTGTCAACTAACTATGAACTGACAGACACTTATTGTAACAGGTTATGAAGTCAGTCATATAGCATTATTTTTATAATGATAACTCTCAAACATGTCAAACGACAAAATCAAATAGCAAGACTTAAAACAGTGCTGCTGGTTTTTGCAAATAATTAAAGGACAGCCATTTTAAATGCTTGACATTACTCTTGACAGCTCCAATGATTTGATTAACTTTTTACACCCTCTCATGTTATATCTAACAGTTCCAGGAGGAACCTTACCTCTCCCAAATAACATTTGACATCTCCCAAAGAGGTCTTGTGACCATATCCAAAAGGAAACCATACTTTACAAGGAGCTCTAGTGAGTGTAGACTTTCTCCTGCTGGGTCTACAGTGCACAGGTCATGCTGTAGACCTCTCATTAATGCGAATCAGATTGGACTGAAGGCAGCTATGCTTTATCATGTGCATTTCGTTCAGGAACCCATGGATGTGCAAATTAAAATCATCACCCATTCATGCTCCTGTGAAAATGGCAGAGGTTAGTGTTGTGTATGGATCTGTAAGAGCCTGAAGATGTTGATCAGCACCACCCATAGTAGTGTGGCTGCACTCAACTGAATGGGCTTTGTACATTCCTAGACTTGATGAGAATGGTGGCAGCAATCTTCAACATAAAGTCATAAAGATGTGCAGCATGGAAACAGACGCTTTGGTCCAACTCGTCCATGCTGACCAGATATCCTAACCTCATCTAGTTCCACTTGCCAGCACTTGGCCCATTTCCCTCTCAACCCTTCCTGTTCATATACTCATCCAGATGCCTTTTAAATGTTTAATTGTATCAGCCTCCACCACTTCCTATGGCGGTTTATTCCATACATGAACCACCCTCTGCATGAAAAGGTTTCCCCTTAGGACCCTTTTATATCTTTCCCCTCTCACCCTAAACCTATGCCCTCCAGTTCTGAACTCCCCCACCCGAGGGAAAAGACCTTGTCTATTTATACTATCCATGCCCCTTACGATTTTATAAAGCTTTTATAATGTCATTCCTCAGCCTCCAATGCTTCAGGGAAAACAGCCCTAGCCTATTCAACCACTCCCTATACCTCAAACCCCTCAACCCTGGCAACATCCTTGTAAATCTTTTCTGAACTCTTTCAAGTTTCACAACATCCTTCCCATAGGAGGGAGAGCAGAATGGCACACAATACTCCAAAAGTAGCCTAACCAATGTCCTGTACAGCCACAACATGACCTCCCAACTCCTATACTTAATACTCGTACCAATAAAGGAAAGCATACCAAGTGCCTTCTTCAGTATCGTAGCTACCTGCGACTCCACTTTCAAGGAACTACAAAGCTTCACTCCAAGGTCTCTTTATTCAGCAACACTCCCGGACCTAACCATTAAGTGTATAAGTCCTGTTCTGATTTGCCTTTCCAAAATGGAGCACCTTACATTTATCTAAATTAAACTCCGTCTGCCACACCTCAGCCCATTGGCCCATCTAATCAGATCCCATTGTACTCTGAGGTAACCTTCTTCACTGTCCACTACACCTCAAATTTTGGTATCATCTGCAAACTTACTAACAATACCTCCTGTGTTCAGGCAACCCCAGATAATATGGAGAGCAGTGGTGTTGACTTGATTTGGCTGCTCATATGACACTTAATGAGCAGAAGTATGTGAAATACAGAATCAGCTTGAAGCTGTTAGCAGAAAGGAATATCTGAGGATTCAAGAACCTTATAGAAGAAATCCTCATGACAATCTTCAACTAGGAAGTTCATTCAGGTTTGGTAAGAGATGCAATGCAGAGGAGAATTAGCAGAAAGAGTTCCTCCTGGCAACAGGGAATTTATTAACTCCACAGCAGATACAGACTACACCACAAGGCCTTGGAGAGATCCCAAGTCACAGTTCAATGATAAGTGAACAGACATTGATGTAACTGTTAATAAAGCTTAGAATCCCTGCTGAGCCAAGAGAAATTTTAAAATAATCCAGGCTGGAAAGTGAGAAGTTATAAATTTACTTACAGATCAGTTCAAGTGTCATTATCATATTGGGCAGGTACCATGAGGCATGACTACTGCAAGGGAAGTAAATAACCACAAAAAATATAATAATTTGAGGTCACAAATCCAGAGACATTTGTTATGGACCAGTCCAGACCCCCTCAAAATATTTTAAGAAAGTAGCCTGGATCCCAACCTTTTTCTTATTTTAAAGGTAGATGTGAAGTGATGGTGTGATGGAGCTGGTCAAACCACCTGGCTTTAAGCAAAACAGAATTTATCTAAACACTACAGTTGAAACATGAACAAAAGGAAATGGAATTTAGGAAGACTTAACCATTGGAAAACTTAACTGAAGCGATACAGCAACTTAACTGATTAACTGTGCTCATTTAGTAACATCCCATAAACACACCCCTTGGCAAAAAGGTAAATGCAAACATAGATTCTTATAGGAAGGAGGGAACAACATCCAGAGAGATTTCAGAGAAAGTCAGTTAGGAATTATTTACTGAAGCTTGCAACACTTCTGATACTCACATGTCCTCTGACTACTGAAAAAAACTAGAAAACCTGAATTGGAAGAATCGGCCTCTCCTCTTGCATTGCTAAACTTTTACAAAAAATATAGCTCCCTAGACTCTTTGGACTCTCTGCCTTTCTAACCTCTCTTCAAAAAAAGTGCAGGACAAAATAACCTTTTTAAAGTAATAGCATTGTCACACATTGCAAAACCAGTAATTAAAACAATGACAATAGACAAATTAAAAAACTGAGCAGAATTGGTGTAGAGGGACAAAAAATTGAGGAGACTTTATTCAGGACACAGAAAAGGTGTGAAATCCTTTGTAAGATACATGACAAAAGTGGGAATAATTATTTAAAATCTGAGGAGTGTGAGACATTCAATAAAACCTACTGATTAATGCAGGAATTAATATTAAAGTCACAAATGACTGGATTCATGCAGTGAATGTGGGAAAAAAAATGTTGGAATCCTTTGTTTTACTGTGAGAAGCATTAATCCTTCATTTTAGCTATAAGATGTGGAGAAAATCCTTCCATATAGCAGAAAAGAGCAGCAGAACTGCTATCACTACAAAAGAAGAAAAACATGGCATCTGAAATAATATTTCCAGGAGGACCTAATTTCAGAGATGAACCAATTGAACACATTAGACATCTTGGAGGAACTAACTTTTGATATATGGAGTGGCTTCCAAGTTAGACCTTAAATCAGATTCTGAAGAAGTAAATAGATGTTCGGAGTATAGCTGATGATATTGTAGCTATAGGAAACAGCAGATATTTTTGAAGAGATACTGAAAACCTTTCACAATTATATTAATTTCAGAGCTAATAAAATTTGTGAAGGCACAAGTTTTGTATTCAGGAACATTCATTGATGTGTTCATTAATGATCGCTGAAATTAATGAAAAACTATGACTACGATTTTAAGTCAGAATTATTTGAGGCAAAATTTTTGCAGTAATTGCTGTTGAGTATTTGTTAGATTTAATGTAAAGATGGTTGAGCTCTAGATAAAGCCATTCAGGTGCTGAATGAATCAGAAGTCCAGTAACAACACAGATCAATGCTAAGAGGAAATGATAAACATTGGCACAAGAGATCAGGATCAAAGCAGTCTCCCAAGACCTGGTCGTGCCTAGCTCTTTAAAGTGAATACTTTCTGTTACATTATTGGCCACTTTCAGAAAATGTGCAGAAAGGGGGCACAGCTTTATAAAACCAAGAAATCAAATAACTTCCCAAGCAAACTGGTTAGTGAGTGCAATAATCTACAAGAATAGAAAAATAAAGGGTCCTGAGGAAAATAGATGATCCAGCCCTTGCATTTTGGCCAGCTAATATTTATCGTCATCTCACAAACTCAAGGCACTGGGGTGAGTTCACTATATTATCACTAGTGACCAATGGTTACAAAAAACTCTGGCCGTAGTGCAACTGTATGATCCAGGAGGCAAAATTCTTCAGACTAAACATATGCTACAAGCAACTTGCCAAAAGAAGGAACATCAAATAGCAGAAATCTCTCATATACAACAACCACGATTTCTCACTTTTGAGTCGGAAGGCATGACTTAATTGCAATTTTCTTCAAATAGCGGAACGAGTTAAACTATAGAAAGGAACAGACAGTCAAGAAAGTTGAATAATTAACCAAAGAACAGTTGGCAAAGGATTATGTCAGGTTCCTTAGACTCATGGGAGAACATAATTAGTTTCAATGGATCTGATTTTCTATTTTTATTGCCATAAGAAGTTTGTTTCATGCTGTCAACAAGATGGGAAGGTGTGGCTTCAATGGATTGGAACAAAAGGTTTTCCACTGCTACCAACACTGAAGCGCCAGAAATGTGTGTGAGGAGAAACCAGCAATGAGTTAGCCAAAAAATATTGTACACCACTTGAGTCAATTGACAGTTGTATAATTGATGGAACTCAACATAGTGAACCAATAACTCTTATGTTAAGTCCTGACTTTCTCAATCTACTGAGGTTGAATTCTCAGTATCTGTGACAGAGATCATTGCCAATCCTCAAATAGTAGAACTGAGGAAATGAACATATTGGTTCAGTAATGCAACCACCCAAAGTGGATGAGAGGGCCTAAACTAAGCAATATTGAAGCAAAACGTTTAAGTGTGCCAGCACAAATCTATGCAAAGTGAGAATAAAAATATGCTGACAAAGATGGAAGATGTGATACATACAACTCAATGGAAGCCATCACTGAGAAAGGATGACTGATAGCTAATGATTTAAGATACAGCAAAGAACAAATTGATGTGATAGAGGCTCAGGATCCTGCAAATAAGCAATTGCATGTTTCAAGAGGAAAAGCATCCTCTGTGAAAGAAAGTCAAAAGATTAAAGGTCTTCCAGACTTTGGACCACCAGGAAGTGAATCAAAGACATCTGGAAACCTAGTAGTTTTCTAAGTCTGAAGAGAATGCATTGTAGAAGAATAATGGATGGATCATTAGAATTTGTAAAATCAGAGACCTGTGGAGAGGAAATGGTGTTGTGGTAAATATAATTTTGAATACAAAAGTACAGTACTAATAATGGAAAATGCTTGGGAGGAGATGTTTTATAAGGCTGTGAAAGAGTTAATACCAAGTACTGCCATAAGTACCGAACCACGAAGATGATGCTGTATGAACTTGAGAGCAGAACAGGATCTTACAGGAATGAGACCTAACATTTCATTGTCTTCAAAGTTCATGTTACAATGTCTATCATATCCAGTAACCTGTCATTAGTTTGCTGACATGCAATAAACTATATCTTGTTAACCACTCCTAATTAGACCAGAAAATGGCTTTCCTCTACTACATGCGATAAAGCAGGTCCTGTAGTTTTGAAGAGAATGGTGACAGCAAACTTCATCATGAGCAGCAGCTTATCTCCTGTTGTGAGCTGGCATTGCAATAACAGCCAGGTTCAGAGGCAGGACCTTTGGTTTGTTGCCTGCACTGCTATTATTGATCAGATGGAAATCTCTCCATCTGCACGAAAATTCAAGTCATTGTCTTTGCAGATCTGTTGTTCCTACTCCAAACTCCATTTCCTGGGTACTGACTCCATCATCTTCACAATCACCTGATGAAGGAGCGTCGCTCCGAAAGCTAGTGTGCTCCCAATTAAACCTGTTGGACTATAACCTGGTGTTGTGTGATTTTTAACTTTGTACACCCCAGTCCAACACCAGTATCTCCAAATCTTCATTGACAACAGTTTGAGATTAAATCAGCTTGCTTGCAACCTTCATGTCACATTTATCCTGACACGAAATTCCAACCTCATAGTTACGTCATCAGTAAGACTGTCCATTTCCACCTCTGCAATATCTTTCTTTCTTTCTCAGCTCATTTGCTATTAAAACCCTCCTTCATGCCTTTCCTACCTTTAGACTTCACGTCCCATGCACTTCTGGTGATCTTTCACATTCTACCCTATTAAACATGGGGTCACCCAAAGCTCTGCTGTCTTGTCTCTTAAATTGGGCCAAGTCATGTCAGGCAACAACTTCATTTGAAAGTATTCATTATTTTCAAATCTCTTAACTCTCCCAATTTCCTCAAGCTCCATCACCCTCCAAAATATCTGTGTTTTTTTTCTAATTCTGCCCTCATCAGCATCCCTGATTGTAATCTCACAATTCATGGCTACTACTCCTTTGGTTACTTAGACTCTACCTTCCTGCTTTTCTAGATTGCTTTCTTTCATTGCAACATTGCTTAAAATGTACCTCTTTGAACAACTTTGGTGATCTGACTTGAGTAGAGGACAGTTGTAAAAAGAATGATTTAACAATGGGAGAGATGTTGAATGGCTTTCTCTATTCTCTATGTTGGGATTTTGTGTTCTTTTCCAACTTTGTTTAGCAACATAAAATTAGAGTTTCAATACAAGATTGTTAATTCACAAATAATACCAAGTTAGACAGAGTATTTGACCTAGATATTACAAAGAGAGCTCTACACTGTTTACCAATGATAGTATACGACAGAGCAGAAACAAGAGTTAGAAACCAAGTTAATTTCAGGATTCGGGCAAAAATTGTATATTGTAAATTATTTAGCCATTCACCATGACTAAGCAATGCCAAACCAATAATAAAGCAAATAGGATGATGGATTTTATAATCAAATTAGTTGGTCATGTTGATGGCATATTGTGTTCTTGTCATGATAAGCCTAGAGAACCGAATGCATGTTTGATTATTGCAAGTTAGAGAGGAATCCAACTCTTGAAGACAAACTATGATGCCAATTATGGAAGAATTGTAAGTTGATCCTGCAGTCGAATGCTCACAACCTGGAATACTTACAAGGCTGCTGCTTCATGGGTTATAGTGGGGGATTTCCAGTCCATTTAGATGAAAAATCAAAATGTTCCTGGCTTGTTGTCGACAAAGCCCAATTATACACAGAAACTCAAACCTCAGTGCCAGTTTGAATCTGAGTTGGTGATTATTGCCGCAAAGTGCCTGGAACTGATTATATTTTATTTATTTTAGAACAGACCGGAAAATTTTTCCTTCAAAATATGTAAACAAATTTTCCTTGCCATCTCACAAATAAGGATTTCAAACTCTAACTATAACACAATTTTAAATTCATTTGATAGCCTGTCATGTTAGGTGAAGGGGTAAATGAATGGGTCTGGGTGGGTTGCTCTTCGGAGGGTCGGTGTGGACTTGTTGGGCTGAAGGGCCTGTTTCCACACTGTAAGTAATCTATCTAATCTAGTCTAATCTAATCTAATCATGATGTACAACTTTCTCGGATCCAAGTTTTCATTTGAAAATAACTTGATATATAATAATGATGCTAAGTACAATCTAAATACAAGTTTATAAAAAATCTACCATGTATGAAAAGTGATTTTTTAATATTAAACAGCGGTGATACCTGATAGTTGCAACTGAGAAACCTCATCCTGTATTATCACACACGAATGGGAAAGGGACAAACCCTCTCACGATGAACAGATGGCTCCAATTTTATAGCTTTACACAACATAGAACAATCATAACATATATTACCATGAGCATTTAAAACCCATGTCCTAGAACCTGAGAGATAGGCGTGTGCAGTGGGATTACCCATTCAAAGGTTAATAGATGACTCATGACAGCTATTTTAATTTATCCCAGCAACCTGTGCAATTTCGGTTTTGCATTCTGCCCGAGTGCTATTGAAAAATTGATTACTTTTGGACAAATTTAAAAGGAGATAAGTGGATGAGTTGTTTCTTCAGTGGGACTTTCACTGGCTATATTTGATCACAATCTCATAAAATTGTCAAGAGGGGCCAGTTTTTTTAATATCAAAGCGAATGTCAAATGCTGAATTTCTTGTTTAATTTATTGAGCGTTTTAAAGATTTGTCAATGCTGTTATGTGGCTCATGAGACCTGTACCTTGTGGATACTGGAAGAGTGCATTAGATGCTCAGAGGATGCCAAGCCATTAAATCAATGTGAAAATCAAACCACAGGCCCCCCTACACACATTAATATCACTGTAGAATGGAGAGGATCTTATCCATTAAGACAAAAACCTCTTAGCATCTGAATTATTACAAGATGCTGGTCAATTTAATGGTTTATTGCTTTATGAGAGAAGTACTCAATGTCAAATAAGTAGTAGGGCAATTTAAAAATGATTTTATTTTATACTATCCAAACACCTTTTAAACCTACCTGCCAAAGAATCCTTACTATTTATTCTTTGAGGCATTGTGAACCAAGTCTCTTGCAAAACTCTTTGCCAATTTCCATTAAAATTGTGATGGTTCTGAAATGCCCATCTCCACAATAGAATTGGAGAATTTAGGAGTAGTGTATATAAGCTTGCTACTTTAATTCTTATCCCATGCCAACAGAAATAGTTGGAGACTGGAATTGGGATGGGAATCCAGAATTGCATCCTGCTCACCATTTCTAAACCCAAAGAGACCCTTTGACAAAGGGTCAGTTAGACTCGAAACGTCAGCTCTTTTCTCTCCTTACAGATGCTGCCAGACTTGCTGAGATTTTCCAGCATTATCTCTTTTGGTTTCAAATTCCAGCATCCGCAGTAATTTTCTTTTATCCACCATTTCTAAAGTCTTTCTGACACAGCTGGAGGAATGGAAATCTGACCACGGATGGTAGTTTTGTTTGGACTGGTCCATAATGAATATAGTTTTGTTTTTAACTTTACACTCTTATTTATTATTACTTTGAATAACTGAGCCCTGTGTAAAAATAGTTTATGAGCTTCATTAAATGCACTACTGAAAGCAAAAGATGCTGGAGATCACAATCCCATGGAGAGAGAGAGAGAGCAAGGTAACATTTCAAGTTTAGATGACTCTTCTCAGCTCTGATGAGCCATCTAGAGTCAAAACGTTAGCTTGCTCACTGCCCATGGATGCTGTCTGACCCGCTGTGATCTCCAGTATTTATCTTCAGTACAGATTCCAGCATCTGCAGTAATATGCACCAACATTTTATTCCACTGCTGTTCAAAAAGCGGTGTATGTTTTTGTGCAGTGTGGGGAAAAAATAAATAACTTGGATAAGGAAGAATGAATCAGTTAGCATAGTTAGTGTTCGTAGTGGATCTGTATATTATTTACAGAAATAGGATAATTTGTGAATCCATAAAACAACTGAAATCTGAAACAACTTAAAAACATTTCTCAATTGTAGTAAGTGTACCGTATTTGCCCAGAGTCTAAAGTACCTAAATATTATATGTAAAAAACTAACTTCTCCTATGAATGATTACTTACAGAAAAAATCTGATTAAAAATATCTTTACTGCTTTCTCCAATTGACAATTGTGCATTTAAATTGAAATGGTTTTCCTGTGTAATTTTACTGGCTTCTGCTTTTATGGAAGGCAATTCACAATTGCTTCTGCTGTGGATAACTCTATATTTTATTAATTTTACTCAAAGCTTTGATATTGCATTAATTATTTCTGTCTTTATGAATGTTAAAGTAACTTAGTCCTATGATTAGTATTTGTTAATATTATACATACAGACAGACATACAGCATTTTTTCTCCTGAATGGACAGCGAGTGTATTACTTCAATCTCACTGTGTTTTTGAAAGAAACCCTTCAACATGCTCTATTTAACAACAAGAATGTAACAAATGTAGTGATCATAGCTGACTAGTCTACTAGTGGGTTTACTAGATTTTGCATCTGAAAGGTCGATAAGCCCCAATTTTAAGTCTAGCATGTTTCAGAGCGGGTAGGGTACAGTGCAGGAGATAACCTTTGATGTCTTAAGTCCCAAGTCTCTGAGGTTGAATTGTTCTCCTTTGTCTCCCACTCAAAGTTATGTTATATTAGAGAGGCAAGCCAGATAATGGGGTGGGAACTAAGCAACATCATGGACCAATGGAATCAGTGTTTGTAAAAGTAAGTCAGCCAGGTGTGGAATTCCCCCTGGTTGATCACAGTCAGATGATGAACACTAAAGGCTGTTGGTATGCATTGTCAAGTCTCAGATTTCACTAATGGCCTCCTGGCTGAAGTTAATATGGCAGCCAGACCCCTAGTATGTACCAACAAGGATAAAAGAAAAATGGGATTTGAAGAAAATTGGCAAGGAATTGGCAATTGGCATTGGAATGAAAATTTTAATCATAAATTTGACTCCAAATGGCAATATTGATAGTGAAACACAGTTCTGAATTATTTATATTAAAATTATTTTGACTAATACTGCAATGTTACAGCATTGACTTTTTTTAAAACATAATTTAGAACTGAATTGCATAAGCGCAGAAAAACTTGGGTTAGATTTAATAAATAGCTATAAAGCACCAACATTGAGTTTCCATGATTATTTATAATATGAAAATGGGTTTCAGCTTTATTTTAATCTGTCAAACTTAGCTTTTATGGCTTATGGAATAATAAATTCTTAATTTTATTATTCTTTTCAGGTATGATGTTGATTCAAAGAGTTCGAATTTATCTGAACATGTAAGTTCTGTTTGTTTTTGACCTTTGATACTTAGTAGGTACAAATCTTAAAGCATAATGAGGGAAGGTTAAACTCGAATTGCAATGGTTTAATTTTATCTGAGAACAGCACCTCAGGCAATTTTACTGTTTCCAAACAATAATACTCCATGTCATTAATACACTTGAAATTTTGGAATTGACATCGCCTTTTAAAGTTAGCTTGGATAATTGCAATAAAAATGTGTCCTGGATGAATTCCGTTGTATTAGCTGTTGAGCTTCTGGAATATCAATGAACAAAGCATGAATCGGGATTGATTTCTCTCTGTTTTCTCAGAAATCTTTCCGAAGAATTCTTTTTCCTAAATCTATGAAGCAAATTATGAATCTCATTTCATCAATCAGTTTCTCAGTTTAAAAACATCCCTATTTACATCTCTTAAACCTATATTTTTGAATATTGGTTGCCCCCAAATTCATCTTATTCTTTAATGCCACTCCCTTGTCACAGAATCTGAGCAAAATCAAGCAGATGACATTGAGATGCTATGGCATCACAGAGTTTCACATGAGTATTGTGGACAAATTAGCATTCTGAGAGGAATTTAGAGAAAAACAAAGCGAATCATCAGTGCTGACTGAAATAAGGGCAAGGGCTTCTAGCCTGCAGAGAGTTGGAGACCAGACCTACCCTGACTGATGTACTAGGGGATCCCCAACATACTGCTACACGATAACTATTCATTAGAGGTTGAAACTTCTGTTAGGCAGTTACCTGACATTTGAAACCCTCTGAAAAACTCACCAACTCTGACATGGGGACATTGCCATGTTCTGAATTGCTTATCTTAGCAGCCAGCTAGGAAAGATTTAAAAACTAAAACCTGCTGTAACTTCTGGCTAGCGATAAAACTGACCCCCCAATCACTTAAACTAAATCCCTCAGACACAAGATACCTAATGTAAGAGTTACCTACCTCAACAGGATACCTGACATGTAACTGATCACCTCAACACCTTCTCACCAACCCATCTGCCACCCTACACCCTCATACACCTATCTCCCAGTCAACCCCCTACATTGATCCACCTGGCACACCACCCCCTCACCCATTTGCTACTACACCATCTCATTCCCAGGGCAACCTATTCCCTTACTCACATGGCACCAAACTTTGACACTCATTCACCTTATGAGATTAGATTAGATTACATTACAGTATGGAAACAGGCCCTTCGGCCCAACAAGTCCACACCGA
>NC_057732.1:16631937-16638546 GCF_004010195.1 Chiloscyllium plagiosum | reverse complement strand
TTTGGACTGTGGGAGGAAACCGGAGCACCCGGAGGAAACCCACGCAGACACGGGGAGAACGTGCAAATTCCACACAGTCAGTCGCCTGAGGCGGGAATTGAACCCGGGTCTCTGACGCTGCGAGGCAGCAGTGCTAACCACTGTGCCACCGTGCCGCCCACTAATACTTTTAATTCTCGTTATCACAGATGATTTGAACCTTTAAACCCTGGAATACTACAATTACTTCTGTAAAAAGGAGGTTAGTTTGGCTTCCAGCCCTGATCATGTGCTGAGCTAGATGTTTCCCTAAATGAGTTTCAGAAGAATCCTGAATCAGAACTTTGGGTCAAAATGTGGAGCTCCAGGGCCTAGTAAGTAAGGAGTGAACAGTCCAACTATGAGTGCAATTCTTGGCTCATGGTTTACATTTCAAGTTCATCTTTTTTCTTACCCACTTCCTCCTTCATGCCCCTTCGTGGTATTATCTGCTGGTTTACCCATAAATCCAAGTGAAGCTTACTCCATTGTCACTTCTCCTGAATCCTTCTTATCTACTTTTCAATGAATTAAGTCTTAACCGTGATGAGAGGAGTGCACTTTATCAACTTAATAACTAGGATGGTTAATTTGCTTGACCACTATCTAAGATAAAGGTTTGATCAATGAATAAGAAAAAAGAAATTTATGCTGTATAACAAACTTGACTTCTAACAAGTGGCAAAAATAAATTATTAATTACCAATATGCAAACTATATCCCTTTAAGATCCCAATGCACTCTCACATTTATTCACAAATAGGATGGACAAGATAACTTTGTTAAAACATCATGAGTGAAAAACATGTAAAAAGGAACAATTTTTGTCAGTCAGGAGTATATCGTATTGTCAACTGTGCTATCAAATGTATTTGCACAATAAGAACCCATTCGTTCAGGTTCATCTTGGGGTCTGCAAGAGTCTTACCTCATTTCAACCTGAGTCCAAACACAAGTCCATAACAAATAGGAACAGGAGTAGGCCATTTGGACCCTTGACCCTGATCTACCATTCATTGGGATCATGGCTGATCTGACATTCCTCATACCTACTTTCCACCCTGTGCCTATAACACTTGATTCCCAGACTGATCAAGAATCTATCTTATCCTTAAATATCCGTCTTGGTTCTCAGTGGCAAGGAGTTTTAAAGGAGACTCAGTCCTCTGAGAGAAGAAATTCTTCCTCATCTCAGTCCTAAATTAGTGCCCCTTTACTCTATACTGTCTGGCCTTGGACTCTTCCATGAGGGGAAACATGCTTTCAGAATTTACCCTGTCAAGCCCCTTAAGAATCCTAAATGTTTCAATGAAATAACTTCTCATTTTTCTAAGCTCCAGTGAGTAGAATTCATTTTTGTTATTTCTTCGTTTTGTGGGATGTGGACATCACTGGCTGGGCCAGCATTTATTGCCCATCCCTAGTTGCCCTTGAGAAAGTGGTGGTGAGCTGCCTCCTTGAACCGCTGCAATTCACCTGCTGTGAGTTGACTCACAATGCCATGAGGGAAGGCATTCCAGGATTTTCACCCAGTGACAGTGAAGGAATGGTGATATATTTCCAAGTCAGGATGGTGAGTGGTTTGGAGGAGAACTTGAAGGTAGAATTGTTCTCAAATAGCTGCTGCTCTTGTCTTTCTACATGGAAGTGGTTGTGAGTTTGGAAGGTGCTGTCTGAGGACCTTTGTTGAATTTTTGCAGTGCATCTTGTGAATAGTACACATTGCTGCTACTGAGCGTTGGTGGTAGAGGGAGTGGATGCTTGTGGATGCAGTGCCAATCAAGGGCCTGCTTTGTCCTGAATAGTGTCAGGTTTTTTGAGTGTTGTTGGGGCTGCACCCATCCAGGCAAGTGGGGCGTATTCTATTATACACCTGACTTGTGCCTTGTAGATGGTGGACAGGCTTCGGGGAGTCAGGCCATGAATTACTTGTCACAGTATTCCTAGCCTCTGACCAGCTCTTGTAGCCACTGTGTTTATGTGGTGAGTCCAGTTGAGTTTTTGATCAGTTATAACTCCCAGGATGTTGATCGTGGGAGATTCAGTGATGGTAACACCACTGAATGTTAAGGGGTGGTGGTTAGATTTTCTCTTATTGGTGATGGTCATAGCCTAGCATTTGTGTGGCACAAATGTTATTTGCCACTTGTCAGCCCAAGCCTGGATATTGTCCAGATCTTTTTGTATTTGACCATGGACTGATTTGATGTCTAAGGAGTCACAAATGTTGCTGGACATTGTGCAATCATTAGCGAACGTCCCCACTTCGGACATTATGATGAAGGGAAGGTCATTGATGAAGCAACTAAAGATGGTTGGGCCTGGGACACTACCCTGAGGAACTCCTGCAGAGATGTCCTGGAGCTAAAATGGCTGGATTAGATTAGATTACTTACAGTGTGGAAACAGGCCCTTCTGCCTAACAAGTCCACAACGACCCTCCGAAGAGCAACCCACCCAGACCCATTCCTCTACATTTACCCCTTCACCTAACACTATGGGCAATTTAGCAGGCCAATTCACCTAACCTGCACATGTTTGGACTGTGGGAGGAAACCAGAGCATCTGGAGGAAACCCATGCAGACATTGGGAGAATGTGCAAACTCTACACAGACAGTTGCCTGAGGCGGGAATTGAACCTGGGTCTCTGGCGCTGTGAGGTAGCAGTGCTAACCACTGTGCCATCATGCCGCCGACTGACCTCTAACAACCACAACCATCTTCCTATGTGTCAGGTATGACTCTAACCATCAGATAGTTTTCTCCCTGATACCCATTGATTGCAGTTTTGGTAGGACTCCTTGATCCCACATTTTGTCAAACGCAGTCTTGATGTCAAGGGCTGTCACTTTCCCCTCACCTCTGGAATTGCTTGGCTAGGGGAGCAAGAAGTTTTGGCGCCCAAGTCTTCAGAACCATTGCTGAAATCTTGTCAGGGCCCATGGCCTTTTCAGTATCCAGTATCTCCAAACATTTCTTGCTATCACGTGAAGTGAATTGAATTGGCTGGAGACTGGTATCTGTGATGCTGGAGACCATTAGAGGAGGTTGAGATGAATTATCCACTTGGCACTTCTGCCTGAAGATTGCTGCAAGTGTTTCAGCCTTATGTTTTGCACTGATATGCTGGGTTCTTCCATCATTGAGGATAGGGGTACTTGTGGAGCCTCCTCATCCAGTGAGTTGTTAAATTGTCCACCACCATTGATGACTGGATGTGGCAGGACTGCAGAGCTTCGATCTGATCTTTTGCTTGTGGGATCACTTAGCTCTATCTATCACTTGCTGTGTATGTTGTTTCACATACTAGCAGTCCTGTTTGATGGCTTCACCAGATTGTCACCTCGTCTTCAGGTATGCCTGGTGCTTCTCCTGGCATATCCTCCTGCACTTTCCATTGAACTAGGGTTGATCCCGTGGCTTGATGGTCATGGTTTAGTGGGGAATATGCCTGGCCATGAGGTTACAGATTGTGCTGGAGTAAAATTCTGCTGCTATTGATGGCTCACAGCTTCTCGTGGATGTCCAGTCTTGAGTTGCTAGGTCTGTTCGAAGTCTGTCCCATTTAACACTGTAATAGTGCCACATACTACAATGGAGGATATTCTCAATGTGAAGGCAAGACTTTGTCTCCACAAAGCGTGTGTGATGATTGCCTATTCTAGTGTAAGATTCTCAACCTGTTTAGCCATTGCTCATAAAACAGCCCTTCCATACCAGGGATCATCCTGTGAACCTTCACTGAACTGCCTCCAATGAATTGATATCTTTCCTTGAATAAGGGGACCAACACTTCTCACAATACTCAAGATGTGGTCTCCCCAGCACCTTGTACAGTTGCAGTAGGACTTTCCTTTGTTTACTCTTATACTCCAACCCCATTGAAATGAAGGCCAACACTCCATGAATCTTCCTGATACATTGCTGTGTCTGCTAGCTTTTGTGCACATGTATCCCCAGGTCCCTTTGTGTTGCACCCTGCTGCAGTTTTGCTCTATTTAAATAATATTCTGTTCTTTTGTTCGCTCTTCCAAAATGAACAACTTCATATTTTCCCACATTAGACTCAATTTGCACACATAGACTGAAGAGCTAAGTCAGGACATATGGGCAAAGCAATCTATTTGATTGGCACCCCATGCTCCAGCTTCAACATTCATTCTGTCCACTATTGACACAGTGGCAGCAGTGAATAACATCTCAGGATGCACTGCAGCGTTTTGCCAAAGCTCTTTGACAACCGCTTCTAACCTGTTGACTCCTGAAGAATAAGGACAGTAAATCCATGGGGGTGCCAGCACCAACAATGTCCATTTCAGGTCACACACCACCTTGACTTGGAAATTTAACTCCAATCTTTCAACTGTCTCCCTAACGTCACTGTATGTACTCAAACTATAACAACTGTAGCAATACAAGAATGTGGCTCACCACTACCTTTACAACCCCAGGTTGACAAAGTCTGTGCTGAGAATGCAACATTCCAGTTCAAGGAAACCAAGTGTCATATGAATACATTGAAAATGGTGCTAAAGCTTGCGTTTATTGGAACAGGCCAATCAAAAACGCATAATATAATTTTGTTGTGATAAGTATCACCATTACATTGTCACTGATATTTATTAGCGACATTTACATTCACACATTTATATTAATCCCTTTAGAACATAGAATACTACAGCATAATAAAGGCCCTTTTGTCCTTCAATGTTGTTCCAGCTTTTTATCCTACTCTGAGATCAGATCAACCCTTCATTGTACTATCTTCCACGTGCCAACCAAGAGTCGCTTTAAATATCCCTAATGTATCTGACTCTACTACCATTGCTGGCAGTGTATTCCATGCACCCACCACTTTCTATGGAAAGAAACTACCTTTGACATCTCCCCGCAACCTTCCTCCAATTACCTTAAAACTATGCCCACTCGTGATAGACATTTCTGCCCTGGGAAAAGATCTCTGGCTATCCAATCTATCTATGCCTCTCATCACCTTGTACACTTCAATTAAGTCACTTCTCATCCTACTTTGCTCCAATGAGAAAAGTCTTGGCTCCCTCAACCTTTCTTCATAAAACATGCCCTCCAGTCCAGGCAGAGTCCTGGTAAATCTCCTCTGCGTCCTTTCTAAAGCTTCCACATCCTTCCTATAATGAGGTGACCACAGCTGAACACAATATTCCATGTATGGTCTAACCAGTGCTGTAAAGAGCTGCAGCATAACATCAAGGCTTTGAAACTCAATTTCCTTGCTGAATGAAAGTCACCACATCATATGCTTTCTTAATCCCCCTATCAACTTGGCTGGCAATTTTGAGGGATCTATGGATATGGACTCCAAGATCCCTCTGTTCCTCCACACTTCCAAGAATCCTGCCTTTAACCCTGTAATTTGCATTCAAGTTCGACCTTCCAAAGTGAATCACTTCAACTTTTCCAGGTTGAACTCCGTCTGCCACTTATGAGCCCTGCTCTGCACCCTGTCAATGTCCAGTTACAATCTACAACAGCCCTCCACACTATTTACTACTCCACCAACCTTTGTGTCATCAGCAAACTTACTAACCCACTCTTCTACTTCCTCAACCAAGTCATTTACAAAATTCATAAAGAGCAGAGGTTCTAGAACCGATCCCTGCAGAACACCACTGGTCACCAAGCTCCAGGCTGAATACATTCCATCTACCACCACCTGTCTTCTGTGGGCCAGATAATTCTGTATCCAGACAGCCAGACCTCCCTGCCTCCTTACTTTCTGAATGAGCCTATCATGGGCACCTTTATCAAACACCTTGCTAAAATCCATGTTCACTGCTCTACCTTCATCAGTGTGTTTTGTCACATCCTCAAAGAATTCATGACCTGCCCCTCACTGAGCCCTGTTGACTATCTTTAATCAAACTCTGGTTTTCCAAGTAATCATAAATCCTGTCTCTCAAAATCCTCTCCAGTATTTTGCCCACCACAGACGTAAGATTGACTGGTCTGTAATTCCCAGGATTATCCCTGTTAGCTTTCTTGAACAAAGGAATGACATTTGCCACCCTCAAAACATGTGGCACTACTCCAGTGGGCAGTGAGGATGCAAAGATGGTGCAATCTCTTCCTTTGCTTCTCGTAGCAACCTTGGGTATATCCCATCTGGCCCAGGGGATTTATCTATCCTTACATTTTTCAAAATATTCATCACATCCTCCTTCTTAACATCAACCTGTTCAAGTAAGTCTGTTTTATGCCGTCCTCAGAAACATCAAGGTCCCTTTCAGTAGTAAATACTGAAGCAAAGTATTCATTAAGGACCTCCCCTATCTCCTCCAACCTCAGATACAGGTTCCCTCCATTATACCTGATTGGCCCTACCCTCAATCTGGCCATCCTCCAGTTTCTTATATAAGTGTAGAATGCCTTAGGGTTTTCCTTAATCTTACCCACTAAAGCTTTTTCATGCCCCTTCTAACTCTCCTATGTCCATTCTTCAGTTCCTTGCTGGCTACCTTGTAACCGTCTAAAGCCCAGGACAGGCTTGGAGGGAGGTGTTGGATGGTGTTGGGGGGCGGGAGGGTGATGTTGCATGGGGTTGGTGGGTGGGG
>NC_057732.1:16614247-16631420 GCF_004010195.1 Chiloscyllium plagiosum | reverse complement strand
GGGGGGGGGGGGGGGGGGGGGGTGCTGTGTGCTTCTGCAGTCTCCTGAACGGCGAGCAGACTTTAAAAACTCCGAGCCCCAGGGGAAAGGCATTTAATCGATTAACCGAATAATCGATTATCCAAATGAAATAATGCCCGCCCATTACATTCGTATAATTGAAGTTCCCCTGTAGTCAAGGTCAGGGAGTTGTGATCACTATCACCAAAATGCTCTCCCACCGAGAGATCTGTCACCTAACATGGTTCGTTGCCAAGCACCAAATCCAATATGGCCTCCCCTCTAGTCAGCCTAGCTACATATTAAGTCAGGAACCCTTCCTGGACATACCTGACAAAAACTGCTCCATCCAAACTATTTGAACTAAGGGGGTTCTAATTGATATTAGGCAAGTTAAAGTCACCCATGACAATGACCCTATTACTTCCACACCTTTCCAAAGTCTGCCTCCTAATCTGCTCCTTCGTGTCTCTGTTGCTATTGGGGGAATCTGTAGAAAATTCCCAATAAGGTGACTGCTACTTTCCTGTTTCTGACTTCCATCCATACTGACTCTATAGACAAACCCTCCTTGACAACCTCCCTTTCTGCAGCTGTGATACTCTCCCTCATTAGCAATGCCTCTCCTCCACTTCTCACCCCCCATTCCTTTTGAAACATCTAAACCCTGGAACATCCAACATGCCCCTGTGATAGCCAAGTCTCCTTAATGGCCACAACATCATAGTTCCAAGTACTGATCCATGCTGTAAGTTCATCACCCTTATTCCTAATACATCTTGCATTAAAGTAGACACACTTCTACCCATCACATTGACTGCACCTTTGCCCTATCAAGTGCCTATCCCTCCTCACAGACCCACGCTGTATCTGGCTGTTCACTACCTGCTCCACCATCTGACCTATAGCTCTGGTTCCACACTCTTGCCAATATAATTTAAACCCTCCTGAAGACTCTAGTAAACCTCCTGGCTAAGATATTGATGCCCCTCCAGTTCAGGTGCAAGCTGTCCTTCATACATAGGTCCCATCTTGCCCAGAAGGCATTCCAGTTATCCACATATCTGAAGCCTTCCCTCCAGCACCAGCTCTGCAGTCACGCCTTCATCTGCACACGTTCTCTGTTCCTAGGCTCAGTAGCCCATGGCACTGGTAGGAGTCCTGAGATAACTACTCTGCTCATCCTGCCTTCTAGCTCCCAATCTCACTCCCTACATTCTCTTTTCAGCTCCTTGTCCCTTTCCCTACCTCTGTCATTGATACGGATGTGTACCACAACTTCTGGCTGCTTTTGCTCGTGCCCACAGAATCTCCCGTCTGTTCCTCTCATGAATGAATCTCCTATCACTATTGCTTTTTTATTCTCCCCCCTTCCCTTCTGTGCCACAGAGCCAGAGACCTGGTCGCTGTGGCTTTCCCCTTGTAGGTTGTCACCTCCAACAGTATCCAAAATGATATATTCATTATTGACGGGAATGACCACAGGGGATCCCTGCACTACCTGCCTATTCCCATTCCCTCTACTGACAGTCACCTAGCTATCTTTATCCTGCAACTTAGGTGTGACTACCTCCCTATAACTCCTCTCTATCACCCCCTCAGCCTCCGGACTGATCCGAAGTTCATCCAGCCCCAGCTTTAGTACCCTAACGTGGTCTGTGACCGGAGTTGGATGCACTCCTCGCAGGCAAAGTCAGCTTGGGTCCACTTTTTAACAAAGTTGCTCATTTGTTTTGGGAAGGCAATATGTTTTATAGGGAAAGAACTTGGTAGGACACTTTGAGGTAGAGAAAGTAAGCAGAATGCCACAGTTTGGATGATGTATGGGAAGGAGAAGCATTGTGCCATATTACTTGGTAGGGAAAAAGGAGAAATTGCATGCCAAAGGTTTTGGAAAGTGTGAACAGCAGTATCTAGAAGCAATAAGTGAAATTAGATACATCCAAGAAAGCCTAGTCGTTGCAGATCAGTATATTAGCAATGTGGTGAGAAGGATTGGTCTAAGAAGTAGGTGTGGAGTCAAGCATAACAATTCTTGATAAGAGGGTCAACATGCTGTACAAAGGAAAGTAGAAAGAGAAAGAACCTGTTGAAGGATTTGGTCAATGAGAATATTTTCTATTTACTTGGTAGAACTATTAACTTATTCAGAGAATTCTTCAAAGTTTTGTATCACCAGGAATGATGCCGCACCAGGAATGGGCTGACACAGTGGATCAGTGGTTAGCACTGCTGCTTCCCAGCGCCAGGGACCTGGGTTTGATTCCAGCCTCGGGCGACTGCCTGTGCAGAGTTTGTACATTCTTCCTGTGTCTGTGTGGGTTTTCTCCGGGTTCTCCGGTTTCCTCCCACAGACCAAAGATGTGCAAGTCAGGTGAATTGGCCATGGGAAATTGCCCATAGCGTTCAGGGATATGTAGATTAGGTGCATTAGTCAGGGGTAAACATAGGGTAGGGGAATGGGTCTGGGTGAATTACTCTTCGGAGGGTCGGTGTAGACTTGTTGGGCCAAATGGCCACCAGACATTCTATTCTATTCTAATCATGAACCATGAGTGCATTGTGAAAGCAAAACTTTTAAAATTAAATTCAGGGAGAAAATATTCTTTGTAACTTGATTAAACATGAATTTTGCTTTAAAATGGAAGTAGAAATCTTACTTGCCCTTCCTTATAAAATTCTCTTACAAAGGAATTTATGGGAGAGATGTTGTATATGAAAATGTAGGATGTTGGAAAAACACTTTTTGACTCTGATCTCCAGCATCTGCAGTTCTCACTTTCTCAATATGAAAAAGTGTTGACTTCACTTGTTTGACACCTTTATGAGGTTCTAATAAGTGGTTTTTTTCTATTATTTCTTTTGTCAATGCCACAATGTGTCTTTGAGAAGGTTAAAAGGTGTCAAAACTTTTGTTGTTGATATTTTAATGGTCTGTTTGATTAATGCTTTTATAGGTTTGTGGGAACACCTCTTTTATTTCAAAAATTAAGAACAGAAAGCTTTTTTTCTAAGAAGTTTCACATATCTGGTGTTACCACAGGGATATCTGTACATGGCCTATATTGGATGAATGGGCATGGAGAATCCATGACTTTTTTGAAGAATATGTGCTGCTGTGGGGGTGGGTTGGATCATGTATTAGTTGAGGAGAAAGTGAGGACTGCAGATGCTGGAGATCAGAGCTGATAATGTGTTGCTGGAAAAGCGCAGCAGGTCAGGCAGCATCCAGGGAACAGGAGAATCGACGTTTCGGGCATAAGCCCTTCTTCAGGGCTTATGCCCGAAACGTCGATTCTCCTGTTCCCTGGATGCTGCCTGACCTGCTGCGCTTTTCCAGCAACACATTTTCAGCTCATGTATTAGTTGGCCTGAGAGCTTGGCGTTGGCCTGGGATGGGTTTAGTGTGAGAGCAGTTAGGCTAGAGAGCCTAAAATATAAATAAACAACTGTCATGGAGGCCTAGAGAACCAAGGTGGACCTTTTAAACAGCCTGCCCTTGGCAATCGGCTGTACCTATGGCCCATTCCAATTTTCTCTCAGCAGTGGTATATCTTGTCCCTGGATTGAAAAATAATCTTTAAAAGGGGTTTATATATTGTACTGGGCGATCTGTCAAGTCTGGAAATCCTACCTTAATCTACCCTCCTTGGTCGTGAAAATCTGCCACTATATCATCGAATTTATGGAGCTGATGTGTCATATTTTGAATCCATAACATTACGTCCATCCTCGTTATTAGTGAGCCCCTGTTGGCTCTTCTCTTTGTGCCAGAGAATTATCATTGTATGGTGCTGTAAGTCTAGCCCATTTACCATTCTGCTGATCTCTCCCTGCTTTCAAATTCTGAAGGGGCAATGCCAGACGGAGAGATTTACCTTTTCTTTGGGTGAGGTATAGTGGTCCTTTTCAGGACTGTTGGATTAGGATGGTCACTGCTTATTGAGTACAGTCAATAAAATAGCTTTGAAGCATCGGCAGTGTTATACTGCAGGAAATGTGGATGTCAGGATGTGTAAAACATCATTCCACTAACAGTAATAAGATGAAAAATTTTGACTTTTAGAATGTTACATCTGCGTTTCAAAACACAAAAATTGTCCACATTCTCAGCAGCTAAAGCTCAGTAAAATCTCCAAGTCTGGGTGAAGCAGATAGCTGACAGGGAACATCTTGCATGCCTGTCTATTTTGTGCTTTATTTATAGAATCACAGAATCCCGATAGTGTGGAAGCAGGCCATACTGACTCTCCAAAGAGCATCTCACCCTTCCCCATCCCATGGCTAATCCATCTAGCCTGCACATCCCTGGACATGATGGGCAATTTAGCATAGCCAATCCATCTAACCTGCACATCTTTGGACTATGGAAGGAAGCTGAAGCACCCAAAGGAAACCCAGGGAGAATGTGCAAACTCCACGCAGGCTGGAATCAAACCCAGGTTCCTGGCACTGTGAGGCAGCAGTCCTAATCATTGAGCCACCGTGTTGCCCCAATATCCTTCAATTTAATCTTCTTTCTTTTAGATTCTTGTATTTAATTTGGTCCTACCACAATGCAAGTTGATCACCTTTTTCTGTCTCCTCTAATTAGTCATCTTTTAATTCCGCAGTCTCACACCAATGCATCTTTCCAACTGGTATCAGTCCTCCCTCTGCTGCTTCTTCCTGACAGATCCATCTCTATCGCTTGCCTCACCATATCTCTCCTCTCTCTGCAATAGATGACAATGCCATTTCAGTCTCTCCTTGGTTATTTCCTTTGATGTTCTGACAATCATCATTGATCGACCCTGGTGTTCTGGTTCCTGAGCTTGTATTTTCTTGTTTCCCCATATATCGACCTCAGACATTTGAAACACCTCACTTTTTCTAAGTCTTCATCCATTTACCTTGAAACCTTTGCTTCCGTTCTCTTCTGTAGGCTCAAATTGACCAGCCATGTTTTGGATCTTTGGTCCATGGGGCTTCATATTGTAATTTTCAAGTGCTTTTCTCCAGTTCTTCAAATATTTGGACATATTCTCGTCATATCCATCCCATATTCGACTGAATCATTTAATAGCTTTAAGGCAGAGATTTCCAGATTCCTGCTCATTAAGGGGATGAAAGATATGCAGGATATGTAGAGTTGAGGCTAAAATCCAATCAGCCATGATATTATTCTTTAATGAGTGGCCTGATCTTGTTTTATGTTATATGCTTGTAATGAATAAGTTCAATAATTTTATGAATCGATATTTTATTGTTTATGTTAGCAAACTTTTTTGAATTTCTGCAAAGGTTGTTTTCATCCATTACCTGGAATGAATGGATTGATTTATGAGGAAAAGCTAGGTAGGCTAGGCCTGTGTCCTCTGGAGTTAAGATGAGTCAAAGGCAACATAATTGAAAAATGTAAGATCCTGTTGTGACTTAACCACTAGAAGTTGAAAGGGTGTTTCAGCTTGTGGGAGAATCTAGAACTAGGGTTATAGTTTAAACACAAGTGGTTGCCCATTTAATACAGAGATGAGGAACCATTTTTTCTTTGAGGCTTGTGATACATTGGAATTCCCTTGCTCAAAAGGCAGTAGATGCAGAAGCTTTAAATATTTTTGATAGAGGTAGCTGGATTCTAGATTGTCAAGAGGATGAAAGATGGTCAGGAATATGTAAGAATTTAGATTTGAAGTGAAAATCAGCTCAGCCACAACCTTATTAAATGATAAGGTTGGTTTGAAGGGCTGAGTGGCTTATTCCTTGCTGGTCTCTGTCTGTCAAGTATAAGTTTAAATCATTTTATGAATTATGTTTTATTGTTTGTTAGCAACCTTGGTTGAATTTCTTCAAAGGTTGCTTTCAGCACTCACCATACGTTCAGAAAACGATTAGTGGATCCCCTGGAGCAGTTGCTAAAATTAGCTATTTGTACTGTCCTCCAAGTGAACCGCTGCTCCTCCATCAATGTTACAGTGGGAGAGCAGGAGAACCCCTATAGAAATCCCAGCGCTTGTGTTCAGTATTAAATTGCAAGGCACTCTTAAAAAATATTGATCTTATTTTTTCTATTCCTTGGTTGCAAGTGGTAATTGCCATCTATCGTCAAATGTATTTTTTTCTGAATTTCAGGACTTTCTGGGTCAAGCGTTCTGCACATTGGGAGAGATAGTTGGTTCGCAGGGAAGCAGATTGGAAAAACCTCTTGTGTAAGTAAAACATAGACTATATTTGTGGCAAATGGGCACCATTAATCAGGGAAATCCTTCTGTCAAGCCTTGTACATTGCTTGCGTACAGATGGGTCAGCTTTAGATTCATATGGGACTTTGAACTACGCCCGCCCACAAAATTTGAATTTGTTACTCCTGCTTTTTGAGCTTTGAGTGCCCCTTGATATGACATTGCTGGTACATGTGCACTTCTGATGCAAGCTCTGGCAGAATATTGATGATCGAGTATTATTCCATGCGTAGTGATGCTGTGTTAATGGATCATGATGTCAAATAACATGTAACCCTGATTTCACATCGGTGCTGTCATTGCAGAGCTTCCTGCTTGACCAGGTTATCGAAACAGGGTCAACCACATTCAGTCACAGGAAGGACTCCTCACTAGAGCTACTTGAAGGAGTCGCTAACCTGATAAAACAGTTTCTATAGGCTGATGCTACCATAGGATTCTTCAAACCTGCTTAAGTCTGCAGGGAATGGTGTGACATTTGCTGAACAATCCTGTCCTGACTTCCAGGGTTTTGCACAAACTAGTTGTTCCTAGCCATGCATTGCATAGTCAGGTTGTGTGGGAATACAGTATAACGTGGAGGATGAGCAGAGAGCATGCAGTGAAGGGGAAGTTGCTGGTTGGGGAGAAGAGGGAGAAGTTCCCTTAGTAGCAGCCTGTCTCGTAAATAATTATCCAACCAGAGATTAAGCAAGGTATAGCTTCTGAGAAGTCTGCACTTTAGTCAGGACATCCTCATTAAAGTCTGCCAACTTCCGAAGCCACAACTGTAACCTCAGAGTAGGGCAAAGATGGCATTAATCCTCAGGCAGACAAATTGTTGAACTATTTTGCGACCCTGTTAGTGCCTTTACACTTTGCAGTTAATAACCAGAACAGCAGCAATCTAATCTTCCACTGTAGCACTCAGAGCTTGGGTGGCTGTTGGAAGCTGTGAATCAGCCATGCTTGAGTTCACAAGTAGAGTTGGCTATCGTGCTCATGCTGGAAAGCCTAGGCTCCAAGGTTTGGCCAAGCCCACTGCCAAATTGATGCTAGATCCATCCATGCACGCTGCCATTGACTGCAGCTTTCTGGCATTTCTCCTAATCCACCAAGTGTTTTATTGCACATACCCACAGGCCTGCATTTGTAGTGTCTAGAGCACTGTCCTTCATTTTACATGGAAGTTCCATCCCAATCCAAGTTGAACAGAACACCAAACGTTTTTTTGAGAATTATTGATATTCAGCCACTTATTCTATTAGACATGACTCAAAGTTTAGAATAGTGATAGTGGTAAATATTTGCACATTGACACTCCAGGAAAATACAAGAGGTGATAAATTCTGTTCGCCAGAGTGGGGAGTTTGGAGGCTGGAGGGCTTTAATCGAGTGGGATTTGCAGTGTACTTGAACCCTGCTGCCTATCTGCCTCCAGCTGAATTACGGAAATCCAGTGATTGACTTTCTCCTTCTGCTGATTGGAGGCCTTGTGGCCAATTAGTGACCATTTAAGGACTGAGTCTGACCACTGCTGGGCTCATCACCACATGACATGGTCAGTAAGTGAAACCATCCAGCCAGCTCTGGGTGCCTGGGGGTGTCCCTCGGTCAGCGGCACTCAGTGCCCGACTGACGGACTGAATATCAGGAAAAGGAGTTTCTGCTTAGAGCCAACATCCTGCCATTGCTGACAAGCAACTCCCTCCCTGAACACCCCCCCCCCCCACCCCCCCCGCCACTCCAATTCCCTTTCCTACCTCATTCCCAAATACAGAGGAACCTTGATTATTCGAAGGACATGGGTGGGCATATTTCATTTGGTTAATCGAATTCCGGATAATCGAATGCCGGATAACATAGTTCAGCCATGCATTGGGACCTTGCAATCTTGCCGGATCATCCAATATTCAGATTATCAAATGCTGAAAAATCAAGGTTCCTCTGTACTTTCCTGTAGCCTGCATTACTCTGTGATCCTGGGATTCCAGACCCTATGCTTCTGGCAATGCTCATGGCCTCTCCAGTGGTGCTGCTGAACTCTGATTGGCTGGCAGACATGGTAGGGTTACAGTCAACCCTTGGTGACTTGGGTATACCTTAGTGGTGACCTTGCTACTGTCCGTTAGATTTGGAGTAGGACAGACATTCCCTGAAAAAGACAATGTGGATTTATTGCTAGTTTTCCAGCTGGCAGTTGAGAGCTGTGACATGTTTTGATCACATAGATATATGCAGGATATTTTGTACCCAACCAATCTGTGCCAGTGTTTATGCTCTACTTGGGCTTCCTCCTGTCGCTTCGCCCCCATGTTAACCTACTATCATAACTGCCTAAACCCTCTGAAAAGTCTAGATGCATTTAAGAGATAGGTAGACAAGCATTTGATGAATAAGGGAATCGATGATTTTGATGGAAGGTTTAGGTGTGTAAAGCTATTAAATATAAAAGGGCCAATGTTAACACAAGGGTAATGCTGAGGTCCATTAAAGAACATTGCTGCACTTATCATTCCATTCTTGCTTAGATTCTGATCTGGGAAGTAAGTAATCCAATCTCATGCTATCAGCTCTCCCTAGCCTTCAACACATATTACTTAGTAGGTGCATGGGATTTCAGCAGAGCTGACCTATATTCTGATATTAACATCATATTCCCTCTCTGCAATTATTACCACTTCCTCTTCCTTTTTTTCTGTGACACCTGTGATCTCCAGGTTCCTCTGTTCTCTAACCTTTCCTCCTGCCGCATTTGTTCTTTCTCACCTTTCTCTACTGGAGAAAGCCCATCACATTTTTCACCCTCCTTCTCCAGTTCTGAAGAAGTCATATTGGCCCTGAAACACTACTCTGTTTTTCCCTCCACAGACGTTGACAGACTTGCTGAATTTGTCCAGAACTTGGTTTTTATTTCAGCATCTGCACTATTTTGCTTTCAAAAGCTTCAAAAATGGAATCAGATCCTACTCTATTGAGACCTTCCCCATTCATCTGGGCCTGACTCTGGACATCATTGGAAGCCCAGATGGACATTTTAGTGCTGCATTCAAATTTAAGGTTAACATGTACCAATGTACAGACATGTCTGCTGCCCTGGTTGGTGTCTAAGTCATGTGACTTAAGTTAAACTGAGGATCGAGATCTGCAGTGACTAAGCAATTTCAGGTGGACTGCTTACCAGCTGCCAAAAGATGAGGCCAGAACTTGAGATGGGGAAAGTCTTGACAAATTCAGCAAGTCTAGCAATATCTGTGGAGGGAGAAACAGCGATAGTTTTCAGGTCCAATATGACTTCTTCAGAACTGACGAATAGGGTGAAAAACGTGGTAGGTTTTCTCCAGTAGAGAAAAGTGGGAAAGAACAAATGCGGCAGGAGGAAAGGTGCAGAAAAGGTTAGAGAACAAAGAAACTTGGAGATCACAGGTGTCACAGAACAAAAGGAAGAGGAATGTTAACAATTGCAGAGAGGGAATATGGGGTTAACAGCAGAATATAGGTCACCTCTGCTGAAAGCACATACGCTTACTAAGTAATATTTGTTATAAGTTAATGAGAGTTTATAGTGCAAGATTAGATTACATACTTCCCAATATTATGAGCTGAACTACTGTTTCCACATGTTCCATTACACACGAGTAAACTATTGTTTGTACTGTATACAGTGAGAGCAAAAATAAAATTAATTAGTAAAAGCTCTGTAGCCATGATCTCAGGCTGGTACCTGTGTGTACATTGAAAACAACTAGCTCTATATCTCTGTTCTTCATTGATTGAAGGGATTACTTGTTGTATGCAGAAAGAAAATTTCCTCGCATTTAATCTCAATGAAATGAAAGTTATCCTCTTCAGTTTTCTATTGTTCTTTTACCCCTGCTTCACATCCTTTTCTTTAATCGAAGGAGTTTATTGAAGCTGTGTGCAGGTGCAAATGTCACTACCATCCAGTATTGTCATTACTGTGTTTTTGCAAAGTAGTTCTCTGAGTCTAAACTTCTTTAGAAAACTTCATGGGTGTGGTTTACTTTAAATCTGTACAGCATGAGTAATCTGCCAGTTCTAAGGTAGGCTCGCCGGTCACTTCCCTGCCTTTAAGAAGTTTTAGTGATTTGGATCAGGACCATGAATTAGATTATTTAGTTGACAGTTTTGTGCTTTTGCTATTTTTGTGGGATTGATGAGTATGTGGAAAGATCGAGATCTTACACTGCAAGATTGACTGGTGATTCAACAAACTGGTTACCTGTAGATTATTACAGGGCAATTCAATGGAAATGTTATCATTGAATTAAGATAGAAATCAAAGCAAACACTTGCTGGTTTGAGACAGAAATCCTGATTGCACTTTGGACTGAGAGAGCTGCCATGAGATATGAGAGTAAAGTTCCTCTTTGTTATTGCTTGACTACCTTGTGGTGAATCCTACCCTTTTCTCTTAACCTTGGTCCTGAAACCAAAGCATGCTGCTATGTGTGTACTCATCCTAAGTGGAAAATCACAAAAATTGACGATGTTCCTCTCTGTGGCGGGCCAAGGCATCAGTTGAGTCCCAGTTTTATAACTCCTACCTTTGAGTCAGAGATCATAAGTTTGAGTCCCACACCAGTCTGTAGGCACACAATCCAGGCAGACATTTCAGCACAGTACCTGGTAAGTGTTCTATTGTTTGAGGTGACATTTTTATTTTAAACTTTAAACAGCCCTTGCCTGAATTCTCAGATGAATGTAAATAAACTTATGTCATCCTGAAGGAACAGGGGTGTTTTCCCCATGACCTGATTAATATTTACCATTTAAACAACAAAACCAAAACAGATTATTTGGCCATTTATCTAATTACTGTTTTTATGTAGTTGTTACGCATGTATTATCTACTATGTTTTCTTGTATTAAGATAGTGACCACAATTTAAAAAGGTCCTACATTTGCTATGACGCACTTTGAAATGTTATGAAATATTGAAAATGCAGATTTTATGTACTTAACCACGGCTTAGTGGTCTCAAATTTGAGCTAGTAATAGTGGCAAAGTTGCCAGTTATTCACTGTCATTACTCCTCTGAGACTGACAGCACTGTCAATAGCCTGCATGTACACAGTGAAGTGCAGCCACTTAAATATGTTAGTGTCTGTTCAGAGGGTGCATTGTGAAGTTTGTCCCCCACTTTCCCCAAACAGTAATCAAATAAAAATCCATTGAACTGATGTGGAATTCCATATTTACATTATTAATCCAGCTGTAAAAACAATACCTTCGAACAAGCTACATCTCACTGGGTAGGTTTTGTAACTGGGTTTTGATGTGGGGTAATAAGTCATAATTATGTAATTACTGAACAGCCTCACTGGCCCTGACAAAGAAATGTTAAACTTGTTAAACTTCAAAGGCCTTCATTACGATTGTAAATTCCACCATGTTGTATACCCTTTTAAAGGTTATGATGTTTTAACTTCTGCTTGCAATCTATGTGTAAATCCCAATCATTTATTTTCATTCCTATTTGTAAAATGTATACATTAAATGCAAAAGGGTTCAATGGTTTTTAATTTCTGGTTTGCTGTCTGCAAGAATACTTAATGAGATTGGTACTTATCCTGTTGGATACCTGGAGATTTCCTTGACTTAAACTAACTTTGGGAAGCGAAAGTCTGCACCACAGGTTGCTTGATCAGTCTGGGAAATTTTATTTGAAGCTGTTGCTGAGTGCTGTTTCTTCCCTATTGGCTACAAGATCTAGCCATTCTTTTTAAATTCGGCAGTACTGGAGCTGTGATGAAAAATGTACTGGTCATAACTTCAAATAGCTACATCTATTGTGTTTGAGGACCATCTTAGCAAGACATAGAATTAAAGGCACCCTTTAAAGTTGTTGCTATGGAGTTGTGAACTCTACATTGCATTGAAGGAAATTGCAGGACATCAACTTGACAGCAGCATGACACGTGTTCCCATCGATGATGCTGACAACAATTTAGTGGTCATGTTCTTTTTTTAAAAATATAACTTGCCAACAGTAAGTAAACAATGCTTATGTTTATAGAACTATGAATATAAAGAACATATAGAACCAAGAGCCGACATTAAATAGGAGCAGTTAGTAATTAGATATTAGAGTTCTGTTTTTTGTTTCAGAGACCTCGAAGGACATTTTGTTCCTCACTATGTTTTGGATGAAAATTGACGATTTATGAAAACAAATACTGCCAGTCTTGTGAAATGCAATTTCTTTCCAAACCTATACTTGATATTAGCAAGATGTGTCAAAGACTAAAAATCATACAACACCAGGTTATAATCCAACAGGTTTATTTGGAAGTACAAGCTGTTGGAGCGCCACTCCTTCATCAGGTAGCAGCACTCCGACAGCTTGTACTTCCAAATAAACCTGTTGGACTATAACCTGGTGTTATGTGATTTTTAACTTTGTGCATCCCAGTCCAACACTGACACCTCCACATTGTGTCAAAGACAGATAACTCAGATAACTCTGAAAACTCTTTACTGACTCAGCAGTGCAGCTGAAGAAATCAGATTGTCTTTCACATAACATTCAATTTCCTAAAAATAACTTTTTTGCAAGCTTTTACAATTGAAGTTGTCTAATTCTAGAACTAATGCCTGTTTACTTTTGCAACTTGTTTATATCTAGTGAGAGCTCATTTTGAACAGCAAAAAAATTTCATTAGCAATTTTCATTGAGACATTGTCTCTAATAGCTTTAAAAGGTGAAAAGAAAGTACTGATTTTCTCCAGTGCCCATCCTTCAATATGTTTTGTTTTAAAAGCTAAGACCAGTCAAATCCAGAAAAACTGTTCCAACGTAAGATCAGGTAATAACCTCTGAATACAAATCGATGAGTGTTTTCAGAAAAGCTGGTTCATATGCGGAATGACCTACAGTTGTAACATTTAAAAGACATTTGGATAGGTACATGAATAGGAAAGATTTAGAGAGATATGGGCCAAATGCAGGCAAGTGGGATTAGTTTAGTTTGGGAAACTTGGTCAGCATGGATGAGTTAGACCGAAGGGCCCGGTTTCTATTCTCTATGACTCTCTGACTCGACGATTGAAAGTTATAAGGGGAGTACATTTAAATCATCAAACTTCTGTCAGCTCCTTGGAAGGTTGAAATTATCTTTATACCATAAATCAAGCTGAAGGTTCCCAGTGGAAACGTTAATCTGTCTTCTCTCTTTGTGAATAGAGCACATTTTCAATTTCTGTTTCAATTTCATTTCTATGTTCTTTCTTTCATTCTGGTAGTTTAATATTTGTCCAGAATTTTTTGGATGTAATAAAATTTCATGTCTTTATGCATATAATTATTCTCCTTCCTTTTGAAAGAAGTTTTTACTGTATGGAATGAGTAGAGAACTTTCTCTCATGGAAAGCTGAGTGTTATGCAGTGTTAAAGTGCCAGGTCCTTCTCATTCTGCCAGGCAGTATCAAACCCTAATTGCTTGGCCTGACCTTTCTAAGCCCTCTTTCCCCACTTATTTTAGAAAATGATATTTTGGGTGTTTTCAACTTTTTTTTTGATGTTGGACTGTAAATGTTCAATGTGGTAATTTCTTCACCTATTAAGAACATGTCCATCAAGGGGTGTGGCATCTGTCAATTACAGACAGAAACTCTGCAATTTCCCAATGAGTGGGAAATGTGACCAGGCTGTCATTTGGAAGATTGACCTTCTGAACCACTCATGGATTCATACATATATTACATAGCTAAGCAGATTTCAGTTACATGTTCCTGTCTGTGTTTAGCTGGATTCCAGTTAAACTCTATTGTAATATTAACGAGTTTTGAGAAGATTTGTAGCTCAGGTTGAGGTTTTGGATGTAGGTTTGCTCGCTGAGCTGAAAGGTTCATTCCCAGACATTTTGTTACACTACTAGGTAACATCTTCAGTGGACCTCATGCGAAGCAATGCTGAAAATTCCTGTTCTCTATTTATATGTTTGGGATTCTTTGGGTTGGTGATGTTATTTCCTGTGGTGAAGTCATTCCTGTTCCTTTTTCGGGGGGTGGTAGATGGGGTCTAACTCGGTGTTTTTGTTGATAGAGTTCCGGTTGGAATGCCACGCTTCTAGGAATTCTCGTGCATGTCTTTGTTTGGATTGTCCTAGGATGGATGTGTTGTCCCAGTCGAAGTGGTGTCCTTCCTCACCCATATGTGTGGAAACTTGTGAGAGAGGGTCATGTCTTTTTGTGGCTAGTTGGTGTTCTATCATAATATAGATTAGAGTGGTGCTGGAAAAGCACAGCAGTTCAGGCAGCATCCGAGGAGCAGTAAAATTGACGTTTCGGGCAAAAGCCCTTTATCAGGAATACAGAATCCTGTATTCCTGATGAAGGGCTTTTGCCTGAAACGTGGATTTTACTGCTCCTCGGATGCTGCCTGAACTGCTGTGCTTTTCCAGCATCACTCTCATCTAGACTTTGGTTTCCAGCAGCTGCAGTAATTGTTTTTACCTTCTATTATAATATAGTACAATGACTTGCATGGTAACATGTTGCCTTGATTACCTTAGTGATCTTCTGGATAGACACTTTAAAAATCCAATAAGATGAAACAATCATCATGCATTAAAAGTGTGACAAACTTTGTGTCACATATTACTTGCCCGAGGAAAGTTATCTTCTTGGACTGATGCAGTCATTCTGTTGTGGGTGCTCACACAGTGCTGCTTTGAAGGGAGTTCCAGGATTTTGAAACCATGACTGGGAAAGATTGGTGATATAACTCAAGTCAAGATAGTGTGTTGATTGCAGGGGAGCTTGCAAGGATAACCCCATGTGTTTGCTGCTTTTACTTCAGAAGGTTGTGTATCCAGAAAGTGCTGTCAGGCAAGTTTTGGTCAGTTGGTACCATATATCTTGTACGTAGTCCTGCCTATGTTCATCTGTTTTGGAGAGAACAAATGTTTAAGTTGATGGATACAATGATAACTGAGTGTGCTGTTTTGTCCTGGATGAGTTGAGCTTTTTGACATTTAGAGCTGCACTCTTCCAGGCAAGTGGATAGTCTGCCAGCTCATTACTAACCTTCTGCCTTGTTGATGGTACACAGGACTTTGGGAGTTAAGGGAGCAGTTCCTCACCTCTGAATTCCCAGCCTCTGACCTGCTTGATATGACTAGTCCAATTCAGTTTCTTGTAAATGATGGTGCACTGAATGTTGACAGAGGGATATTTAGGTTGGGATAGTTATGTCATTGAATGTCAAGGAGAGGTGATTAGATTTTCTCTTGTTGGAGATGTTCTTTGCATTCCACTTCTGAGTTATGTTATTTGCCATTTATCAGTGCAAGTCTAGATGTTGTTTAGTTCTTGCTGCACATGGACATTGAGTGCTTCAGTATCTGAGGAGTTAGTAGTGCTGAACATTGTGCAGTCATCAGTCATCATAAATGCTCAGTTCTGACCTTTGATGGAAGAGAAAGTCATTGATGAAGCAGCTGAAGATGGTAAGGCCAAAGCAATTACCCCAAGAAATTCTTGCAGAAATGTCCTGGAGGTGAGGTGATGGGTCTCTAACAACAATCTTCCTACGTGCCAGGGTCTGAGTCCAGCCAGTGGAGAGTTTCTCTCCTGATTTCTATTCACTTCAAAGTTGCTAGAGCTCCTTGATGCCACACTTAGTCAAATGCAGCCTTGATGACAAATGCAGTCACTTTCACCTAAGTTTCTGAATTCAGCTCTTTTTGTCCATTTTTGGACCAATGTTGTAATCAGGTTAGATGTTGAGTCGGCCTGGCAGCCGAGTGTCAAGGTACAGGTGATTGCTACATTAGTGCCTGTTTATAGCACTATCAATAACACTTACAATACTTTGCTTATATTTGAGAGGAAGCTGATGAAATGGTAATTAGCTGGATTGAGTTTATCTTTCCTTTTGCATACAGGACATGTCTGGGCTATTTTCCACATTGATGGGTAGATATTGCTGCATAGAACGTCTTGTCCAGATGTGCAGCTCATTATGGAGCACAAGTACTTCATTGTACTGCCAGAATATTGTCAGGGTCAGTAACGTTTGCAGTAACCAGTTTTTTCAGCCATTTAGTGACAACATATGACATGTATAACATTGGCTGAAAATTAGCATCTGTAACCTTTAGGACCTCTGGAGGAAGCTGATATGATTATCCACTCAGCACTTCTGGCTGAATTTTGTTGCAAGTGCTTCAGCCTTGTCTATTGCACTGACTTCCTGGGTTCCTTCAGTCTTAAGATTGGGGCGATGTGTGCTGTGCTCTCTTCCAATTATTTGTACAATAGTCCACCACCATCCATGACTGCAGGTAGCAGGACTTTGATCTGATCTGCTGGCTGTGACTGTTTATTCTTTCTATTACATGCTGCTTGTGTTGGCACGCACATGGTCTTGTTGTAACTTCACCTGGTTGATACACATTTTTAAGTAGCGAGCTTTGAGAAGATTTGTAGCTCAGGTTGAGGTTTTGGATGCAGGTTTGCTCGCTGAGCTGAAAGGTTCATTTCCAGACATTTTGTTATCTTACTAGGTAACATCTTAAGTGGGCCTCATGCGAAGCATTGCTGAAAATTCCAGCTTTCCATGTTTGGGTTTCTTTGGGTTGGTGATGTTATTTCTTGTGGTGATATTATTTCCTGTGGTGAAGTCACTGTCTGTTCCTTTTCTCAGGGGGTGGTAGATAGGGTCTAACTCGATGTGTTTGTTGATAGAGTTCTGGTTGGAGTGCCATGCTTCTAGGAATTCTCGTGTGTGTCTTTGTTTGGCTTGTCCTAGGATGGATGTATTGTCCCAGTCAAAGTGGTGTCCTTCCTCATCCGTATGTGGGGATACTTTGTGAGAGAGGGTCATGTCGTTTTGTGGCTAGTTGGTGTTCGTGCTAGTTTTCTGCCTGTTTGTCCAATGTAGTGTTTGTTACAGTCCTTGCACGATACTTTGTAAATGACGTTAGTTTTGCTCATTGTCTGTATAG
>NC_057732.1:16582087-16613898 GCF_004010195.1 Chiloscyllium plagiosum | reverse complement strand
TATACATCAGGGGTCGTGGGTCATATTTTACAGTCTGCACTGGTAAATCTTCCCTTTGAATTACCTACAAGTCCGTCGGAGTACTGACCAAGTACAACCCCAGTCTCCCTATGAGATCCTGACCCATCAGATTTAAAGGATGAGAATTGGAATGTTTTCCCATTACTAGTTTCACACAATAGGGGTACGGAAAGTTTCTCTTGCACCACAACTTCTGATTGTGTTCAGGAACCTTCCACTCATCTTTATTTGCATTGATTGTCTAAACTGGCTTAATTTAAGGACTGATTATGTTGCCCCTGTATCTACCAAAAAGGTAACTGGTGTACCTTCTATATATAACATAGAGGTAGGCATCGACTTATATGCATCATTGTTATATTGTTAATTTTCTATTACAATCGACAGCAAGTCTTCCCAACTGCTCAACTTCAGAAAGCAGACTCATCTGTATCCATGGTGACAAACATCTAATTCATGACCTTCCTTTGCATGTCCCTTTTTGGTTGTTCTTACATGTCACATCCCAGCTCCACCATATGCCATCAAGGTGACATTGCTCAGTTTTACAGCATCTTCCTTAGGGTCACCATTTTTTCCACATTTTTAGGATAAGGTCTTCTGGTGTAGTCTGAGTGGGCTCACATTACTTTGTTCTCTGACATCAAGCGTCAGCTTCAGAGTTATGGTTCTAGGTTTCTTTCCTATCCCCCCCTTCTCAACCAGAATGTTTGTGTGAATTTCTTTTCTCTGGGAACTGCTACATCATTACTAGAGTCATAGAGTCCTACAGCACAGAGAGAGGCCCTTTGGCCCAAACTGGTCTATGCTGACCAAAATGTTCATCCACGCCAACCCCATTTCCCTGCACTTAGCCCATATCCTTCTAAACCTTTCCTATCCATGTATTTATCCAAGTGACTTTTAAATGTTGTTAATATGCCCGCCTCAACAACTTCTGCTGGGAACTCATTCCATATGCATACCAAATGGAAAAAGAGTTGCCCACAGATTTCCTTTTATTCTTTCCTCTCTAACCTTAAACCAATGCCCTCTAGTCCTCGTTTCCCTAATCCTGGGAAAAAGACTGAGTACATTCCCCCTATCCATGCCTGTCATGATCTTCCACACTTCTATAAGATTCTCCCCTCAGTCACCTACATTCTAAAGAAAAACGTTCTAGCTTGTTCAATTGCGACCTATAATGCAGACCATTGAGTCCAGGTAACATGCTTGTAAATTTCTTCTGCACTCTTTCCAGTTTAATAACATTCTTCCTATAGCAAGGTGACCAAACTGAACGCAATACTCCAAGTGCTGCCTCACCGATGTCCTGTACAACTGCAGCATACCTTCCCAACTTCTATACTCAGTGCTCCAACTGATGAAGACCATTGTACCAAAAGCTTTCTTCACTGCCCTGTATACCTGTGACTCCACTTTCCAAAAACTATTCATCTTAACTCCAAGGTCCCTCTGTTCCATTACACTCCTTAAGGCCCTACCATTTACCATGATACTCCTACCTTGACTTGACTTTCCAAAATGCAAGTCATTACACTTATCAATATTAAACTTCATTTGTCATGTCTCGGCTCACTTCCCCAGTTGATTAAGGTCCTGCTGCAATTTCCAATAACCTTTCTTATTATCCATGATACCTCCTATTTTAGTGTCATCAGTAAACTTACTAATCATGCCTTGTACATTTTCATCCAAGCCATTTATGTAGATAACAAACAGCAAAGGGCCCAGCACCAACCCCTGACATACACCACTAGTCACAAGTCTCCAGTCTGACAAGCATCCTTTTGCTATAACCCTCACTTCCTCCCATCAAGCCAATTGTGTATCTAATTTGCTGGCTCCCCTGGATTCCACGCGAGCTAACCTTCTAGAGCAACCTACCATCTGAAATCTTATCAAAAGCCTTGCTGAAATCCATGTAGACTTTGTCTACTGCCCTGCCCTCATCAGCCTTATTGGTCACATCATCAAAGAACTCTCACAAATTTGTGAGGCACCGTGTCCCACACACAAAGCCATGCTGACTACTCCTAATCAAAACCTGTCTTTCCAAATGCATGTATATTTTATCCCTCAGAATTTTCTCAAGTAGCTTACCTGACACAGGTATTAAGCTTGCTGGCGTAGTTCCTAGGTTTTTCTTTGCAGCCCTTCTTGAATAAAGGCGCACCATTCTCTACCCTCCAGTCTTCCAGGACCTCACCTGTGGCTAACGATGATGCTAAAAAATATCAGCCAGAGCCCCTGCAATTTCTTCGCTCACCTCTTGCAGGATTCTTGGATATATCTGGTCAGGACCAGAAGATTTATCCATCTTCATACATTCTAATACATGCAACACTCCTCTACTGTGAAGTAGACTGTCCCCAAAATATGACTACCTAACTTCCCCAAGTTCCTAACTCTTCATGTCTTTCTCCATGGCAAACACAGAGGAGAAATATTCATTGAGGGCCTCGCCCATACATGTCCACTTTGGTCCTTGAGGGGTCATATTCTCTCTCTAGTTATTCTTTTTCCTTTAATATACTTAAATAATCTCTTTGGATTTACTCTAATCTTCTCAGCCAAGGCTATCTCATGCCCCCTCTTTGCCCTCTTAATTTCCTTCTTCAGTAAACTCCTGTACTCCCTGTATACCCCCAGAGATTCCCTTGAACCCAGCTGCCTGTTCCTGATCTATGCCTTCTTTTTTCTAGTCAAAGCCTCAATATCTTTCATCATCCAGGGCTCCCTATTCCTACTTACCTTGCCCTTCCCCCTTACAGGAACATGTAGAACTTGAACTCTAGCTATCTCACTTTTAAAGACTTCCCACTTGCCAGAAGTCCCTTTGCCTGCAAACAAACTACTCCAATCAACTCCTGCAAGCTCCTGCCTAATTCCATCACAATTCGCTTTGCCCCAGTTTAGAACTTGAACCCATGGACCAGTTTTGTCCCTCTCCATAACTATTTTAAAATTAATAGAATTACAGTCACTGGTCCCAAAGTGCTTCCCCACTGTCACCACAGTCACCTGTCCTGCTCAATTTCCCAAGAATATGTTGAGTTTTGCCCCTTCCTACTTAGAACCCTCTATACTCTGCTTGAGGAAGCTTTCCCAAACACACTTGACAAATTCCACCCCATCTGAGTTCTTAATGCTCTGGCAGTCCCAGTCTATGTTTGTGAAATTAAAATCCCTTACTATGACAACCTTATTGCTCCTGCAAGTCTCCCAAATTTCTTTGCATTTTGGTTCCTCTCATTCCCATTGACTATTTGGGAGCTTGTAGTATAACCCCATTAACATCACCAGCCCCTTCTTATTTCTTAGGTCCACCCACAGCGCCTCACTGAAGGATGATCCTTCAGTTATTTCATCTCTGATTACTGCAATGATACTCACCTTAATCAAAAATGCAACTCCCCCTCCCCTCTTTCCACTACTTCTGTCCTGCTTAAAGCACCTGTACCCTGGTACATTAAGCTGCCAGTCCTGTCCCTCCCTTAGCCATGTCTCTGTAATGGCTATAACATCCCAGTCCCATGTACCTATCCATGCTCTGAGTTCATCAACTTTTCTGTTATGCATTTGTATGGATCATGTGTCTGTTATGTTCTCAAACTCATCATCATCTTCCAGGGTATTGCTGTTTTATTTTCTTTATTCTTTTGTTGTGTCTCTGGTATTGCTTTTCAATCTCATTTCTTTTGATGTGTACTTCTTCTTCCAGTGATTGGGTTTCCCAGAATTCTGCAGTTTAATCTGGGTGTGGGACATTTCCTTCAGTTTGTGGAGTCATCAATTTATCCACAGCTCCTGCATATTTTTCTCCATCTTGTGTGCATGCATTTGTTGATTTTCAATTGCATTTACCCTTCTGTCTTTCTCTTGTCTCAACATTTGGAGTCATTTGGATTGTCAGCATTGTCTTCTGTTTGCCAGTGGCTTCATGTATTCTGGTCATGAGAAAACCTGCAATGTTGAGAGCTTCAATCTGAGCTTTTTATACATCAGGGTGTAGAGTCCCAAATGAACATATCTACCAATGTCTCAGTGTTTTCTTTGAAATTACAGTTGCTGCCTGTGTTTCTCAATCTGTTTGACCCAAAGGTTTGACTTAAGCTTGAGATCCGTGGTGAATTTCTCAATAACTTTGTTACTTCCTCACTGATCTCTCAGCTGTTGAACAGATGTAATTCTTTCTCTCTCTGTCTCTCTCCCTCTCTCTCCTTCCTGTAAAAGGATGGAACTGAACCTTTTCTCTTCACTTGTGCTTTTTAGAAAATTATTGAACTGCACTTTTGTTTTAAGCTTCTCAAATACCTTTACATCATCACGGGTCTCCCAATTCATCACGAGCTGGCATTGTGTGCTTACTGCCATTGAGATATCCATTTAATTTTGCACTGTTCACTCAGTTTATTTGCTCTCACTGTGGGACTATTTTGGATTGATTTTTCTCCATATCATTCAGCATTTGGTTCATTAACGATGCTTAGCTTTACTCTCAGACATCTGCTGCCATTGTGTTAGGGTTTTGCTTTTGTAGTAATTTAAAGTAATCACGCTTTAAAACTCAAATGCTGGAACTTTCATCAAGTGTATTTCTTGCAGCTGTTCATGTGGATCATGGTCTACACATTGTCGTATTGTACCCTGACTGTTGTGCAGTTTTAAGTCATGAGATATTTTTATCAACAATTATACCATGCATAAGAATATAGTTCCTAACTGTTTTCAAAAATTGTAACAATATAATTGGGGGATAAAATGCAGATGATACTATGTCTAACAAATAAACATAAAAATAAACTGGAAAGTGAATCATGTTTAGCTGTTTGTAGACACAGTTACTTGGGTAATAACTTGCAGATTTTGATATTTTAAGGATCTTGGTTGCCTGTTAGTCACATTGACAAGGTGATGACCTAAAGTTTTTTGATCATCTGTAGTCTACTGCAATGGGTCTGGGTGGGTTACTCTTCGGAGGGTCGGTGTGGACTTGTTGGGCTGAAGGGCCTGTTTCCATACTGTAGGGAATCTAATCTAGGTTAACAGATGTTTAAATATGTTTGATGGCTCAAGGTGGGTTGGAATGGGGTATTGGTAGAGGGTCAAAGGGTGTTTTTGGGTTTGTAGGGAATAAAGAATTCTTAATCTGGCTCTGTTGGGTTTATACCTTTCTCTTATGTTTCCTATTGCAATGGTACCTTTTCATAATTGTACTTTTGCTGATTTGCCACCAGGTTATATTTAACATCTTTGCCTACTAAAATATAAAGGCCCCAAATCCTTTGCAGATGGTAGCTACCAAGCAATTGCTGCCCTTGTATTCAACGTAATTTGTATTAATGTAAAGCAACTTAATTAACTTCACGTGAACTTGTCCCAAGAGGAAAAGAGCATGTGTTTTTAAAAATTAGTAGAGAAGAGGAGAAGATTTATGAATGCCTTCCCAAAACATTTCTCTTTGAAAGTATGACTTCATTGTTCTTGAATATAGCTTTATCAATAATTGTATAAAATTCTTTGAATCTCTTTTAAAGTGATGGTGGTTGTATTACAGAATATAAACTGCACTGTGCTAGTCATGGATATTAATATACAAAAACACCCCTTCATATATTCCTTCCAGCTTTAATCACAAATGAATAATATTTACAACAAAAGTTGATTCTGAAAATCCGAAACAAAAAAAAGCAGAAAGCATTGGAGAAAGTGAGTTTTGAGAATATTTGTAGCTCAGGTTGGGGTTTTGGATGTTGGTTTGCTCGCTGAGCTGGAAAGTTCATTTCCAGACATTTCATCACCCTATCAGGTAACATCTTCAGTGGGCCTCAGGTGAAGCACTGCTGAAAACGCCTGCTTTCTATTTATATGTTTGGGTTTCTTTGGGTTGGTGCTGTCATTTCCTGCAGTGATATTATTTCCTGTGGTGAAGTCACTTCCTGTTCCTTTTCTCAGGGGGTGGTAGATAGGGTCTAACTCGATGTGTTTGTTTGTTAGAGTTCCGGTTGGAATGCCAACCAGTTGGAGAAACTCAACAGGTCTAGCGGCATCTCCGGAGAGAGAAACAGATATAATAATTAAAATGGAGAAGTTTCATCTTGGACTTAGAACGTTAACTCTGTTTCTCTCTCTACAGATACTGCTTGACTTACTAAGTTTCTCCAATATTTATAACAATATGACTGGTAAAATATTATTTTTTATTTAATTTTTTTTGGGTTATATCCTTTGAGCTATCCATGTTATTTTTATAATAATTAGCTGGTTTGGCATATGGCATGATATGGTATACCATAGAGTAGATATTGCAAATGCACACATCAGCATGGAGCCTTATCAACCGGGAATGCAAATCATCACTAGTTAGCACTATCGCCTCACAGCGCCAAGAACCCAGGTTTGATTCCAGCCTTGGGTGACTGTCTGTGTTGAGTTTACATGTTCTCCCTGCGTCTGCATGGGTTTCCTCTGGGTGCTCTGGTTTCCTACCACAGTCCAAAAATGTGCAGGTTAGGTGAGTTGGCCATGCTAAATTGCCCATAGAGTTAGGTGCATTAGTCAGGGGGGTAAATGGAGGGAAATGGGTCTGGGTGGGTTACTCTTTGGGGGGATTGGTGTGGACTTGTTGGGCCAAATGGCCAGTTTCCACACTGTAGGGAATCTAATCTAAATCCACACCTGGAGGGTTGAGATCAGATTAGTTCTACAGCACTTAAAGAGTTAAGATTTCTATAGACACTGATTGTTTCTAGAAAGTGGTTTGAATTCCCAGTGATTAATTTAAAGGAATTAATTGTGAGATTTAAGTTAAGATTTTCACTGTAACAAACAAACTAAAATCAACATTGACTAAACACTTCTCTGTAGGCAATTAATGATAGCAGATTAGTTTTTGAGCATGACTGATAACCACGCATCATATTTATTAATTACTTCATACACTGCACAGAATTGCAGTCTTTATAGAAATCACTCTGAAGTTACTCCCAGTTTCCAACAGGTTCTTTTCTCCCACGTTCCTCAATTTTCTGACAATCTCTGAGCTGACCTCTACTCTTCACTCCAGCTCCATTGCTTCCTTCCCACAGCCATTTTTAAGTGAATCCTCTATATCCATAAATTTCATTCATTGGATCAGCAGATATGTTCCCATGAGCAATCTTCCTGGCATTGAATAGAAAACAGCTAGTTTTCAAAATTGTTGTAATAGCATATCTTTCTGATCTCTGAACAGAGTTTCTGAATCTGACAGCATGAAAGTGTGTACACTCACTCATGGCAAAATTAACAGCTCTGTACTTTGTGTTCAGGTGTAAAACCTGGCACTTGACCTTCAGTCTGGTTTGACCTGGGCTCCTTGACCCAGTGATAACCCAGGTTGCTCTAGCTTGTCATTAGACAGAGCTAGTATCAAGTAATGTGCTCCAATGAATCTTGAATTAAAATAGATAATTCAAAACTAAACAACTTGCAAAGCATCAAGCAAATGTAGCACCTTACAAGCCCTAGAAACACCACCAAGCCAATCAATTGCCTTCTATAGAGTATTCATGTTTGTTATTGATTAAAGATAGCATTCTATTTGTACATAGCAAAGTTCCACATTCAGCAATGTGATAAATGACGAGATAACTTAGATTGGGGATGAGCCATCAAAGGTTGAACAAGCCAGAGCAAATTCCATGATCAACTCCAAGGAATATCGTAGGTATTTTATATCCACCTGAATGGGCATATATTTTAATATTAATGTGAATTTCCAGTGCAGAATAGGCCATTACGTACTAGTTTGTGGTGGTGTTCATATTCCACATGTGGCTCTGATCATTCCACCTCAGCTCAAACTTCTAGATTCACTTATGCATCTATAAAGTCCCACTTCAGCTGCTCTCTTTCAAGGCTAAAGTCTATTCTCATGGTAGTATTCCCTTAGAACTCATTTCTCTGGCTCAGAGATCAACTCATAAGATGTTGATTTTATCTACCTTGCTCTCACCCGTCAAGGTGGAACACATTATATAGGCTTGAGACCAATATCATTTGCTAACGTAATACTGTTATAATTTAATCATTAAGTTATCTACTCTTTAAGATTTGAAGTTACTTCATTTGAATTATTTGGTAATTTGTATTGAAATGGCGTGAAAAATCTTGTGTGGTTTATCCAAAAGTTGTTTGATCAAGTTGGTGAATAATTTTTTTCTAAGTTAAAGGTTATTTCAAACTAATGAGGCTAAATTATACATTGTAGTGGGTGGTTGTAAAAATCATCTGGTCCTCTTAAGTCCTTCAGGGAAATAAAACAGTTAGCCTTGTCTAGTCTGCCCTAAATGTGATTCCAGATCCATAGCTATGTGGCTATTTCTTAATTGTGAACTAAAATGCCCCGAAAAATCATTTGTTTGTATGAAACCAACACAACAAAAAAAAACTCAAATAGGACTGCACAGAACACGTCGTATCACATGGTAAATTCAAGTATTGATAAACTCTCAATCTGCCCAGCTGTTTTGTTAAGTCTTCTTCACTGGCTTCTGGGTAGCTTCTGTCAAAACTGGAAGAGCTGTCCCACAGATGAATCAAGCAACAGGCTCTGACATGATGATACTCAAAGAATCATACCTTACAACTAATGTCCTAGATCTCGTCATCTCCAACCCTGAGTATATGCTGTCCCAGAGGTGGTGGCACACTCAGGAGAGTATGATGCTGGGAATTCTCATAATTGACCTCAGGCTCTACTGCCACTGTTAAATCTCCCATCATCTGTATCCTTGGGGTTATCATTGTTCAGGAATGTTACCAGGCGAGTCATACTCGGCCTGTAGCTACAAGAGTAGATCATATACTTTTACTTAAAAATGTTGTTTTGTGGGTCAAGATGACCGGGAGTTCTGTTTCAAAGCCTGCAAAGAAACCTTAGGCCTCTCATGCCCTAGGCCTCCTGATATCTCCCTTTACTAGGATGATGTCCTGATTGCTTCCTCAACCATGTACCTGACTGATGGGAATCATTAGATCAGGTCCTGGGCAGAAACTCTCTGAAATCTTACTCATGATTTCTCTCATAATGGTTTTTTAAAAAATTAATCTTTGTTCAGTCAAGATTTACAAAAATCTCAGCTGTTGATTTGTTTCAAAATTGCAGTCTTTTAATGGTAAAAGTCATCGAGTGATATCAGTATTGTGCTGAATATTTTGGAACGTATATGTGAAATAGCTCAAGGCAGGAGCTTGGTGGGTCATTCCCTCTGCTAATAGAGCACTGAGTGTTCTGTCATTTGAAGGTGATGAACATGACACTGAAACACCAATTCTCATTTCTCAAACATTGCTTTCCTAAGAAACCTTAAAAGTGAATTTGAAAATAAAATCTGAAAATACATTCCTTTATTATTGTCAATATTGGAAAATAAATTGTGTGAATTTTTCTGGAATGCAATCAACTCTAATTGTTTAGAAGAATGGTTTTTAGTTATACTCTTTTTCCAGATTATATAAAGCACACACCAGTTCCGCTGTTGAAGTGTTGAAATGTATGTAACTAGTTGACATGACTGTTTATTGTCTGCCTACTGCTACTGCACAATAAATTATATCTTGTGTAAAACAAGTACCCCTTGTCTTTAAGGCTCAGTAGTAGTTTGTCTTCTACCACTACTAATTAGAAAAAGAAAAGTTGATGTTTGCATCCTCCCCTAACGATGTTTCCTCAGTGGTTGGTACCACAACAGATAACCCAGCCTTGTGCTCAAACGTTTCAGCTTAAATTATAGAGCATCCTTTAAAATGGGCAAACAGTGGAAACTTCAACTGGTGTCTGACTAATCCTGGATGTTTCTTCTATGAGCTGGTTAGGGAATTGTTGTAGATTGTGGAATTGAGCATTGTGATGTTTTCCAAATTAAAATAAAAGATCATGGATGATTGATTTGTTCTAAATGTAATTTGGACTTAAAAGTCTGCAAATTTTGCACTGTTTACATTGATTTAAGGGCAAATTAAACTGAAGAATCTAAAACTCCCAAGCAGAGAAACTATTTCAATTGATTTTAAATATTTGTATGTTATGATACTTTGCCTCTGTGAAGTTGCAAGAACACTTTAATATGTATTTGTTCTGGAAAGGTTTGGATCCTTTTTTAAAGAAATGGCAGGAGTATATACTCAGTGACTAAGAAGGCTTTTTAAAAAAATAATACAATATATGAGTCTTCTAGTTTTGCCAACTGTGATTAAGTTTATCCCTGGAAGTTTCATTACATGGCTTGCCCTCACACATCAGCTACTAATCTATCAACAGATCCATCCTTATGATTCATTGCTTTCCCAAGTCAAATGGACTCATGGCTTATGCCTGAAATGTTGACTCTCCTGCTCCTCGGATGCTGCCTGACCGGCTGTGCTTTTCCAGTGCCACACTTTTTGACTCTGGCTCTCCAGCATCTGCAGTCCTCACTTTCTCTCTGTTGCCTGGCAGTCAAGTTGCCTTCTCTTCCTCCAGTATTTCCACTTTAGAAATGTTTATATTCCAGGTTTGTGTAAAGATTTGTGTAAAGCTCGGGTGCCGGTTGCAGTTATTGTGGGTATGTTCGCCGAGCTGGAAAGTTGTTTGCAGATGTTTCTTCCATTTTTTTGGTGACTGAGGATGTCTGCTAGAAAGGGGATGAAACATCTGCAAACCAACCTCCCAGCTTGGCGAACAAACCCACAACAACTGAATTTTTACATTCCGTAAAATGTTGAAAGAAAATGAAAATAGAAGTCAATTTTTTTTACTGTTTCCATGACTTTTCGCTGGGATCACACAAAATAATAACCTGAGATTGAGCATCAGTCCCAGCAGACCCCAATACCCGTATTGTACACGAGTGAGAAAGTGCTTTAATTTTGTATTGTACATCCCGAAGTGAATGTAACTAGGCATTTTCATGTATTATTTATATTCTGGATCTTCCTTACAACCATTCACTTTTTTAACAGAATCATTCATGGGATGTGGAATTAAATGGGATGTGAACCATGTGGATTTTTAATGATAATTAATGATGATTACATGGTTTCTATTAGTCCAGCTTTTTAATCCCAGACTTTTATTTCATTCAAATTTCAGCATCTGCCAGGTGGGATTCTCACTTGAGCAAATGGCTGGGGTCCTGGCTTACTAGTCCAATGATATTACCACTACGTCATAACTCCCCTTATGTTTATTGAAAGTGAAGTTTATAGACTAGCCACAAAATAAACCAATAATAAGGCAGACAGTTTATATAATTGTCAATTAAAGGTTTTATTTTAATTTCTTAATGTAGTATTAATGTAGTATCAAACTTTGTGCTTAAGGTTAGACCAGTCGATAACAGGAGGTCTCTGCTGGTGGTGGTTGTATTGTATTTTGTCAGGAAGCCAATATTTATGTTTAATACACTCCCTAAAACTGTGAAAAGTTTACAGGGAATTGTACTGGCAACCTGATTAGGAAAGGCCAAAAATCTTGTGACTTAGCAACTCGAGCTCTTGGGTGGCACAGTAGCTCAGTGGTTAGCACTGATGCCTCATGGCACCAGGAAGCTGGGTTTGGTTCCAGCTTTGGGTGACTGTCTGTGTGGAGTTTGCACATTCTCCCTATGTCTGCATGGGTTTCCGTTGGGTGCTCCAGTTTTCTTCCACAGTCTAAAGATGAGCAGGTTAGGTAGATTGGCCAGAGGAAATTGTCCCATGTTGTGCATGATTGTGCATGTTCGGTGGATTAGACATGATAAATGTGGGGTTATTGGGTAGGGTGGGGGTATTGGTCTGGGTTGGATGCTCTTTGGACGGTTGATGCAGACTTGTTGGGCTGAATGGCCTCTTTTTGCATTGTAGGAATTCAGTGATTCTGTGAATTATTGCCACTCAACTATTGAAGTGGATGGTAATTTTTATTTGCTGGAGCTCACAGTAGACTACATGAAAATCTATCACTTACTGGGGTCAACAGTCAAATGAGGGGAAGAAGTGATGAGCGGTGAGCTCCCCCATCCTCTTTGTTTTGAAACAATAAGACACCTTGAGGATCCTCTTGCGGGTGTAACAAGGGAAGGCTTTCGGAGCAGAAGCTCACAAACCCATGTAAAGCTAACAGCAAATTCCTTGGACAAAGATGGTAGGTCAAAGGAATGTAATTTACCAGTCTGATTTGGCACTGATGCACAAGATGTTTTTCAGGGGCAAAAACACCATGCTATGAGCAGACTATTACTGGTGGGCATTGGCCTGCATGGCATAGATTGAGCTTATGACCTGCTGTACCCTCAGGTAGCAAATGGGCAAAAATTGAAGCCAAGGCATAATCTTTTCAGTATCTGCTTTAACAGGGAAGAAGATGTGAACAAGCATGACAATTAAATGTTGAGAGGTGTGCACAGAGGCAACAGTAGCACCAGAAATGCTGTAGACTGCATTGGTATGGATTCACATCACAAAGATTTAGAGTGCTCACAAATGCCATGTACTTCACCTGAATTCTGAGGAACCTTGTCACCTTGTCAAATTATTTACAATGTGCAGTTGATGCCTCCCTCTATATGGAAATGATGAAGATATAAAATCATAAATGTCATTAACATGAATTTTATAGGTATAGTGCTACTTCTAACAGCAATACCTACCTGAAGGTTTCTTCTGTGCAGAACTCTACAAACCACTTCTTGTGTAGCATATGTGAACACAGGACATACAACAGTACAGCGCAGGAACAGGCTGTTCAGCCCACTGTATCTGCTCCAATCATAACACCACTAAACTCATCCCATCTGACTGTAAATAATCTGTTTCCCTGTATTCTCTGCCTGTTCATGTGTCTGTCTAAATGCTTCTTAAACTTTGCTATTGTATCTGCTTCTTCTATTTCCTTGGCAACATATTCCAGACACCTACTGACCTCTGTTTAAAAAACACTTGCATTCCACATCTCCTTTAACCTTTCTCCCTTTCACCATAAACTTTTGCTCCCTATATTTACGATTTCCACATCAAGACTCTGACTATCCACTCTATCCATGCCTCTCATAATTTTATATTACTTCTATCAGGTTGCCCCTCAGCCTCTGATGCTCTAGTGAAAACAATCCAAGTTTGCCCAACTTGTTAGCTCTCCTTATTGCTAATACACTCCAACCTAGGCAACATCCTGGTCAACTATCTTTTTCCAAAGTCTCCATATCCTTCCCGTAGTGTGGCGACCAGAACTGCACATAACACTCAAAATGTGGCCTAAGTGAAGTTTTATACAGCTGCATCATGACTTGCCAACTTTAATACTCAATGACCTGACCGATGAAAGCAACCATGCGTATGCCTTTTGTACCATCATATCCACTTGTTTTGCCACTTTTAAAAGCCTATGAACTTGCACCCCAAGGTCCCTTGGCATATCAATACTCCTGAGGGGCCTGCCATTTACTGTATACTTTCCTCTTGCATTTGACCTCCCAAACTGCATCATCTCACAGTTGTCCAGATTAAACTCCATCTGCCATTTCTTCAACTTTCCAACTGATCGATATACTGCTGTATCCTTTGACAACCTTCCTTTCCTCACTATCCATAATTCAACCAATTTTCATGTCATCAACAACATACTAGTCACACAATTTACATTTTTCATCCAAATCATTTTGTATTATATATTACAAACAACTTCCCAGCCTCCACAAATGTCCTCTATCTTCTACGATCAAGCCAATTTTGTATCCAATTTACCAGCTCATCATGGATCCCATTTGATGTAATCCTCTGGATCAGCCTACCACAAGGGACATTGTCAAATGCTTTAAAAAGTCCATGTGGACACCATCCACTGTGCTCCCCTCATTAATCATCTTCATCACTTCCTCAAAAATCTCAATCAAATTGTGAAAATCCATTATTTTCCAAGTCTGAGTAAATTCTGTCCCTAAGAATCTCCTCCAATAATTTCCCTGCCAGTGATGTAAAGTTTACTGGCACATAATTTCTTGGATTACCCCTGTTGCCCTTCTTAAACAAAGGTATAAGGTTTGTTATTCTCCAGTCTGCTAGGACCTTAGCTGTAGTTGAAGACAATACAAGGATCTCTGTCAAGGCCCAAGCAATCTCCTTCCTTGAATCATGGAATAGATCCCATCAAGGCATCCAATATCTCCTTCTTCTTAATATTGACATGCCAGACTCATTCCATTATCTTACCATTCTCCATTCCTTCACCTTGGTAAATATTTGTTAAGAATTTCACCTACTGCCTTTGGCTCCATGCATAAATTGCCTCCTTCATCCTTTCCTTAACTGCTCTTTTGCTCTTTAACATACATGCTAAATACCTTGGGATTCTCCTTATTCCTTCTTGTGAAGGATAATTCATGGCCCTTTTTGGCCCTCCTAATTCCTTGTTTAAGTTTTTCCCGCTTCTTTCATTTTCCTCAAGAACCTTGGCTGATTTTAGCTTTTTTCCCCTTACATATGATCCTTTTTTTCTTTTTGACTAAACTTTCAATCTCTATTATTCATTGCAGTGCATCTTGTAAATGGTGCATACTGCAGTCAGATTGTGCTCATGGCAGAGGAAGTGAATGTTTAAAGTGGAAGATGGGGTGCCAATCAAGGAGGTTGTATTTTCTTGAATGACCTGAACATTCCTGAATGTTGGAGCTCCATTCAACCTTGGGAGGTACTCCATGAGACTCTTGACTTATGCCTCGCAGATGGTGCATGGCCTTTGAGGAGTCAAGATGGGCCTCTGGTCTACTGTTCTAGTGCTAGTATTATTGTTGTTGATCCAGATAATTTAATCGTCATTGATGGCTTCCAGGATATTACTAGTGGGGTAATTCAGTGACAGTGATTCTGTTGACCATAAAAGGAAGAGGTTCAGTTCTTATTGAAGATGGTCATTGCTAACTGCTTGTATGCTACGAATGCCACTTGCTACTTTTCAGCCCAAGGCTGGATCCAAATTTTTCTGCATCCAGGAATGAAACATTTCATCATCTGAGGGATTGTGATTGGAACTGTGCAATCATCGGTGAATATCCCAACTTTTATCCTTGTGCTGAAGGGAGAGTCATAAGTGAAGCAGCCTAAGATAGTTGGGTCTAGGATATTGTCCTCAATTGGCAGTAATTGGGCTTGGTTGGAAGTTTTCTGCTTTTTATGAACATGATGTATCTGGGCTGTTTTTTATTTTGTCTGTTGGATGCCTGGTCTGTTGTAACTGTATTAGGACAGCATGGCTAGAAATGTGGTTCATCCTGGAGCACAAGGTCTTCAGTAAAACAGCTAGGATGTTGTCAAGGGTCATAGCTTTTTGCTGTATCCAGTACACTCAACCATTTTTTGTTGTCAAATAAACTGTATTGAATTACCTGAGGACTGGCATTTGTGATGCTGTACTGCTCAGGAGGAAACAGATATTCAGGAGCACTGAATTGTCAGTTGAAGGACAATAGATAATGATAGTTGGTGCATGTTTTACCTAATGCCGTGTCACTTCATGGAGTCTGGAGTCAACGTTGAGGATTCCCAGGGCCACTCACTTCTGAATATATACCACAATGACATCACCTCTGACAGGACTGTCCTGTTGATGGTGACACAGGTGGGAGAGATAAAAAATAGAAAGTGCAAGAGAAACTCTGTAGAGCAAACCAGTCGTGTATTTGATCAATTCAAAAAGTAACCTAAATTATTAGAGTGAAGTTGTTTTCTCAGTGTTATCAGAACATCAATGTACATTAAGTCTTTTAGAAGAGACTTTGGTTTGATCTTATACAAGATATATTCAGATGAAGTTGCGGAGAGTCTTATTTTTTTCAGCGCTGTGTATTGCCATTGGTATTGATGTTTCTGCAATCGAATGGAGTAATTTGAAGTAAAGCACACTTGCATCACTTGATTAGAATTGCACCGTTATTGGGTTTTATTTGTCTGCATGTTACAGGTAAGCAGTATATCCTTGTACCTACTACACCACTACTTGGTCTTGGTTAAAGCTGCATCCTACCACAGAATTGTTTCCATGGCAATAAGTCTGAGCTGAAAATGCCACAACCTAAATGAGCAATGAAGTGAAACACTGCAGAATTAAATGGAAAAAAAACCCAGAAATTGTTAATTGGGCAGACAGACCTGGCATTTAAGTGAATGTATCAGGACAAATTTAAGTGGATAGAGGAGATTAGATTGATCTTATTTTCAGGTCCTGCAAATTGTAAAGCTGGCACTGATGGAATTTTATTCTTGTTATGCAAAAAGCACAGTGCCAGTGTGCCGTATCTGAAGTCTAATGCTCCATGTTTCAGGAAAGAAAACAATTTGGGAATGTGTCAGTGGCCTGTGCGTGATTAGATTAAGGATAGAGGAAACAGAAGAGACTGGAAATTGAAATATCAATAAGTGCATGATTATTGACCACTGCAAGGAAATCTCAAAGTTTAATTAATTGGAAAGTCTTTCTTTTGCGAAAAGGTAAGGTGCAGGGAAGAAATTGTGTGGCATGGTGGCTCAGTGGTTAGCATTGCTGCCTCACAGTGCCAGGGACACAGATTCAATTCCAGCCACGGGTGACTGTCTGTGTGAAGTTCACACATTCTCCCCGTGTCTGTGTGGGTTTCCTGTGGGTACTCTGGTTTCCTCCCAGAATCTAAAGATGTGCAGGTTAGTGAAGTACCTGTGATGTTCAGGGCTGTGTAGGTTAGTTTCATTAGTCAGGAGTAAATATAGGGTAGAGGGAATGAGTCTGGGGGGTTAATCTTCGGAAGGTTGGTGTGGACTTGTTGGGCCGAAGGGCCTGTTTCCACACTGTAGGGAATCTATGCAATAAGTTATTGGTTGTTTCAGGGCTTGGATGTAAAGGCACCCAAAATCTGCAGGATTATATCCATCTCAATATATAACTCTAGGAACAACAGAACCCATTGGAAAACAATGGGAACCCAATCAGATTTCTGTAACTGTAGAATCTGCTGGCATGCTGTATAAATGTGATCTACTGTAACAGTAGAAGTGGATGTGCCCAGTGAGGTGAACGATGGGTTACTCATGGTTGTAAGGGTTTAAGTGGTCCATTGAAGAGCAAAACTATAGTTTGGGAACCAAAAACAATGCATGGACGTTAAATAGTGTTGGCTAATGCTGTTTATGACGTTAAATAATTAATTAATGCAATTAATTATTGAGTTTTTCCTGCAATAATGATGATGCTCATGCTCAGTGAGTCCTGTTAAAATTTGGCAGCAATCCATCTACCTGAGAAACTCTCTGGTGATCCCTGCCTGACCAAGAAATCTTAGGATATTTTGGCCAAATGTCAATTTTGTCAAGTTTCATTGATGGTTTCTTGTTGTGAGCCCGAGTGAATGTTTTATTGCAATGTCCCAGACTTGCTTCATTAATTACCTGCTATGCCCCTGTATTGCCCCTCTTGCCCGATGCTAGCTTGATTCTGCCATTTGCAGCTACCAGAAGAACTCAGCATTGCTGAGTTATTCTGGAATAGACAGTCATTCCTGGCACCTGTGCCATCTTTAAAAAGGCTGCTGGCCACCTGGACAAGTGGTAGCAGGCTGGAGGTGCCCTGGACGTGACAGAGAAGGGGAAACTGGCATCCCACTTTATAGACAGGGACCTTGAAGGCCTGGAGGTTGTGCACAAGAGGGCTTTCAGCTTTGCACAGGACTGTCTGTGGAGTGCATGACACTGGATCTAGCCAGACTGGATGAAGCGGCAGAGCCAGTCATCTGGGAGAATGCCCTGTATTATCAAAGAAGGTCAATGACTTTCTTCACTCTGCCAGGGTGGTGCTGCCATTCTCTATCACCTTGCAATCAGTCTACAGCACCCAGCTCCCACCAAGACTCATGCTGTCCACTCTTACTATTGCATACAACATCTTCCCTCACTCATTCTCAACTACCCAATCTCCCCACATTACCAATGCTGCATAGTCTCTGCTCCTCCCACTCATTCACACAGGACACCTCACCACATTTCCTTCATCTGTACCAGCATTAACAGCTTAACCGTCAACTTTCACTCACTCCCTACCATTTTCTGAATCCAGGTGAACACATCCCACAATGGGACAGAAAGGATTTTGGGATTCCTGACATTTGGTTCTCCAGCGGAGAAAGTGAGGACTGCAGATGCTGGAGAGCAGAGCCGAAAATGTGTTGCTGGAAAAGCGCAGCAGGTCAGGCAGCATCCAAGGAGCAGGAGAATCGACGTTTTGGTCATGAGCCCTTCTTCAGGAATGAGGGGCTCATGCTCGAAATGTCGATTCTCCTGCTCCTTGGATGCTGCCTGACCTGCTGCGCTTTTCCAGCAACACATTTTCGGATTTGGTTCTCCAGCCCCTGCAAAGAGAGTACCTGACCCAGCCTGATGCAAGAGACCGCCTGAGTGTGCCAAAGCCCTGGACTGATATGGACGGCTGCCCTTGACCTACTGCCCTGAGACCCTGGATTGAAGGCTGAACACTATTCCCCACTCACTTTAAAACATGGCTATTAGGTTGAAACCCATGAAGTGTGTTTGCCATATTAGCTGCTGGCACATGGAGTAGGTATAACGTTGGTGAGTCATGATGACACGCAGCAATATAGACATGTTAATAAGTATCTCACTGCTCCGTGGTGCAATTCTTGTCTTGACACCTGGAATTCTGTTGGAGATTGTGACTTGTTGCTCCCAATGTCAAGAAAGGCCTTGCCTGATTTTTCATGTGATGCTTGGATTTCTCACAATAGTTCGTATTGTTCAGACATTTATAAGATTCCACCATTGAGAGTATGTTTTGAACCTGACTAACTTAAATATACATGATCCTTTATGTTCACCTGGAAGGAAACTTGGTTTAACATCTGAAAGATCAGACTCTGACAGTGCAATACTCCATCAGTACTGCATTGATGTGTCCATCTTGATATTTGCATACAGGTCCTGGAGTGGGACTTGAACTCGGAACCATGTGACTCTGTGTTGAGTGTGCTACTAATTGGGACATGTGGCACCTCCATGTTACATTTCTGTGTCCTTGCACAATTGACTTTTACATAATTGGACTAGGTTTAATCAGGAAGCAGTGAAATGATAAATAGAAGTTTGAGAAGATATGCTGGGCAGATTGATACATTTAATACGAAAAAAAAAGCCATGTTATTCATATCTGGAAGTCTTTCACTCAGAAATGTTAACACCAATTTTTTAATCTTATTCCCTGCCGAAGAAATGGAATGGACTTGTCAAAGGTCTGATCGCTAGAGCACATGGTGGATTCCTTCCTTCAGAAGTTTTTCCTAAACATTCAACAGAAATAAATGCTAATTCTTTCTGGATTATTCTAAATTACAATCTCATTGTATAACAGAATTAGATATTAATTTTGTTTGATCATGCGTGTGAGTATGCACATTGTGGTGTAAAAACAACTTGCATTAATATATTGCCTTTCACTTGTTAAAGACATCCAAGATCCTTCGCAGTGACATAAGACAAATGCTAAAGCAAAGTGAAACAATTTTCAGGGCAGGATGGGTGTCTGGCCAAAGTGTGAGTTTAATAAGGGGCTTACAGGGTGAAGTGTTTTGGCCTCCTTAATTAAGTAAAGATATAAATTGATTGGAGGTGGTTCAGAGGAGGTTTATTAGTTTGATAATTGGATTAAGCAAGTTGGTATGTAAGGAAAGGTTGAATTGAGTGGGTTTATTACCACTGGATTATAGAAGTATAAGGGGTGACTTGACTGAAGAGTATAAGATACTGAATGGACTTGACAAGTGGATACGGGAAGGATGTTTCCTCTTGGGGCAGGGGCAGAGAGGGAGAGTTAGTGGTGAGTCCAGAATAAAGGAGTGCAGCTTAAAACTGAAAAATTTCTCCTTTGAAATACAGATGAGAAGAATTTGTTTTTCTCTCTGAGAGGTGTGAGATTTTGAACCTCTGCCTCAAAAAGCAGTGCAGGCAGAGTCATGAAATATTTTTGAGGTGGGGGTAGATAGATTTTTGTTATATGAGTCAAACATTATTTGGGATAGAGGGGAATGTGGAGTTTGGAACATAAGCAAATGGCAAAGCAGCCCATGGGGACTGAATGGCCTGGTTCTGATCCTAGATTTTTGTTTCATAGGTTGAGGGGTTAAGGGAGGCATTTTCAGAGAGTGAAATCTGATTGACTTTAAAAATAGGCAGACATGCTTCATGTGGTGTGGGGATTAGTGAAGAGAGGTAACACAGCCTGGAATTATTAAACTGGTAGAATGATGTGCAGAGATAGACAGAGAGAGGGAGAATCATGGATTTAAATACATGATTATGAAATTTCAATCCGATGCATTGGGAGAACAGGAGCGAAGGTTCGTACAATGCCTTGTTTAAATTCTAATAGTTCCTTTTTGCTTTTATGTTGATTAAAATGATGTGTAACGTTAGGAATAATTTTATGTTGTATCTCTCATGGACTGTCAATTTCACACTTAGCGGGAAGTTGTACTTGAAAGGAACACAGGTCAGAGATACGGTTATAATACTGCAGTTCTGATTCTTCAGCTCATCCTCCCTTTGAGCACATTTTCATGCTAAGAATTCAGGATTGACAATTTACCCATTAGTTTTTTTAATGAAGGTTGGTTGTTTGATGCTCAGTGCCTCTTATATTTCCTTCACTGAGCACTAAATGTATTCTGAACATCTGAATCTGTTTGGAAACCAAACTGCATCAGACATGGGGATCAAAATAAAAATACTTGATGTGTCAGGTTTACATTACTAGCAAACTATACAATTAACCATGTCTAAAGTTCTTCATGCAGAGTTTCATACTTGAATTAATTTATGGTGGAAGCTAGGAGTTCCAATTGTGTTGATTTAATACAAATTTGGGCTAGTCATGTTGGAACAAACACTTCAGAGAATAGTCAGGAAATTTAAACTTTAAAGCTTCATCTTCAAAAATGTTTGGAAGTTTGTAGTTAATAATTTGAGGAGAAAAAATATGCACACATGAAATCTTAATGTTGAAATTTCATCATAGTCTTCAAATTTCTGCAAACCAGCAGTGAGATGAGCTTGTGAATAAATCTAAAAGTTTGTGTTGTTTGAGATATTGGAAATAAAAACTGGCCCGTAGTAATATTTAAACTTTCAAAGTTGAGTTAACTTTATAGTTTAAATGTACTTTTTAAAAAAGTGCAGGAATAGTGAGCTTTTATGTAATGGAGTCCATTATTAATTATAAAGTAAAAAATGCAATATTTAGCCACTGCCAAACTGCCTTGTAAGCGCCTGTAGAAATCAATTAATCACTTGCCATCCTTGATAGACATTCAAGATGCATCTGTGGTCATTTGAAGCTATAGACTTTGTTATAATGGAAAATAATGATGTTTACCACACATAAGCTTCAGCCTGAATTGCAATATAGAGCAAGCAATAGTTTGAAAACTGGAACATTCACATATGTTCATACACAAACTGTGTTAAAACTCTGTATTTTGGTATCTTATTTATCATAATATAACTTATTAAATTGTTTTTCATATCATAGAATGGTTACATTATGAGAGGAGGCCATTCAGCCCATTTTGACTGTGCTGTACAATTTTATGCTAACATGAAAATTTATGCTAACATGAATATTCATGCTTAGAAATGCTCAATTTATTTCAGTTAATCAATTAGATTTGGTCAGTACTCACTGGAATGAGAAGGTTAAGGGGTGATCTATTTGGTTAATTTAAGATAATTAAAGAATTTGATAGGTGAGATGAGCAGAATTATTTGACGCTGATGTGCCATTCTAGAACAAAGGGGCATAAACCTAAAGTTAAAGCTGGACTATTTAGGAGTGACACCAGTTCTTCACATGAAAGGTAGCATAAATCTAGAACTTCCTTCTCCCAAAAAAACTAGTCCAAGATATTGTGGATGCTGAAGAAACTTGGCAGGTTTGGCAGAACGCATTCATCTTTTTTAATCTTAATGGATTTTTGTTTGATAATTATGTTAAGGGCAGTGGAATTAAAGGAGATAAATGAAATTGTAGCACAGACCAACCATGAACTAAGTGAATGGCAGAACAGTATAAAGGAGATGAGTTGTCTGGTTTTGTTTCAATGTCCTATGTTTACTGTTATGCTGTTGGGTTCAATTGTATTTGAATCATTTTTGTATTCCATATTAAGAATGTATTAGACAGGAACTATGAGTATAAATTAAAACTTAAATTGCTGGAAGCTGATATGTCTCCTTGGTGGTTTTTGAACTTAATGTCAAAAACACTTCAGTTTTTAATTTTTTAAATCAACCCTAATTATAGTTATTTTAATTCATCGTATTTTAAGATTGGTGAATGAGTCATCAGGTTCAGTTTCAAAGTACATTGAAAACTCTCGTGTCATGCTCTGTGGAGGAAGTGTCAGCATTTGGATGCAGTATCTGTCTTGCCTGTAGGTGTCACTGAATTAGGGATTTTCAATGCAACTAAATATTCAACCTGTGCTTTATTTGCAAGCTACCACAACAGGTTTCCCAGCAAGAGGTTGGATCAATGCTGTGTTTCAACAGAAAAGAAACACGTGTTGAAAATATAAAAATCGGAAGCAAGCAAACTACTTACAACAATGCATTTTATGGCAAATGAATATACGTGGTTTTAATTGTAAACCCCTAAATCTTTACACTTATCTGCGCTCTCAATTCCCCTGACTATATCAAAATCCTCCAATTGTGAAATTCCCTCCAGTTTCCTTTTGCAAACCTGAAATTCCATTTCATTTGCTTCCCTCCTGAATGTTGAGCTCTGCTAACCTATTTATTTATGTGGCACTTGTATGTTCTCACTATAATGGGCTTTTGTAGTTTGTGTATCTTTCAGAACACCATCTTTAAGGCAATCAGCATGATGCTGTGAACCCATTGGTGATGAGGGATCATCAGCAATTCTCACCAAACCCAATATATACTGACCACTCGTCGCTGACAACAGGATAGAGTGGAGAATCTCTGAGCATGATCATAGAACTGTTATTAGCATAATACTAATGACACTGTCAAATTGTGAGGAATGTGAGTTATTCCCATTTTCTGCCCAAAGTAAGTAATTTCCCAATTGTTCAAGCCATTTGATTTTTCTACGCAGAAATGTAAAGCACACAATTTTAGTAATCCATTGCTGACCTTAGCAGAGTATACTCAATAATGAGATGCTTTCATTTCTCCCCAATTCGTATTGTTTCTTACCCTCACAATCTTCTGGATGAGGGAGTTAACTGGTTTTAGTTTCTATTTTGCAGTGAAATATATTTCTAATCATGCTGCCTCCATATTTTCCACTTACCCATATGTTCCCCCACACTCCCCTCCCCCATTGGCACAGACTAACTCCAAGAAAATAACACACAAACACATATGAAAGGTTAGTAGGGTCACTCTCCTCCTATTTTTCCTCTGTTTCATTTTGCTTCTCCCTCTCAAATCTTCTTTCTTTCCTTCTCTATGCTCTCAGTCTGCTTCAATTTCTCCCTCTTTTCTGTTACAAAATGATAAATTTGAACTATTGAATTTGAACTTCCATCATCTGCTTTTTAAATCTGAGATCTTTCATGAACTAAAATGGTTTTTAAAAAAAGATTAAGCATCACACTTAAATGGCTGCAATGAGCACTTGAACACAGATTGAGGTAAACTTTTAATACAGACTAAACCATCTGCATTGAGATTACCATTTCTACCTAAAGCTTGCAAAACCAGGCAACTGAATCAGCATTAAGAAATTTGTGTCTTTGATTCATACATGTATGATAATTTCACATGGTCATGATTTGGAGATGTCAGTGTTGGACTGGGCTGTACAAAGTTAAAAATCACAAAACAGCTGGTTATAGTCCAACAGGTTTATTTAGAAGCACTAGCTTTTGGAGTGCTGCTCCTTCATCAGAGCTGGCTTGTGCTTTCAAATAAACCTGCTGGATGATAGTCTGATGTTGTGTGATTTTTAACTTTTCACATATTAGGAGGTGAAGTGCTTGCTGGCTAGCCCTTAGAAAGACAGTGGAGCTAGACTCCAGGATGCACACTGAATTATATTTCAAAAGCAGTTTTTGAGCAGCAGAAAAGAGTTGGATTTCCCTCGACCTACCTTTTACTCTCATTTTAGCACCTGTTGCAAAGTCAAATCGGGAAAACAGCTAGTTGCTAGGCACTGAAAGGTACTTTCAGATTCTGCTATAACTGAGCTATTAAACAACCGTTATCTATGGTTAAACATCTAACATCTCATATTTTAAGGATTATGTAAACTTTATGCTCCTTGTCTGTATCAGACACACTCCCTTTTAAACTATTACCTCAATTTTTGTGTACATTTACTGTAACATTTTTATTATTTTCTTGGAGTTAGTAGGTAACAACAGTCCTCTTTCTTTCATTCAAGAAAACCTTGGTAATTGGTCTCCTTTTCTGCTGTATGACTTTTTAATTGAAATTTGAAATTTTGTGTCTATAAAAGAAGAAAAATCTTTTTTGCAACCAGCTCAAAAGGGGATTAAAATCAGGAGCTGATTTTCCTTCTGTTACGACATGGAATAAACCCTTCTGCTAATTAAACCAAAACACAGAAAAGCTCATTTTGCCTCATACCCTGTTAAAATATGAGTGACAGAGAATTACCCAAATTCCACTATTTAAAGAAAAGTAACAATTTTATTCTTCAACTCCAAAAGAAAACATTAAAAAAAACCTATTTACATTTCTAGGCCTCCTTTCTCATAAAGATGTGTTAACTACCTCCCACTCTATAACAATATACTGATCCAATAAAGCCCCTATTAAATTTACAGCAAATCAATTTTCAAAACCAGACTGTGGGGTTGTCATCTTCAGGTGTCGATTCTCCTCTGTTTGTCGATCTTCCTGGGTTGTCTTTGGTCTTCTACTGCAAAAATGTTTCATATGAAAAAGGTATCTTTTACAGAGAGGATTTGCGGGGAGTCTGTCGATGGCAGAACATGCTCTTTCTCTGGCTAATGATCTAAAGTGCCTGCTTTTTATACCCCAAAACATTGGATCGTGTCATTGGTTTGATGTTGTCAAAACAGTAAAATTTAAGTTCGATTGGGTTTTGGTATCTTGGGGCAGAATTTAAATTCAAACTGTTGTGAAAAGTATCTAAGTTACAGCCCAAATCTTACACCTTCAAATTGTCCAGTACGCTCTGCGACATCACAGGTGTTTGCCAGCTTTCACTATCTTAAAGGTACAGTGCATGCCTTCAACATCATAGCACTCCTCACCTGTTCATTACAGTTCCTGGCTTTCTTTTCATTTTAATCCTTACAGTTGATACTTGAAGAAATTGACTTTTAGTAGAAAAAAACATTATTTTATTTTATTTTAAAGTTAATTTATTTGACAAAGTCAGAAAAAGTGCAAGCCCTGTGGGAAAAGACAACCTGGAGTGAGGCCTATAAGAGATAAAAGGTTTCATTAACAAATTTTTTCTTGTTAATCCAGCAAATTGCTGCCTGATACATTTAAACATTTTGTCTTAAATGGCTATGCTGGATGTTTCACTGCTGTGTCCTTTCATTAGTTTTTCCTTTGGGGAAAACACAGTGTTCATACCCTGACTATAATTCAGTCTATTAGATTTGTGTGACTCCTGGTTTGCTTAGTTATTAGGAATACTGACGTTAAATTTAGAGGAATTTGATCAAATGCCTCAGCCTTCTAAAGGTTTGAATGCCAATGGGCAATTATTAGGGAAAGAAATAAAAATAATTTCAGTATATAGCTATATCATTGCTTATATATATTTTATATTCTTGGAATTCCTCATCTGATTTATTGCATAAATCACTGCTAGTTGTCTATTACTTGTATGTAATTAATGTTTTTAATGTTCAGCACTATATTTCATCCCAAGGTTCTTCACCCCAGATGAACTGACATTCTGTGTAACATTTTCAGCCAATCATGTACATCCCATAATATAAGAAATAATAATCTAACCAGATCACTATGTGCAATCAAGTAGAGAATACAGTTGAGTTGAAGCATCCTGAATGCAATTTAAGTTTAGTTTTGCAAGACAATTGAGTCTTGCAGGATGTGAGTGCATGTCTCAGAATTAACCCTGTGTTTTCATAGATCTATCTCTGACCTATTTTCCATCCCAGTGAAGGCTAATACTGGTGAGGTGAAGATTCAATTACAGCCTGCTTTGTAATCCTAAACGGGAAACTACAGGCTTCAGCACTTTTGAATTTTAATTGCAGAGTTTGTCGTCAATCAGCTCTGCTTTGTTCATTTGAAACAATATTGATGCTCTGTAAGCAAACGTCATTATCCTAGCACTGATGCACCACCACATTTCCCAGTCCTCCCTGCTTTAACATGGTCAGTGCATCCTCTTCAACTGATGTATCAAAATGTCAACCTGTCAATTGTCTTTATTCATGTTCTGTCTTTTGGCAACTCATATCAGAAACTATAAGGCGGTTCTCATAAACATCTTTCCTGTTTAGGAATTCATGTTTCTCTAATATGATTGAGTGCTTTGAAGAGGTGAAAAAGAAGATTTAAAGGTAGAGTGGTAGATGTTGCCTATTTGGACTTCAGCTAGGTGTTTGAGAAGGTTCTGCATGGTAGACTGGTTAGTCAGATTAGATCACATCAGATCCAGGGGGAGCTAGCCAGTTAGATACAAATTGGCTTGAAGGTAGGAGACAGAATGGGGGTGGGGGTGGGGGTGGGGAGGGGGGTGGTGTTTCTTGTACTAGAGGCCTGTGACCAGTCGTGTGCCACAATAATTGGTGCTGGGTCCACTGTTTTTTGTCATTTATATAAATGATTTGGATGTGAATATAAGGAGTATGGTTAATAAGTTTGCAGGTGACACCAAAATGGGTGGTGTAGTAGAAAGTAGTTTTTATCTCTGAGTTTAACAGGGCCTTGGTCAGATGGGCCAATGGGTTGAAGAGTGTCTGACGGAGTTTAACTTAGATAAATGAGGCAAACCAAGTCAGTACTTATACAGTTAATGGTCAGGCACTGGGGAGTGTTGTCAAACAAAGGGACCTAGTGATGCAGGTGCATAGATGTTTGAAAATGGAGTTACAGGCAGACAAGATAGTGAAGAAGGCATTTGGCATGCTTGCCTTCTTTGGTCATAACATTGAAAATAAGAATTGGGATTTCATGTTATGGCTGTATACATGATATTGGTGAAGCCACATTTAGAATACTGCATATAATTCTGGTTGCCCTTCTATAGGAAAGATGTGATAAAACTTGAGATGATGCAAAAAAGATTTACAAGGATATTGCCAGGACTGGAGGGTTTGAGCTACAGGGAGAAGCTGAATAGTCTGAGGCATTTTCCCCTCAAGCAATAGAGACTGAGGGGTGACCTTAGGTTAATAAAATCATGAGGGATAGAGGGTGAGTAGCCAATGCCTTTTTCCGAGAACATAGGTTTAAGGTGAGAGGATAAACATTACAAAGGACCTGATGGCTAACCTTTTCATTTAGAGGGTGGTACGTCAATGGAATGAGCTGCCAGAGGAGGTGGTGGACACAGGTACAACTACAACATTTAAAAGGCACTTGGATGGGTATATGAGTAGGAAAAGTTTAAGGGGATATGGACCAAATGCTGGCAAATGGGAGCAGGTCAGATTGGGATGTCTGGTTGTTATAGATGAGTTGGACCATAGGATATGTTTCCATGCTGTATGACTTCTGATTTCCCACCATCCTCAATATCAAATTGCCTCCACTTTGGCTGGCTGACTATAAGATATCAAAGGATATATGTTCTAATTGCTAACAATGTTCACAAAGCTAACAAAACAGGAATGGAAAATTGAATGAAGAATTCAATTTCTAAATCTGTCTGTACCGTATTACTATGTTCTTACAGGGGCAGAGAAGGGTAGAGCCTAGTGATGTTTCTAAAATTACTGTTTAATCACTTTCATCAAAGTGCCATACCAATTAGTGGTCTTCCTGACTTTCCAATCGCAGTAATAGTGGGTGATCTTGCTGGAGCTCTGGTTAAGCCAATCTTCACCATTGGTCTCACTTTTTTTTGTTCATTAATCCTTCCATAAATGATAACATATTCAAGCAATTCCATTTGTCATCTTATTTGGATTTAAGTTTTCAATAGTTACTTCCCTGCACCCTACTTAGACTCAGGATATTTCCTTGATACCACATTTGTCAGTTCTATTTTCTTCTTCTGTCCCAAAGCTCCAAGCTTCACATTCATAAGTCATTCCTGACCAGTCATAACATTTTAGAATGCAGATTCTCATTTTATTATTCAACTGACCTTAGTTAGAATGCTGCTTAATTTGTAATAGTATTTTTGTCAAAGTGGTAAGTGTACAAGTGGTAAGTGTCCACTTTGCTATTTCGTGCAGTAGGAACGTGCCATTTTTATGGTCTGGCCTGCAGAAAGCAAGCTTTGTACAGACGTCCATTTGGTGTTAACATTGTCAGCGTTTAAAGGGGAGCCCTGAGTGGCGAGAATTTGAATTTCCAGTTTGAATAGAGATTTGCACAGCAGAGCGTTTTCACTATTGCTTTTGTGCTTGATTTACCAGTTTGTTTTTGTTGCATTGGTGATCATACACAGCATGGGAATTCCATAATTTCATTTGGAAAACAAAGAGGACGGAAAAGGGATATGTGCCTGACAGATGGGTTATCTAAGACTGTTCACAGATTCCATTCCTTAATGCACAGGCAGCTGTGCCTTTTCTTGAGAAGCAACAACAGAGCTATGCCATCTTCTCAACCTAGTTTTACGTCCAATGCTTCTGCCTTGCAGCTGCCTGCTTGGGTCATTAAACATAACTGTCCTCCACATTCAATTCCACTGTAGGTTGCTTGTCATGTGGAAAAGAAACAATTTTGTGTTCAGCAAAATTATTTATGTTGGTTGTCCATGCATAAAGTCCTCAATTTTGTCAGTAATGTTTCTACCGTATTGTTCACTCTTCTTCTGAAAGTAGTGATTCTTTGAGATTGTGATCTATCAACCCAGAGTATAAATATGCACACTTTTCAGTCAAAGATCACAGAGTAGAGTAAATATTCATTACTATTGCAGTGCCACATTTCACATATGATGCCCATATGATGAAAGCATTCTGGTTAAATTTGCTGATGTAGTGCTTCCTAGGATGGCCTATGGCTTGGAGAATTGACAGTTTAGTGTCATAATCTCATCTGTAGCCTGCACTCAATCAGTTTGTGACTTCCCACTGGGAGCATGCAGTTGGTGACTTGAACATAGTGATTTTATGACATGAGAGCTAAAGGAAAATTCAACTTGCTGCTCAAGATTTTTGAAGTACTAATATAGGGTGCTATGGTGCCACAGCTTTAGAATAAAGCTGAATTGTCCAATGCACAACAGTCACTTACTAGAAATTAGAATCCCTGCAATATGGAAACAGGCCCGAGCCTCCAAAGAGTAATCCACCCAGACCCAATCCCCTACATCTACCTCTGACTAACACACCTAACCTACACATCCCTGAACACTATGGACAATTTAGCACAACCAATTCACCTAACCTGCGCATCTTTGGATTGTGGGAGGAAACCGGAGCACACCCAGCAGACAAGGGGAGAATGTGAAAACTCCACACAGACAGTTGCTCGAGGCGGGAATCAAACTGGGTCCTTGGGGCTGTAAGGCTGTTTCTTGGAGCGTGATGATAAATTACGTGAGCAAATCCAAGAAAACAAAGCGGACAGATTGTCTAATACAAGTATAAGCTGTCCATGTCTGACAAAACATGATTGAGACAAATGAAGGAACTGAAATATTTTTGTTTAAATTTAACAGGTAGGTTACAAAAGAGTTAATGGGTCAGATATTGCTGTCAAAATAATGGTGAATCTCATTGGCATTTATTGCTATACCAGCGCAGCAAGTTCAGGTATGGGACAGGTATGCAGTTAAATTCAGGTATCCAAAGTAATTGTTGGAGATATTTTGTGGAAAAGCTACATCAGTGTTGAAATAGTGTTATCATGTGAAGCTGTATAGTTCAGCAGTTGATGCAAACAAAGCTCTCCAGATAGTTGAACAATTGATATCAAGTTTAAGCATCCTTCTAACAATTTGTGAAATGTCTGTTCACAACTGCCAATCAACCCATCAGGCACTAAAAATGAACTATTACAAATCTGGCCTGCTTTGGGGTTCAGTTATTGATGGAGCTTTTAAAAACAAAGAATTTTAAGTTTCTCATTTTCATTCTTTTACTCATTTGTTATTTCTGGAGCTGAGTTGATATTGGATTTAGTCACAATTATTTCTGTAACGTATGTTTCCTTCTTTGCTATTGGTTTTTCATCCTTCAGCCTGGTTGAACAGATGCACAGCTTCTCCTCTGTTCACTCAGGGGGAAGACCTCTGTTTCCATCACTGGCACTTCCATCAGCTTACACTTTCAGCAATTTACCATGGAAATCTTTAAAAGCCTAATTAGATAAGGACATATGGAGCCAACAGTAGACACTGCTAAATACACTGCAACAGTAATATCTAATCCATTATGTAATTTCCAGCTCAATTGATAACATCCTGCCAATAAGAATAAGAATAGGCCATTCAGCCCATCAAGCTTGTTCCTACATTTTATTGTTATGTTAGATCATGGCTGATATGAACCTTAATGCAACTCAGCTGCTATTGATCCATATTGCTTCATACTGTTACCGAGCAAAGATCCCAATCTGGTCAAGAATTCAATTGATTTGACATTCATAGCTTACTAGTGGAGTGAGTTTCAAAATTCCCCTACAGCTTGTGTGTGAAAATTACTTCATAATTCCTTTCCATATTTTTAAAATTATGTCTCCTTATTATGAATTCTCTCAATTGAAGAAATAGTTTTCCTGTAGCTATGCTATCAAATTCCTATTATTGTTAGAAATATCTCAATTAGATCACCCTACATCATTCTACATTCAAAGGAATGCAGGACAAGTTGACTTAATCAGTCCTTAAACTTAACCCTTTCATTCCCGGTTTTATTCTGAAGAGGTTCTGCTGTACACCTTTCCTGAAACTTAGCATCCAAATTATGGCAAGGTGGATTAATCAAGGTTTTGTACAACTTCCCTCGGTTTTAAATTTCATGAGATAAAGATCTGAGGCCAGCATTTCTCTTTTTCTAAGCTGCTTAAGGTTGGGACATCACCCACATTAGTAACCTTGTTAGGGCAAATCATGGTAAGCTGAGTTGCCTGGACAGCTGTTAAGTGATGTGGAGTGATGCCAAAAATATGGGTTCAATTCCTGCACTTGCTGAGGTTACCATGAAGAGCTCTTCATCTCAGCCTCTCCCCTCAATTGAGCTGTTTAAACCACCATCAGTCATCTTTCTCTAATGAGGTCCTGTAAGACTGTGGTGACATTACTTTTATATTTCTAAGCAGAGTTGCAGTAGCAGTGTATTGAGAGGTCTTCAACATTAGGAGAAAATTGGTGTACCCAGAGGAAGCTCGATAATCCAATTGAAATGGGTGGGCACTATATTATTCGGATAATTGATTATTCGGTTAATTGATTTCCTCTGGGACTTGGAGTTTTCTTGAAGTCTGCTCCCTGTTCAGGAAACTAGGCAGCAACGCAGTGCGCGCGAGCCCCTCCCCTTTTGTCAAACACCAGCCCCCACCCAACCCCACCCACCCCCAACTGCGTCCGCCTCACCCTGCCCCCAAACCTCGTCCATTCCCCCACCCGCCCTGAA
>NC_057732.1:16580033-16581829 GCF_004010195.1 Chiloscyllium plagiosum | reverse complement strand
CCCCTGTCCGTGCCCACTCTCCCCCACCCCCCCTTATCCAACCTCCACCCCATGGTAGCTGGACTGTACACCAACAGTAAGACTATTGCTGCCTTTGTGGAATAGTTTCCAAATTGCACACACACGCACACACACCACAACTTTTTACAGCTACCTTTTGACAAGTTCTACCTTTGCCCTGTTCAGGACAATGTTGGAGAGATTAATTATCTGGGGAAGATGGGTTTAGGGTTCACTCCTGTGTAGAACTCCAAGGAAAGTGTGGTGGGGAGTGAGAGGGCGGGAGGTCAGTCATTTGGTGACGGTGCCTGGACTGTCCAGGACTGTTCTGGCAGCATTCCAGTGAGCCGGGTTCATTTTTAATCATTGTACCTGTGAACAAAAGACACAGGGAGAAAGTGAGGACTGCAGATGCTGGAGATCAGAGCTGAAAATGTGTTGCTGGAAAAGCGCAGCAGGTCAGGTAGCATCCAAGGAGCAGGAGAATCGACATTTCGGGCATGAGCCCTTCAGGAATGAGGAGAGTGCTAAGCAGGAAGCAGGCTAAGGTAAAAGGTAGGGAGGACTTGGGGGAGGGGCGTTGGAAATGTGATAGGTGGAAAGAGGTCAAGGTGAGGGTGATAGATCAGACTGGGGTGGGGGCGGAGAGGTCGGGAAGAAGATTGCAGGTTAGGAAGGCGGTGCTGAATTCGATGGATTAGACTGAGACAAGGTGGGGGGAAGGGAAATGAGGAAACTCTGATGACCCCTTCTCCCGCCTCCAACACACCCCATCCACCTGGACACCCCGTGCTGGCCTCTTACCTGCCCTCGATCTCTCCATTGCCAACAGCTGCCACAACATTAACCGCCTCAACCTCTCCACCCCTCTCACCCACTCTAACCTCTCACCCTCAGAACGTGCAGCCCTCCACTCCCTCTGTTTCAACCCCAACCTCACTATCAAACCGGCAGACAAGGGAGGCGCGGTAGTAGTTTGGCACACCGACCTTTACACCACTGAGGCTAAACGCCAGCTCGTGGACACCTCCTTCTACTGCCCTCTTGACCATGACCCCACCTCCCACCACCAAACCATCATCTCCCAGACCATCCATAAACTCATCACCTCAGGGGATCTCCCATCCACTGCCTCCAACCTCGTAGTCCCACAATCCCGTACCGCCCGTTTCTACCTCCTGCCCAAAATCCACTAACCTGACTGCCCCAGTCGACTCATTGTCTCAGCCTACTCCTGCCCCACCGAACTCATCTCTGCATATCTCGACACGGTCCTGTCCCCCTTAGTCCACGAACTCCCCACCTACATTCAGGCCATCACCCACGCCCTCCACCTCCTCCATGACTTTCGCTTCCCCGGTCCTCAATGCCTTATCTTCACCATGGACATCCAGTCCCTGTACACCTCCATCCCCCATCACGAAAGACTCAAAGCCCTCTGCTTCTTCCTTTCCCGCCGTACCAATGAGTACCCTTCCACTGACAACCTCCTTCGACTGACTGAACTGGTCCTCACTCTTTCCAATCCTCCCACTTCCTCCAAACCAAAGGAGTAGCCATGGGCACCCGCATGGGCCCCTGCCAAGCCTGCCTCTTCGTAGGATATGTGGAACAGTCCATCTTCCGCAGCTACACTGGCACCACCCCCTCCATCTTTTCCTCCGCTACATCGATGACTGTATCGGCGCTGCCTCATGCTCCCATGAGGAGGTTGAACAGTTCATCCACTTTACCAACACCTTCCACCCCGACCTCAAATTCACCTGGACCGTCTCAGACTCCTCCCTCCCCTTCCT
>NC_057732.1:16576765-16579249 GCF_004010195.1 Chiloscyllium plagiosum | reverse complement strand
GCCCCCACCCCCATTCTGGCCTATCACCCTCACCTTAACCTCCTTCCACCTATTGCATTTCCAAAACCCCTTTCCCAAGTCCCTCCTCCCTATCTTTTATCTTAGCCTGCTTGGCACACTTTCCTCATTCCTGAAGAAGGGCTCATGCCCGAAACGTCGATTCTCCTGCTCCTTGGATGCTGCCTGACCTGCTGCGCTTTTCCAGCAACACATTTTCAACAAAAGACACAATCTGGGTTGAAGCAGCTCTTTGACATAATGTATCTGTAGGGACCTTGAGATCTCCTTTGGATAATCCAAAATTCAGATAAGTGATATTCAGATAATCGAGGTTCCTTTGTAAGTGGGTTCTGAAACCACTATGAACCTATATAATAGGCATTTGATACGTTAATTTCTCCAATTAACTTGAGCAAGGCTACAGGAAGGTCGCTGACATCTGTATTTGCCAGAAGCTGTATCAAATAAAATGTTAACTCAAAAATTAGCATTTAAAATTGAGAAGAAAAAATAGTGATTTTTTTCATAGCACATTATTTCTATAGTAAATAGTTTTGATATGTCTCAATTATGTAATTTGTCGATATTGCCTGGGGTTGCTTGTATTCAAAGTACTTTGAGCAATGAAGGGAAAAATCCTGAATCACCTGAATCAAATTGAAAAAAAACCAGTATTAGTCACACGAGAGTTCTCATATTCACAAATATAAAAGTGATGACTGTTTGTTTTTCTGCTGCATGCAGAAATATTATTAACTTCCTAATTTCCCACACAGTTGGTGTTTTCAGAGCAGGGCTAGTTAAATGTTTAATTTTATTTGATAAACGTAGTTGCAAGTCATAATGCTGGATTTGAAAGTAGAAATATTTGGTGCTTGTTGATCCAGTTCTAATGAAGGATCTCATCTTGCTTAGCAAGCCCCTGGATCACAATAGCATTTTATATGGGCAAAGCAACATGGGTATTATGACAAATCTAATTGTAATTGTGTCAGTAACTTTATTCTGAGACATGTTTGTATATGAATGGTTTTTAAAACTGGACCAGGTTTTAAAACAAAATCACTAATTGCAATGTACAGATTTGTTAAAATTTGTTATTCAAATGTTGTAAGATTGGAAAGCAGATTGTGTGGAAATGCATTCAGTTATGAAGGTATTAGAAAAAAGAAATGATCTTTTTGTCATAATCGCATCAAGTAATGTACCATTAGATTTCATGTGGTCAGGAATAGATATGCGGTTTGAGCTACCTTGCATGCAGAGATCTGACCAAACTAGTTGAGAGGGCAGAGTAGTTCAGAAAGGACAGTTCATTATTTAAGTTTATTACTCATTAGTCATGGTGGTAAGTACATGTCTGTGTTAATTAAAGTTTTACAGTTGATATGTGGTTAGTCCACCATTTCAATAAATCTTGCAAGATAACCAAGATGATCCTAAGCAAAAGCAGCAGCAAACGCAACTCTCAGTCTAAGGAAAAATCACAAGCCTGAAAGTAAGGGAAGGAGTATTGTTTCAATCCTGAAGCTTTCATTTAGCAACATGTCAAATTTAACCAATCCTGTACAATTTAGCATGGATTGACATTATGCATTGCAGTTTGATTTCATTTTAAAGATTCCTTGTTATAACAACATCCTAACATTTTAACTTTAACTTAACAAAAGTAACTCCAGCAACATTGATGGAAAACAATTAAGAATGCTGCTGGAGGAGTCTAGCAGAAAACCCAAAATTTGTTTGCTGGAAAAGAGTGAAAATATATATTTGCAGGGGTATCATTTACAGTGCATATTGAAGGTAGTAGAATCAGGCACGTGGAATGTTTCCTTGTGATTTCATAATGCAAAATCTTGTGCTTCACATACAGGACAACTCTACATGCTGTTAGCAGAACATTAATCTTTCTTGATGATGTGATTTTCACTTTTTTTCACCTTTTTTTCTTTCTCTTTCTTTTAAGACACACAGGAACCAGCAATATTGGTGGGATATGCAAAGCTAGGTCAATGTTGTCAACTGGACAAGATAGCAGAATATTATGCTCAAAGGAGACATTTCTGTAGAGATAAATATATTTTGTATTTAATTTTATGTGAGGTGAATCATTTATGACATATCACAGACACAGAAGTATCAACTTTACAATTCCCTGTTTTAACCAAATATTTTCCTTTTGCATTTCAAGCACAACTCTAAACGTTATGTCAGGACTTCCCAAGTGGGATCCTGAGCTGACTTTTGGGATGGTGAGCTGAGAGGCAGCAATGGCAACTGCATAGCCTTGTACTCCCTTCCTCTGATATCACAGCTCCTCCCTCACCACCACCCCCACCACCCAAACAAGACTCTGATTTCATTGATCTTCTTGCCCTAATCTTTCAGTCTTCACCAAAGGTTCATGAGAATTTTTGAGCTTCACAACAAGGCCCACTGTTTGGGTAGTTCTGCATTGAATATATCCTTGTAGAATTGTTGGAA
>NC_057732.1:16562024-16576265 GCF_004010195.1 Chiloscyllium plagiosum | reverse complement strand
ACGGGGGGTTGTGTCAGGCGGCGGGGGTGAGAATGGGGCCTCACGCGCTGTGTGCTGCTGCAGTCTCCTGAATGGGGAGCAGACTTTAAAAACTTCGAACCCCAGAGGAAAGGCATTTAATCGATTAACCGAATAATCGATTATCCAGACAAAATAGTGCCCGCCCAACCTGTTTGGGTAATTGAGGTTCCCCTGTACTTCTTTCTTGTGTGCAGGCATTAAGTAGAATGTTTTGAGCAAAAATAATCTAAGATAGACCATAAGATATAGGAACAGCATTAAGCCATTCAGCCCATCAAGTCTGCTCTGCCAACCGATCAGGGCCGATATGTTTCTCAATCCCATTCTCCTGACCTCTCCCATAATCTTTGATTCCCGTACAAATGAAGAACCTATCTATCTCTGTGTTAAATACACTCTATGTCTTGGTCTCCACAGTTCTCTGTGATAATAAGTTCCATCGAATCATTACCATCTGGCTGAAGAAATTCCTCCTCAAATTAACTAATGATTTTCAAAATTAACTAATCACAGCAACACATTACACAAAATTTTAAATGAGCATTCCACTTCTTTTATGAAGCAAGCTTAGAGGAAGAAAAACCCAGAATGATTTTCTGAAAAGTCATGTCAAGCTGTTTCTCTCTCTACAGATTCTGCCAATCCTGCTGAATATCTCCAGCACTTGCTGTGTTTATTTAAGATTTCCAAGATCTGCAGTAATTAGCTTTTATTTTAGTACCTAACTTGATTTGCCAGTTTTCATTTCCAAACATCTCTAGAAAATTGTCCATGCAGCTAAACCCTTCTCCATAACAATTAGAAATTTTAGTAAGAATATTTCTCCCAAATTCAATATTGGTGGAGTTCTTTCTGAATTTACTGCTTTTATTTTAACCATTTAGTGCTGCTGGCTTTATTTGAGTTTTGTTTTGGTTATGAATATACAACACAAAGAACAACAATGATTTCCCATGTCTCATGTGTTCAAAATTCATCAATCTCTCAGTCAACTGAAAGCATTCAAACTGAAACAAGTTAATTTTCTCTCAAGGCCAGGACGGTCTGAAGGGAATAGCAAGATGAAGGAAAGCAAGCCATCAGGAATGGAAAAAAATACTTTAGCAACATTGACTTCACAAAGTGATCACACAGTGACAGGAGAAAGGCTTGTAGGATTGATTTTCGAAAGGTACATAGTCAACATTATAAGTAAGATTTTCAGTTAATTACTTTGTGTGTAACATTATCAGAATTAGTGTCAGTGTTATTTCTGAGGTGAAAATGTGTTGCTGGAAAAGCGCAGCAGATTAGGCAGCATCCAAGGAACAGGAGAATCGACGTTTCGGGCATAAGCCCTTCTTCAGGCTTATGCCCGAAACGTCGATTCTCCTGTTCCTTGGATGCTGCCTGACCTGCTGCGCTTTTTCAGCAACACATTTTCAGCTCTGATCTCCAGCATCTGCAGTCCTCACTTTCTCCTCATTATTTCTGAGGTCCCAGACATAGGAAATTGGTAATTGAATGCATTTTTAAAAAAGGTATTGAGTAACTTCACTGTTTCTTCTGCTTGAAAGTTGTTTTCTTATTTCTCATCAGTTATTTTCTGCATATGTCTTATTTGAAAGTCTTACAAATAATCAGTTCAGTAATAATTTGAACATTTCTGTTGTTTCCTGTAGCTTACTTTGCTGGATAGTAACCTTTTTGATCTGTTAGGCATAGTTTGGTATGCCTCAATAAATTAATGTGTCACCATGGAAATAGCTTCTGCCTGTGGAATCCCACCACCAACATGTATCTTATGACAATTTAACGTTACAGCACAGTATAGTTGAAAAAGTCAAGGTCCATTAATTAAGAGATGAATAAGAGAAGTGTTCTATGTTTAGCCACGTTCCCCTTGGATTCTCTTAATCTTAATTAAAGATAGTGTTAAACATAGAAAACTAAGTTGATATAGCGGTCAGCATTGCAAGATTTTGGCAGCAAACCTCCACCCAACTTTATTGCCTGTAATCCAGGTTTTGACAATTGCAAACTAATATGTTGTGTCAAAAGAATTTCTACACATCTCTCTGACACCAACTTTTGTTCAGACATGCACTGAGGATTCTAGGTGAAGCAGTCTCTGACTTGTCCTTCTTGTCAAAGCTTTAAGCTGCTACTTGGACAGGTACTTGGTTAGGCTGATTCTGATTGATGCTCATTAACAATATGACAATGGCCTCATCTCTTTGATTTTGCTGTTAGGTCATCATGCAAAGGAATATTGGGGCATCTAGTCAGGCTGATTAGTGAAATAAATTATTTGGGGAAAAATAATTATGCCAATGTTACAAACAAAAGATATATGATTAGAATAATCTGTCAGACTGAGTAGTAAAACAAAAAGAAGAATTGTTAACATTCAGTTGGATACAGATCACAGAGGTTTTCCAATGGTCCCTGTCGTTGGATATGGAAGATGCTGGAGACAGTGTATATTTACATAATAAATATATATGTATATAAAACTTGTATTTCACTCCCTCACAATGTCCTACAGCACTATACAGTCAATGAAATATTCTGAGGTGTAGGTAAACATAAATCAAATAAATGCAGAAATGCTGACAAATTCAATAGGTCTGGCAGCATCTATGGAGAGAGAAACAGAGTAAGCAAATTGAGTTCGATATGAGTGTTCTTCTGAAAGATGAATGTGTCAATGTAAAATGCATTTTGTGTGTTTAATAGCAAGTACGTATGGATGAAATGTGTGTGTGGATCCCAAATAACATTCTCTTTTCATCCTGACTCTGATTGCTGTATGTGATATACAGTTTCACCCGAGAGGAATGAGAGAGTGAAGAGTAGCAGCAAAATTGAGGAGGCAGGGAGAGGATTCCCATATCAACTGATCATTGAAGGTGTGAATAGTGCCAGCTAGATGTGTGTACTGAGGCGGGAGGGAATGGGGAGGCACTGGTGCCAATATCAGCTGCAGGGTAGGATCAGATTAAACAAATGCAGGCATGATTCAGACAAAGTTGAAAGCTGCCAGTGATTTTGCGTAACAGTGTTTCACAAACAATAAATGACTTATTTTTGTTGTTGCATTCATTAAGTTACATAGGCTGATATCCTTACTGCTGCCATGGTATATTTGCAGTTACCCGAACGATCCTTGGTTTAAACTTTTGTCAGAATAAGGATGTCTCAGTAAAAACAGCAGGGTTGTTGTGGTGGGTGATTTTAAAAAAAAAATCCCTTATATTGACTGGGACTCACATCATGCTAGGGGCTTGGATGGGACAGAATTTGTACAGACCATTCTGGAGGATTTCTTGACACAGTATGTAAACAGTTCAACCAGGGAAGGCATTATAGAGGACGTGATTTTGGAAAATGAGCCCGGCCAGGTGAGTGGAGTTTCAGTAGGAGAGCACTGCGGAAGTAGTGACCATAATATTGTGAGTTTTAAGATACTCATAGATAGGAATAACAGCAGTCCTTGGGTGAAGGTGTTGAACTGGGGGAAGGTTAACTACAATGATATGAGGTAGCAACTGGACAGTGTTGATTGGAGGCAGCTGTTTGAGGGTAAATCCACATCGGACATATGGGACTATTTCAAACGGCAATTGGTAAGAGTTCAGGAGTGGTGCGTTCCTATGAAAATGAAGGAAAGGTATGGCTTGTTATGTGATGATCAGGGATATTATGACCTTGATCAAAAAGAAAAGGGAAGCATCTGTAAGGTCTAGGAGGATGGGAACTGATGAAGCCCTTTGAGTATATAAGGAAAGAATAAGGAATTAGAATGGCTAAAAGGGGTCATGAAAAGTTCTTAGCAAACAGGATTAAGGCGGATTCCAAGAATTTTTAATTCATATATAGAAAGCAAGAGGGTAGCTAGGGAAAGGGTTGGCCCACTCAAGGATAAAGGAAGGAATCTAATTGTGGAGCCAGAAGAGGTGGGTGGTGTCCGAAACCAACACTTTGTGTTGGTATTCACGAAAGAGAAGGAATTTGTCGAGGATTATCTCTAGGAAGGGAGTGTCAAACCTCGCAGCTAAGTTACTATTAAAAGAGAAGAGGCGTTGTGCATGTTAAAGTGTATTCAGGTAGATAAATCCACAGGTCCTGATGGGATCAATGCCAGAATATTGAGGGAGGCAAGGGAACTAATTGCTGGAGCAATGACAGACATCTTTGTATCCCCTTTGGTCTTAGGTGAAGTCCTAGAGGACTGGAGAATAGCCAGTTTTGTCCCATTGTTTAAGAAGGATAACAGGGATAATCCTGGAATTACAGGCCTGTGACCTTACGTTGATGGTAGGGAAATTTTGGAAAAGATTCTTAGGGACAAGATCCTTACACATTTCAAAGCAAATGGACTTATTAGCGATTTCCAACATGGTTTTGTGCAGGGGCGGTTGTGCCTCACTAACTTGATCGAGATTTTTGAGGAGGCGACGAAGATGATTGAGGGAAAAGCCACTGATGTTGTCTATATGGACTTCAATAAAGTCTTTGCCAAGGTCCCATATGTCAGACTGGTACAAAAAGTAAAGTCACGTGAGATTAGGGGTGAATTGGCAAGATGGATACAGAACTGGCTTGGCCACAGGAGACCGAGGATAGTGGTGGAAGGGTACCTTTTGGAATGGAGGGTTGTGACGAGTGGTGTTCCACAGGAATCAGTGCTGGGACCTCTGCTGTTTGTGGTCCACATGAATGGTATTGGAGGAAAATGTAGCTGGTCTAATTAGTAAGTTTGCGGATGATACAAAGATTGGTGGAGTTGCAGATAGTGAGAAGGATTGTCAGAGGATATAGCAGGATATAGATCAGTTGGAGGCATAGGTAGAAAAAGTGCCAAAATGGTTCTAAGCCGGGCAAATGTGAAGTGATGCATTTCGGAAGGTCAAGTACAAGTGGAAATTATACAGTGAATAGCAGAACCTTTAAGAGTATTGATACGCAGAGGGATCTGGGTGTGCGAATCCACAGATCGCTGAAGGTGGTAGCACAGGTAGATAAGGTTGTAACAAAAGGCCGATGGCATGCTTGCGTTCATTGAAAGGGACATTGAGTATAAGGATAGACAAGTTATGCTGCAGCTTTATAGAACTTTAGTTAGGCCACACTTGGAATATTGCATGCAGTTCTGGTCAACACACTACCAGAAGATTGTGGATGCTTTGGAGAGGGTCCAGAAAAGGTTTATCAGGGGGTTGCCTGGTATGTGGTATTTTAGCTTTGAAGAAAGGTTGGATGGACTGGGTTTGTTTTCACTGGGAACGCAGGAGGTTGAGCAATGACCTGATAGAAGATTATGATTGGCATGGATGGAGAAGAAAGTATGAGGCTTTTCCCCAGGGTGGACAGGTCAATTTCTAAGGGACAGAGGTTCAAGGTGCAGGGGGTAAAGTTGAAAAGATGTGCAAGGCAAGGTATTTAAACAAAGTGTGGTGAGTGCCAGGGATGTGTTGCCAGAGGAGGTGGTGGAAGCAGACACAATAGCAGCAGTCAAGAATTACTTTGAATACATGAATAGGAAGGTAATAGTGGGTTGCGGATCCTGTAAGTGAAGACAGTTTAATATTGTAGGACAAAATGTTTCAGCACAGGCTTGGAGGGCCGAAGACCTTGTTCCTATGCTGTAATGTTCTTTGTTAATGCAGCAGACCCTTACTGTAACACTGACGCATTTACCTTTATTTCTTATGAAGTCCTGGACTGCACTTTTATGTAAGTTGAGGAAAACTTGTCTTGCATTTTCCAAAATGTAAACCTGACCCATTTGTGACTTTGTCCACGATAGCTTTTCCCTTCACATGGGCATTGGGAACAAGTGATATGAGAGTAGAGAACAATGGATTAGAAGATTTCCATCATTCTCCAACACAACAAGCTAGCTAAAAAAATCATTAAAGGTCCCTTAAGCCTTACCCATTTGTACCAGCCAAATGTCTCTTAGATTGCCCTTGCCACCTATGCCCGCTCATATTCTCCATGTTATCTCATGACCTTTTTTGTTATCCCAATGTATCCTCCATTGCCAATCATTCAGTATGTAATATGTATAATCTTCAAAAGCCATGCAATACTATTGGGAATTAGTTTAAAATGATTGGAAAAAATTGAAACTTGAATAACCTAATGAAACCTTGAATTCACCACTACCAATACTGGAAAGAAAACCAGCTGAAGTGAAAATGTGATTGTCCTACTTTAAAGTGCCAATTAGTTTTATGAGCGAACAAGAAACAATATTAAAACCAAATTTTATTTTATCAGCCTTCTAAAATTTTAAATTGTTCTTGTACCAAATTACCACTTGCACCTTTAAAACCCACCCAATTATTCGTAATGGCTACAGCCATCATCATAAAGCTTTCAGATACATCACTTGAAACAGACAGAGTACAATAGTGTTGTGTTTCACTTCCAAATCAGAGTTTCATTAATGAATGGAGCTGATGGAAACATCTTTTCAAACTTTCAGAAACATTTGTAGCTATCAGTCAAATAAAATCACAGCACGCAAAATGATGTCAAATGTTGACTGGATATTTTGATTTCACTTTTTTAATGCATGGAATTATTAGCATTTGGAAAAGTAGTGTATATGATGAATATTATGATGGAAGGCTGGCCAGTGGAAAGGTCTACTTACCTTTGTAGGACAGTTCCCATGCAACACCTCATAGTAATATTTGAGGTGCCAAATATTTTACATTTTCCTCTCAATGTTCATGGCTCTTGAGTCAAACGCAAACTCTCTTTTAAGGAGGTAAGAATTTTATGTCTTAAGAATCTGAAACCAGCAGTATGTGGGAAGAAATATAATTCTGCTGTGGTCATCAAGTCACGGAGTCATAGAGAAGTACAGCATGGAATCAGACCCTTCAGTCCAACTCATCCATGCTGACCAGATCCTAATCTAATCTAGTTCCATTTGCCATCACTTGGCCCATCTCCCTCTAAACCCTTCCTATCCATATACCCATCCAGATGCCTTTTAAATGCTTAATTGCACCAGCCTTCACTACTTCCTCTGGCAGCTGATTCCATACACACACCACCCTTTGTATGAAAAAGTTGCCCCTTAGTTGCCCCAGCCTATTCAGCCTTTCCCCATAGCTCAAGTTCTCCAACCCTGGTAAAATCCTTGTAAATCTTGTCTGAACTCTTTCAAGTTTCACAGCATCTTTCTGATAGGAAGGAGACCAGAATTGTACACGATATTCCAAAAGTGGCCTAACCCATGTCCTGAACAGTCGCAACATGACCTCCCAACTCCTATATTCGATGGTCTGACCAATAAAGGAAAGCATACCAAACATCATCTTTCACTATCCTATCTACCTGCGACTCTACTTTCAAGGAACTATGAACCTGCACTCCAAGGTCTCTTTGTTCAGCAACACTCCCTCGGGCATTACCATGAGGTGTGTAAGTCCTGCTTTGATTTGTTTTTCCAAAACACAGCACCTCGTATTTATCTAAATTAAACTCCATCTGCCACTCCATTGGACAATCTGATGAAGATCCCATTGTACACTGAGGTAACCTTCTTTGCTGTCCACTGCACCTCCAATTTTGGTGTCATCTGCAAACTATACCTCCTATGTTCATGTCCAAATCATTTATATAAATAGTGAAAAACAGTGGTCCCAGCACCGATCCTTGTGGCATTCCACTGGTCACAGGCCTCCAGTCTGAAAGGCAACCCTCCACCACCCTCTGTCTTCTACCTTTGAGCTAGTTCTATATCCAAATGGCTAGTTTTCTCTCTATTCCATGATATCTAATCTTGCTAACCAGTCTCCCATTGGGAACCTTGTCAAACGCATTCCTGAAGTCCATATAGATCACATCTACCACTCTGCCCTTATCAATCCTCTTTGTTACTTCTTCAAAAAACTCAATAACGTTTGTGAGACATGGTTTCTCATGCACAAAGCCATCAAAAATCAAAATGGGGACGGCAGATTCTGAGGAACTGTGTATTTTACACCCAAGACCGTTCTGGATCCCCAGAAGGTCACATGAAATGGTATTGAATCAGGAAATATATTTATTTGACAAAACTAAATAAAGTTCAGAGTTTCAGAACTCAAATCACTCCTCCATTGGAGACCAAAAATGCAGCTGCTGAAGTAAGACCTTAGTCAGAACATTTTCCTTTCGAATTGAAATTTGCAATCAGTTGGACCAAGCTGATACTTGAGACAGAAGACTATCACTATGTTCTAAAGTCTGAGGCTATTAGGCTTTAAATTTGTTGGTACTTTTGTGCTTTTTTTTGTATTAAAAAGTGTTATACTTGGATAACTCTTTAGTGTTGTTATATGAAAGCAACATTTTAAAAGGCATCTGGATGGGTAAATGAAGAGGAAGGATTTGGAAGGATATGTGCCAAGTGCTGGCAAATGGGAATGGATTGGTTTAGGATATTTGGTCTGCATGAATGAGTTTGACCGAAATGTCTGTTTCTGTGCTGTACGTCTCTATGACTATGATTCTATTTGGTATTCAATAGCCTGTGATACATTGGACTGAAAACTCCATGGCATAGTGTTTGGCATATAACTGACCTGCAGTAATAATGGAACTTTTCCCTGAAAGTTGTGGCCCCAAAGAAACATGGAAGAAACAGTTTGCTTGTTTAACTTAAGCAAAATGTCTATTATTCATCATAAGACCCCTCCTCCATACACCCCCAATTGCAAACTGGAAACACGAATAAGATCATCATTCAGATTCCTTCTGTGTTATCTAAACACAAGAAATCATTAGAATTGAATTGACTCTTTTTTGTGTTATGAGGTTGCTTTATGTATGAGTTTTTTTATGTCAGACAGGAGAAAAAAAATTATGTTGATGGCTCATGCAATGAGAGAGATTTCTGCTGCGTTTGGCAGGTAGGTAGCATTGTTCTCGTTACAGCAGCTGTGAACCTTGTATGATGTGCATCCCCTGACAAGATGTGCCTGTGATTTAAACAATGGAAATGAGCAATCCATTCCCATGCCCCTTGAGGCACCAAGGTATTACTCAGCAGGACACCATTTAGTGGGCCTGCTGGAAAATGATAATCTCATCCCACATGAGATTAGAACTCGCAAGTCTCTCACAGGACTTGTGTTACCAAGTTGAGATATCAACTGTTGTGTTATGAGATCATACAGTAATTTATACTGATGTGGAATAAAAATGAAAACATTTGAATGTTCTAGTGGTTAATCACAGCACACAAAACAAACACAATTGGTATTACTCTGTTGCCTTATTTGTAGCACTTATATCATTCACAGCACTTTAACTTAATATTTTCTGTGTTTTTGTTCCAGAAATATTTATTTTCCTTCCATTAAACATCATCAAGACATCAGTTCCCACCACAAACATCTCTCTTGAACAACTTATTCCATCCCTCTCCCTGATAAGCCTGAAATCAAGCCAGCCTGATAACAACTTTGGTGTCATGCTTAATTTTTGAGATGAACTTCCAACCTTATGCTTAGGATGTCTCTAAGACACATATTTCCAACTCAAATTCACTCCACTCTTGCTTAAACTTATTTGGTGCTAAAACCCTCACCTATGCCTTCATTATCTCAAGGTTTGACCATTTCACTGTGTTCCTTCCTGGTGACCCACCTTCCATAAATTTGAGGTCATCCAAAACTCTGCAGCCCATTCCTTAAATTGTAGGAAGTCCCGTTCTTCTTTCTCCTCTGCTTGCTGACTCACATTGATTTCTGGTCTCTCATCCTTGTTTCCAGATCCCTCCAAGTCTTTACCCCTTGCTATCTTTGTAATCTCCTCATTCCCCAATCTGATATATCCGCTGTCCTCTAATCATGCATCTTGTGGATCTCCAACCTTAATTCCTCACCGTTAGTACCTGTGTCTTCACCAACCTTGGCCCTAAGCTCTGAAATACCTCCCCTACATCTCTGTACCACTACTTCATTTGTTTCTTTTAATCTACCTTGTTGACCAAGCTTTTGGTCACTATCTTCATGTGGCTTGTTGTCTTACTTTGTTTATCATCCTCCTGTGTGTCCCTGAAATGTTTGATATTGTTTTGAAGCATGCCCAACAAATTATAAACCTTGAAATTCTTCATCATCCAGCCAGTATTTAGTTTTCAAAATCGTTGATGAGCTTTAAGAGATATTTGATTTAATAAAGTTATAAGAAAGTACTGTCAGTGTTTCCAGTGTTTTGATGGTTCTTCACTTTTACACATGAATGGACAAAATGAAGAGGTGAAAATTCACCAGATCAGTAAGCCACCATCTGCAGACATGCTGCAGCCTTGGTTACGTTACTGCAGGAAATTTTGGATTCCTGTGGGTGTCAGCGAATGTGCTTAGAATTCACATTTTCCCACAAGCTATTGAAACATACCACAAAGGTGAGCAGAATAATTGTTGATTGTGATCAGCTTTTGGAAGTTGGCCTTTAAAGTGGGAAAATGTGAAGTTGTTCATTTTGGAAGGGTGACCAAAAGACAGGATGATATTTAAATGGAGAAAATCTGCAGAAAGCTATAACCCAAAAGGACATGGGGAAACTTGTGCACAAAACAGAAAAAGTCCAGATTGATGCAGCAGGTAAGCAGGATGACTCATGGAATGTTGGCATTTATTTCAACAGGGTTAAAATATGAGGAGGGAAGTCTTGCTGCAACTGTACAAGGTGGTGGTGAGACCACATCTGAGATACTGTGTGCTGTGTTAATCCCCTTAAAGAAGGAAATATATCAATTTATTGGTTGCAATTCAGAAAAGGTTCACTCAGATGGTATGGAGAGATAGCCTTATGAGCAAAGGTTAAACAGTTTGGAACTGTATTCGCTGCAGTTTGAAGAATGAGAGATGGTGATCTCATTGAAACATGTGGAATTCTTAAGGGTCTTGACAATGTAAATGCTGAGAGGATGTTTCCCCTCCTGAGAGTCTAGGACAATAGGGTACAGTCTCAGAATAAAGGGGCACCAGTGTAAGACCAAGATGAGGAAGAGTTTATTTGCTGAGGATTGAGTGGCCTGTTGCAACTCCTTGCCATTAAGCTATGAGGCAAAGTCTTTGTGCATACTATTAGTGTTGAGATGAGTAGATTCTTGAACATTAGGAGAATCAAGGATAATGGGAAGAGGGCAGGAAAGTGGACATGAAGAATGCTGGATCAGCCAAGATCCTATTGAATGGCAGTGTGGGCTCGAGGAACTGAATCTCCTAACCTTTTCCTTTTTCTTACAGTCATTCTGAAGTTGTCCTCTAAGCCAACCTGTTTATGGGCTTGAGGTAGGAGTGAATGCCTACAATAATTTTACAAAATGAGCATGATTATTTCATAGCAACTCGGTTTTTTGAGAGGGATCAGAAAGTAAGGAATTCTTTTGGGACAGTTGTATATGGAAAATGAGTTGACTTGTTGAACTTTCAAAAGATATTTTGCAGGTATTCAGTTTCATTGGGTAGTGTTTGCTGTTGTTTGTCAGCCGTAAAGCTTTGGCAGAAGATTTGCTTCCAAAAGGGGAAAGTTTATTGGAAATGATAAATTGCTACTGGGAAATATAAGCTAAGGTGAAAGATTTTCTTGCCACGTTGGCTGTGATATTACTAGCTAAAGCAACTCATTGATCCCTTTTGCTAAAATGCACAATCATTTCTGTGAAAAAGGCATAGTGATACCATGCTGAGTATTGTATTGTTTAAAAGCAGTGAGCAGCAGTTTACTTTACAACCCTTTGCAGCCATGTGTTGAAGAGCACCTCCTGTCTTATTGGCATTGTATGTGCCAAAATTGGCTTATAATTAGATGTGTGTTTATATTCTGTTTCTACAAAGCAAAATGCGCAAATTATATCATAGTAATTTGTTATGTCATTTTAAAAATAATGTGTGCTTAGCAATAATTGTTACCCTGGTAGTTGGCCAGCAAATAAAGATTAAAATAAAAGAATAAAAATAATAGGGTGAAGGTTAGAAGGAATTTTTGCACAAATAGGAATTTGTGACTACTGCTGTTGCCATCTCCTCCTGTCCAGGATTACCAGTTAAGGGCTAATGTCGGGGTACTTAGTTGGAATAGACACACGTAGGCATAGCAATGGTTGGGAAGTAGAAATGCTGTTTCTTTCTCTGTTACTCTTTCCCCCAGTCAATGTCTCTCATTCCCTTTCTCCACTCTCGCCTTTCTCACATTCCCATAAAAGTAGCCTACATGACGATGTGAAAACTTATCCATCACAGTGTATGTCCCTTCTGAATTTTTTTTTAGGCTCTTCACTTTATTTGAAGTGTGTGGTTTTATGGTCATTCTCTGTGGTATTGTATCACCACTTCCTTCTGGGAAGCTAACAATGAGTTTGACTGGATAGATTCATCTTTGAGGGAGCGAAAGATGAGTTAAATGAGGTTTCATAGGGTAAATACACATATGGCCACCTGTATAGAGGAACTGGATAAATGAAAAATGAGGTACATCTGTGTCCACCTCCACTGTGTGGTCTGTGCACAGCCTCTTAAATAGTTTGCACAGTATATGTCAGTTGTGACAAATAAAAATCCAAGACACAATATTGTTGATGTCATCTGATGTGTAGAACTTAGTCAAATTTTATCTTGGCTTCTCATTTGATCATCTCTCCAGCACTGAAGGTGAATCAAATGATGCTAACTGCAAGTACCTGACTACTGTGATAATATATTTGATGCCAATTAATGATAATATTACCGCTTGGTAACTACTTGATGTCAAATTATAGTTAGGTCATCAAGCAATTGATATCAACTAATAAATTAAAGATGTACTGGCCCTGGAGCATGTTCAGAGGAAGATCACGAAAATGGTCATGGGAATGAAAAACTTAACGTATTAAGAATGTTTGAGGACTCTGGGTTGATACATGATGGAGTTTAGAAGGATGAGGGGGGATTTAATTGAAACACACAGGATACTGATTGGCCTGGACAGAGTAGATACTGGGAAGATGTTCCCATTGATGGGAGAGATTGGGCCCGAGGGTATAGCGTCAGAGTAAAGGGAAGACCTTTTAGAACAGAGATAAGGAGAAACTTCTTCAGCCAGAGAGTGGTAAATCTATAGACTTCATTGCCACAGAAGGCTGTGGAGACCAGGTCATTGAATATATTTAGGACTGAGACAGATAGGTTCTTGAATATCAATGGGATCAAGGATTAGTGGGAGAATGAGGTTGAGAAACTTATCAGCCAAGATTGAATGGTGGAGCAGACTCGATAGGCTGAATGGCCTAATTTCTGCTCCTATATCTTATGATCTTAAAAGTTGTATTTTACTGTAAATGAGGACAGGTGATGCTTGAATGATTGCATTTAAGAGTGAATGAAAACTGTCATTAGCGAGTGACGTGAAGAAATGTCAGTAATTTCTGGTAAGGTGCTATTAATAGCCTTGGCAAGATAGAAAAACCATGACATTCAAAGATTGTTTTAATATTCCTCTATTCACCAAATATTTCTGTCTTTGAAGTATAGCCCTCTGTCACATGCTTTGTTTTTATTTGCTAAATGTTGGGTCTGTAGATCAGTAGTGCCAGCAAATTGTTTCAGTTAAGCATCAAAACAATGTGAAATAAAAATGTAAACCCCCCCCTTTGGATCTAAAAGGTCAGGATAAATATCAATGATAGACAATAACTTGGATAGAGTTCCACTTAATGTGATACACATTTATAACATGACTAACCAAAAGTACATACAATGCTCACTATGACACTGGCTGTTAGAAGGCAAAAGTGAGGACTGCAGATGCTGGAAACCAGAGTCTAGATCAGAGTGGTGCTGGAAAAGCACAGCAGGCCAGGCAGTCAGCATCCAACGAGCATGAAAATCGATGTTTCGGGCAATTGAATGGAGGCAGGGAGCCTCCAGGGTGGAGAGATAAATGGGAGAGGGTCTGGGACTGGGGAGAAGGTAGCAAAGAGTACAATAGATGAATGGGGAGTGGGGATGGAGGTGATAGGTCAGAGGGGAGAGTGGAGTGGATAGGTGGGCAGGGAGATTGGCAGGTGGGACAGGTCATGAGGACCGTGCTGAGCTGAAAGGTTGGAACTGGGGTAAGGTGGGGGTGGGGAAATGGGGAAACTGGTGAAGTCCACATTGATGACCTGGGGTTAAAGTGTTCCGAGGCGGAAGATGAGGCGTTCTTCCTCCAGGCGTCTGGTGGTGAGGGTGCGGCGGTGGAGGA
>NC_057732.1:16454323-16561507 GCF_004010195.1 Chiloscyllium plagiosum | reverse complement strand
CAGCTCAGCACTGTCCCCATGACCTGTCCTACCTGCCAATCTCCCTTCCCACCTATTCACTCCACTCTCCCCGCTGACCTATCACCTCTATCCCCATCCCCCATTCATCTATTGTACTCTTTGCTTCCTTCTCCCCAGCAGTCCCCCCTCCCCATTTATCTCTCCACTCTGAAGGCTCCCTACCTCCATTCCTGATGAAGGGCTTTTGCCCTAATGTCGATTTTTCCTGCTCCTCGGATGTTGCCTGCCTGGCCTGCTGTGCTTTTCCAGCAGATCTTGGCTCAATTTTGGAGTATATGGCCAAACTTCTATATCTGACTATAGCAGCAAGTCCTTTTTTTTCTGGTGTTTTTATATCCTGCTGTGACTGTGCCATATAAGGTAATAACTTGTTCAAAGCCATGCCCAGATCTTCTCCCTGGTTATTCTTGAAGAAACCCAGGTGGCTGTTTTGGTCCATCAATGTTGGAATGAAGAAGGCATGGTTATGTTTAATGGAGCACATTTCTCCAATGTAATTGTACTGCCTTACGAACTTGCAAAAATCTACATCTTGATTAATCTTCTTGTCCTACCTTAACTGTTCTCACACCCACAATTCAGTTCTTCTGTCAGCATGCTAGCTTCTTCATTGCCCATTTATGAGACTAAATCCTGGCACGCAGGACTCCAATACAGACAGTTTACATTCATTAATAGGAAACAAATAAAACCATGGTTACTTAATTCAAAGTAAATAATACAATATAAGAGTAAATAATACATTGGCTTACAAAGTTCTGTGTGTGTGTGTTAGAATTTGCTTGCATCTAAGACATATTAGTCATAACCATATCGAGTCCTGTGTGTGGTGATAATCTATCCCAATGGTCCCGTCAACATTGTGCTCATTGCCATAATTGTAAATTTGACTGAATTCAGATCTTAAGCTTGCTTTTGGAAGATCTCCAATAAAATTATTTAAAAGCAAGTTTAAATGACAAGGCTATTCTCCCTGAGTTAAAAATCACACACAATCCTGAAGAAGGGCTAATGCTCGAAACGTCGATTCTCCTGTTCCCTAGATGCTGCCTGACCTGCTGCGCTTTTCCAGCAACACATTTCCATCTAAAAATCACACAACGCCAAGTTATAATCCAACAGGTTTAATTGGAAGCACTAGCTTTTGAAGCGCTGGTCCTTCACCACAACCACCTGATGAAGGAGCAGCGCTCTGAAAGCTAGTGCTTCCAATTAAACCTGTTGGACTATAACCTGGTGTTGTGTGATTTTTAACATTGTACACTCCAGTCCAAATCATTCCAAATCATCTCCAAATCATTCTCCATGAGCAAATAGTTTTCCTAAGGTATTCTGCTGTGATAGCTCCTTTTGAGAAAACTGTTGAAAACTGTGTGTTCAGAAAATAAAAGTGTGCTGTTGACAAAAGGAAAGAAGGAGTGAGTGGAACCATCTGTTATCCTTTATAATAGTAATAATATGGTTCAGTGTGTTTGGATCTGCTCTCCTGAGTAAGTATTAATTCTATCACAGAGGTTCACCATCTGTCAGAATGACAAGAGCAGCTTATTTTTTAGGTTATTGTGTTGCAAACAACATTCTGAAAATTGTCTTATGATGCACTTGTTATTTCATGCTGCCAGGGAATTATTTTGCTTTACATTTATGATGAGGTTTTACTTTTTTCTATACAGGAGGAAGAAAGTGCATACGTTTCTGTGGCATGGAGTATTTTAAACTTCTGGATTGCTCATAAGTCGCTTTACAGTGGTTGCAATTTGATTTGGAACTCCTACACTCAGTTGTACCATTTGGGAAGACTAGCTAAAGCTGATCAACAGCTTCAGAAAGAAAGTGATAATTGAAAACCATGTCTCAGTAGAATTGGCATTTGTTTAGAAGGTGATATGGCAGGATTTAGACCCAGCATAAGGCATGCTGCTTAGCAGCGAAACTGCTTTGCGTTAATATTTTAGCTGTGTTCTGTTATGGAACATGGACATCCAGTGTTGTCCAACTCTGTTTGCCCTGGAGAAAGTGGCAGCAAAATGTGTTCTTGAACTGCAGTCTAACTGGTGTAAGTCGCCCACAATGGTTTTGGTGTTAGTCAATTGGATTGGGTTGTTTCCATTTCTAATTGTGGCCTCTTCCCACAGTGAATAGGATCACAATGTGTATATGCTAACTGAAATGGAATCATGTCATTGCACTCAGGCAAAGAATTCTGAACAGCGAATCCTTGATGAAGCCAGGTGGAGGATCAAGGTGGATATACCATCCAAGAATTTGGGTCCTTGTGGTGTACTGGGAGTGTCCCTACCTCTGAACCAAGTGATGAAGTCCCATGTAATAGCATCTCTGAAGAGATTGATTAGAAAATATCTAATATCCAAGTGTTGGGGTTCTTATGGTGAAATGTAGTGTCCCTACCTCAGAATCAGGAGACCAGAGTTCAAGCCCCACCTACTCCAACAAGTGTATTAATATGTCTGGCAGGTTGATTGACAATACCTACTACCAAAGGATTAGGATTCTTTTGTAACTGTCATTTTCCCTTCTTCTGAGATGGAAGGTCCCAATTTCAAATCCTACCTGCTTCAGAAATATGTAAAAACACTTCTGAACGTGTTGATTAAAAATCTATACTATTCAAGCATTGTCTGACAGGAATCAGCTCGCAGATAACGTCACCCCCATAGTTACAGCTTAAAACATATTTTCCTCCAGTTACTGTAGGAGTTTCTTCTTTAACTGAGGGTATAGGGTAGTAACCATAAATAAAAAAAGAATTACTTTTTAAAAATGTAAACTGTGTAAACAAATGTTCTTTAAAGTACTGTAGCATTCAATTAGAATAATCCAGTTTGGTAACACTCCATGCTGATTTTATTGAGTGACATTCCAGTTGATAGTGCAATGAATCTCTCCACAAATGTGCACAAAACTATCTTTAGTCATTTGGAGCTGTAGCTCTGTGCAAGTGGAATCAATCTGCAAAGCATGTTTTGATACTGTTCCCAAAGCATTAATATCCCGTGCAGTGAATCCAGAAGGAATACATGCCTGACATCGTTCAGTACTGTCAGTGTCACCTGAACAGATGCTTTAAATTATTTTTTGCTGCAAAGGGCACTGTGTTTTGAAAGCTTGTATGATCCCCTGGTATAGTGACCATGCAAAGCCTGTAATGCCTGAGGATAGAGACAACTTGGCTTTGGATGAAAACACTCAACTATCGTTGACTGCAAAATGAGTATGTTTTCTGCTCTGGCAACCAGGCTTTGGTGAAGAATTTCAAGTATTTCTTTTGGTTCAGAGGTCAAACCAAAAGTTATGAACCTGATGATAGCACAGAGGGTTTGTAGATTTGTCAATATTTACAGTGGGGAACTCAACTGTCCCAAATATCAATGTCAAGATAGCCACAGAACACCACAGTGACTGCCTCACTTTTTTTTCCTTCTGATTGCAATGTCTTTGTATATTAGTTCACTAATTCAGATGGCCCTCTGTAAGAGCCAAGCCTTGACAAATGTAAACTTTCTTCTTATCAAAGTCATCTCAATAGTCTGACAAAACCTAATATCATGTACTTCACCATTGCTACCAATTGTATTGGATGAATTTTCTTGTGTGTAATTGTTGTCCTATAATTTGCAGCACTAAACTGTTTTTCTGAACGTGAGATATAGCTTTCAGATTACTATGTTTCTTTATAAGCAGTGAGCAACTCACAGCACACCAATTGATGAGGCACATTATATCCGGTGTTAGTGTATGTCTTCAACATCACTGGCATGTCTAAGTTTAAGAAAAATTCTGAGTTTTGTTCATTGATAATAAACATTATTGTTAATCATTAGGTTAAACGGTGTGGATTGTGAGATTTGAAAACATGATTGACAGAACTCTTGATGAGTGATGGATATTGTCTCCTTGTCCTGCAAAACCCTAGCTATGCGAATGTGGCAGATCAGGGTTTCTGGAAAATTTTAAATTAGTAAGTCAGCAAAGTTGCTTTTATTTTTCAGGCAGTTCGCTTCACTCCTAATTTCCTCCAATAGGCATTGCTATGAATTGAAAGTGTTATGCCGGTGTAACAAGAAAGCCAACACTTCAAAAGTTGATCGCTTCAATCAGCTCATAACTACCTAGTTCTGATACACGAGTATAATTGAAAAACATTTTGGAAAACAGGATTAGGATCATAAAGCCAATTTACTATAAACAGTTATTTTTAAAGGTGAATTATACTCTAGGTATTTACATGATTTGTCCTTGAATAATTGCAAATAAGTTGGTTTACATTGCAGTTAAATATGTACTAACCAAATGGGATCAAACTAAAGAACCAGCTCTTCCAGAAGGGGTTAGCAAATGCTGCTGTTTCAATTCCACAGTGGCAGTCTGTCACTGGATGCAGACATTGATACATAGCTGAGGAAAGCAGCTACCACCTTTGACCAACTCATGAAATGTACATGAAATATCATCAGGCTGTCTATTAGGATCAAGCTGGTAGTTTGCAATGCCTGTGTTCCCAAACCATTGAATGGTTGTAAAACACGGGCAATTCACAACTCTCAAAAGAAGCTCAATAATTTCCATCTTCTCTGTCTGTTGCATGTGATGTTTGTGTTCTGACAGGGCACATAAGTGCAATGGTCATTTTTAAAGACAAAGCTCTCAACTTTGTTAGCACTCATTAAACAAAGTCGGATTAGTTGCTTTAGCCACATTAGCAGGATGGAACATCAATCCATACCCAAGGATCTTTTAAAATGATGAAATAACCAGAACCAGATCATCAGTGGGTGCCAAAAGCTTCACTTCAAGGATGCTGACAAGTGTGATATGGAACTCTTGCATATTGAGTACCACACAAGAGTCACTGGGTGCAAGACAGTAAAATATTAAGTGGAAAGTTGCCAGTGACCTGAGGCTATGGCATCTTGAAAACAGATGCCAATACTAAAAGCAACCTGGCTGTCTCATGGGGTACTTGTGGCAGAACCCAATTCTGGACAATTGGCGTCTTCAGACATTAGTTGCACCACATGAAGACATCCGTCTGAAATAGATTGTTCTCTGCAATTTCATGGATTGAAGGTGCTGATGCACATCTGAAAAACCAAGGAATTAGCAAGAGTCAGCAAAAACTAATGTAGTAAGTTAAATTGTAGCGTAATAATTCAAATGAACCTTATGGTCTCAACATAGGAATAGGTGTTTTCTTGATGCACAGTATTATTGACAGACAGCTAATTGGATAAAAATAATCAGTTGTAGTAAGGCTGGTGAACTTTGGTTTGTGGAATTGTGACCAGTTGTGAAAACCATTCAGCTTCTTGTTACCAGTCAAATCTGACTTTGTACGCATGTCCTGGTGAGATGCCGTTTATTTATTCCTTCTTCACTGTTTACAAAGCAATAGTGTAAAAGTACAGCAACTCCTTCCTCAGTCGTTTGTTGAAAAACAGTCCTTTTCTCAATTCAGTTCACAGTCAAAAGAAATTGGTAAACAAAGGTGATTGAAACAAAGGTATAATTTAAGCCATTTAAGGATCAAGTGAAACATCATAGAAGAAAATATTATTCAAAATTTATTTCACCAAAGAAATTTATGAAAATAGAAGCAAATATTTATTTTCTTTTTGTTTTAATCTAACAGGGGAATTCCTGGAAAGAAATGTGGAGCAATAATTCTCACAGCAGAAGAATTGAGCAATTGCCATGTAAGAACAAGTTATCAATCTTCTTCCAAATTAAGAACTACATAATACAGTAAAGGTGTCATCAAAATTACCCATTAGAATTGAGACCTATGTGTCATGTTTCTGCTAACTAAAGAAATTTAACAAGTGGAACTTCAATTTTTGAGATGTTCTTTTGGGTGACCACAACTATTAGTGAGTCTTATGATCTGTTTCGCAAAGACTGGGCTCAGTAGATAATAATCATTAGGAACTCAGACAAGCCAATGGTGCAATGCAAATACAGGCTTTTGTTCCCTCATAGTTAATTGTGTTTCCTTATTCTGAGGATTGGAGGTAAAAAGAGTCTATGCAGATTGGACACATGCTCCAAGAATGACAGAACTATGAAAGACTGTTGATGAGGAGAGAGGATTAATATAACAGATAAAAATTCATTTTCTTACATTCCCTCTTTCAGCCTCACAAGCTGTTAGATATTTTTAATCAGCCTGTTCAGGTGTGTTATGACCCATCTCTGGAGTAGGTTGTATTTCAACCCAGGCCTTTCTGGTCTAGAGATAAGGAAACTACTACTGTGCTACAATAGCCCATTATCCTTTTTATACTAGATACTATGATCACACAAATTTATTGAAAATTAAATATAAAGTATAAATTTATTGTTCTATTGTGTCTAAATCTTTGATGAAGTCAGAATGAAGAATTTTGGGTTTGTCAGTTGTGCTGTGGCATTTTACTTTCCATCCCTTTTTGATATGTATGCCACAAAAGGGAATGTAAATATATCACATAAACGAAGGTAATTAAGCACTTTTTTTGTGCTGCTGAAAGCATGTTTTAGTGGACTCGTAGGAAATATTCTTTGTCTCTATTTCGTCCACAAATTAAAGGTGCAATTTAACCAAATAAATCAAAATGGCAGTACCATTATAGCATAAAACAATTTAACAAGTCCCAAGATAAAGTTGTTAGTATGCCTGTTAGCTTGTATCAGGCATCTTTTAATTGTCAGATGAAAGATAGAATCCAATTAGTAGTTCTGTGCAGGCATTGGTTCTGTACCACCTGCTGATTGGAATGAAATTGAAGTGGCTTAACATGTAACCAATAGCCTTGTATAATGTCTGGAAATTACAATTTATTCTAGTTGTGCTGATATCAAATAACATTGGGTCATACTGATAGCTATTAAAATTCAAAGTTCTCGATACCAGAAGCAAATCATAAAAATCATGCTTAAACTTACATTCGAAAATTTAAAATGACGCAATACATAACATAAAAGAGGATTTCTACATTTTTCTTATTTGACAATAAAATCAACAGAAAAGTTTAATATTTATTAAATGAATATAGACTAAGTAACTATTCTTAATCATTTAGATTGCATTCTTAAGTCTGGCTTTAAACTAGTTATTGCATGTTCGCACACTGGATACAATCCAAATTGCACATTTAAACTGACATTTCCGGTATTGTACATGGATTCTGTTTTTCTCATTGCTGAATTAGCCTATACATCCTACGTACAAAGTAAAGTTGATTGAAACAAACAGAGAACGCTGGAGAGACTCCACATGCCTGGTAGTTTCTGTAGGGAGACAAAGAGTTAACATTTCAAATCTGATTTAATTTCATCAGAAATGTTTCTACAGCATTCTGTGTTTGTTTCAGATTTCCACCTTCCACAGTCTTTGCTTTTATTAAGTAATGCTGATTGGTTCAGTTATATGTAGGACCAGCATTTATTTTCTGAATGAATTGCGATTATCAAAGAGCTTTGTTTCATATGTATTGACATTAGTTGAATTGTTCAACTTAGTAAGGTGCAATTTTAAACTTGGAATATAGGGCAGGCCGATGTATTACGACAGCATTGAAATACATGAAAACTAAAGAATCAATGTGTATCCCAAATATTCATTTCAAACTAGCAATTTTGCAGGCAGCTTTCAAGCCTATACATTTTCTTTTGAATCGGCTACATAATACTCAATAATACAATTTATTGTATACTTACTTACAAATTAGTTGCTTTATAGATATCGTCTGAAAGAATAAGATTTATGTTGTGATTCTTAATGGGCTTTCCATAAGAGTCCTGAAGAAGCATAGAATAATTCAAGTAGAGAATGTAAAGTCACCCGCAGGTCTGGCAACATCTGTGGAGAGAAAGCATAGTTAATGTTTCAGGCCCAGTGACCCTTCTTCAGACCTAGAGGGAACTAATAAGAGTTGCTAGACCCAAACATTAACTCTGCTTTCTCTCCACAGATGCCGCCAGACCTGCTGAGTTTTTCCAGCAATTTCTGATTTAGTTTCTGATTTTCAATGTCTGTATTTTTTTTCTATTTTTTTAAAAATGTAATTAACCAAGGTTTATTTGCATTATTAGACTGCTAAATAAGTTAGTCTTGAACAAATACTTTTGAGATCATTAAAGGAGAATTGTACATTTTGCAAAAGCCATGCTATTCAGTGCTTTCTTTCACTGCCTATTTTCATTATTTATTTACATCCATTTACTTACATTCATAATTGGGCTTTCCACATGGTTCTATTTATTGACCTACCATTACATCCTTGGCAGCATCAACCAAATATCTAGCAGTTTTAACAGCTTGCGGAGAAATTTTTTGATTGCTTCCTTTCACACTTGATGTTTTCCTGACTCCCTCAGGATATTGTGGCGATGCAGTTTTGTGCCAACAAATTAGATAAAAAGGATTTCTTTGGAAAGTCGGATCCTTTCCTTGTATTTTACAGAAGCAATGAGGATGGAACGTAAGTGATATTAATTTTTTTTAATCAGTAGATTGATTTCCAGATATTGATCATGTAACTAATATTTAACTTTGATTGAAGTAATGCATTCAGTTTTGGTCTCCCTGTTCTAGGAAAAATGTTGTGAAACTTGAAAGAGTTCAGAAAAGACTTACAATGATATTGCCAGGGTTTGAGCAATAGGGAGAAGCTGAATAAGCTGAGGCTATTATCCCTGGAGCATCGGAGGCTGAAGGGTAACCTTATAGAGGTTAATAAAATCATGAAGGGCATGGATAGGATAAATAGCCATGATTTTTTTTCTCCAGGATAGGGGAGTCCATAACAAGATGGCATAGGTTTAAGCTGAGAGAGAAAATTTTAAAAGGGACTTGAGGGGGAACATTTTTATGTGTATGGATTGAGCTGCTGAGGAAGTGGGGGAGGCTGATACAATGACAACATTCAAAAGGCATCTGGATGGGTATATGAATGGGAAGGGTTTAGAGGGATGTGGGCCAAATGATGGCAAATGGGACTAGATTAATTTAGAATGTCTGGTCAGCATAGATGAGTTGGAATGAATGGTCTGTTTCTTTGCTGCACATCTCTGACTCTATAAGTGTGGTGTGATGCACTTCGGAAGAAGAAACAAGATGAGGGAGTGTTTAATGAATGACAGGACATTGGGTAGCTCAATGGAACGGAGAGATCTTGGGTAGTTAGTCATAGATCCCTGAAGTCAGCACAGCAGTGAATAAGTTATGAAGGCATATGGGACATTTGCTTTCATCAGTCATGGCATAGAGTATAAGAGCAAGGATGTAATGTTAGAGTTGTCCAAAACATTGATTATGCCACAGCTGGAGTGATGTAGGCAGATCTGGTCACCTCACTACAGGAGGAGGTGATAGCATTAGAAGGAAAAGAGAGGAAGTTCACCAGGGTGTTGTCTGGGTTGGAGCAACTGAACTATAGAGAAAGATTAGCTAAGCTTGTAATACTTTCTTTAGAGAAGAGACAGCTGAGGGGGGACATGATTTCAGGTTGAGGGGTATGGATATAGTATGTAGGGGACAGCTGTCCTCCTTGGATAAGGGGATCAGTCATGAGAGGACATGGTTTTGGGGTTAGGGGCAGGAGATTCAGAGGGGATTTGAGAAAAAGAAAATAACGTAGAGGGTGGTGGGAATCTGGAATGCACTGCCTGTTAAGGTAGTGGAGGCTGGAAATCTTGCAACCTTTAATAAAAATTTGGATGACCACTTGAAATATCATAACATTCAAGAATATGAGATAAGTATAGGAAATTGGGATTAGTCTGTCTTTAGTGGCAATTATCAATGGGCTGAAGACCCTTTTCTGTGCTGTATGACTATGAATCTACTCCTTTACCACCTTTTTCCTGTAGACCATAAGAAATTGGAGCATCAATTGGATCATGGTTGACCTGACACTCCTCGTGTCCAACTTCCTGCCTTTTCGTCAAAACCGTTGATTTCTCCTACTAATCATGTATTTATCTACCTAAGCCTTCAATATACACAAGGACTCTGCCCCACAGCTGCTTGAGACCAGGAGTTCCAAAGATATTCCTGTCTAAAAGATATTCCTCCTTTTCTCAGTTTTGAATTGGCATCCCTTAATTCTGAGTCTATGCTCGCTGGTCCTAGACTCCCACATGGGGAGAAGCATCCTCTCAGCCTTTCCTGAGTATAACCTTTGTTCTATACCAAGGATTATCCTGGTGAATCTTAACTGCCTCCAATGAAATGATATCTCCTCTTAAATAAAGAGTTTAAACTGCTCAAAGTACTCCAGATATGGTCTCACCAACACCTTGTAGTTAGACTTGCCTTCTCTCATATTCCAACTCCTTGAAACTAAGGGCCAACATTCCATTAATTGTTCTGATTACTTGCTCCACCTATGTGTTAGTTTTCTGTGTCATGCCTAAGTACCCTCAACTCCCCTTTGTATTGTAGTTTTTTGCACTTCTTCTCCATTTAAATTTTTCTCAGCTCTTTTGTTCTCCATTCCAAAATGAAGGACTTCACATTTTTCGCATTAGCATTTACCAGTCTTTTGCCCATTTACTTCAACTTTCAATATCTCTCTGTAAATTCTTGTGTTCCTGTCACACCCTGCCTTTCTACCTATTTTTGTGTAGTCTGCAAATGTTTACACTGTATTGGCTTCCTTCCTCCAAGTCATCAATACATGTTGTAAAATTTCTGATCCCAGCACTGATCGCTGTGGATCCTCACTGGTCTCAGGTCACTAACCTGAAAAAGAATCCCTTCTCCCCGTTTTCTGTTTCCTGCTCATTGGCCAATTCTCTATCCATGTCAATATCCTGTCACCAACATTGTGAGATTTTATCTTATGACTTAACCTTTTATTGAGGTACAGTCAGTTCTGCTATAACACACATTTCTTCAATGTGAATTGACTTTAATGCGATTGAAGAACTTAGACTCTTATTTGTAGAACGTGAATTTTCCTTACCTGTATTGGCTATAACCGGGTCTCTGGCGCTGTGAGGCAACAGTGCTAACCACTGTGCCACCGTGTCGCCATGACTTTAATGCGATTGAAGAACTTAGACTCTTATTTGTAGAACGTGAATTTTCCTTACCTGTATTGGCTATAACGCGATTATGGCCTTATTAGTTTAAAAGGTGTGGCTATTGCATGATTTTCTTACAATGCGTGATTGCACAAAAACAGAATGATCACATTGTAGCAGAACTGACAGCACCTTGTCAAAGTGCCTTCTGGAAGTCCAGATGAAATATATCTACTGCTTCCACCCTATCCACTCTGGTTCAGCCTCCTTCAATAAAAAAACTTTGATAAATTAGTCAGACACTATTTCCCGTTCATTGTGCCATGCTAACTCTGCTTGACTAGGTTATGACTTTTTGAATATTCTGCTGTTGCTCCCTTAATAATTGATGTGTTTTTCCAGAAATAGATGCTACATTAATTGTCCTATAGTTAGTTAATTTTTACCTCCCTTCCTGTTTATGTGCTTGTAGAATTCATTGGGATTCCTCCTTATGTTATCTGCCAGTCTTTTCTCATGATTCCTTTTTGCTTCAATAATATTTTCATGATCTCCTCTGAATCTTCAGTATTCCTTTTCAATGGTAGTTTTATTTTCTACCAGACACCTGTGATGAGCACAATTTCTCCTTTGATTTAATATGATATTGCCCCAGTCATCCAGGGAGCTCTAGATTTGTTGCCCTTCTATTTTCTTTTGAGGGGGAAGACCTTAACTGTACTTGAACCATCTCCTCTTTGAAGTATCCATTCTTTGAATTGCTTCTCCTGTCAGTCAGTGTTTGTTCTAGTTTGACCTGGTTCCATTTTTGTGCCATTGACGATATTAATTATTCGTATTGTCCTTTTCTATCATCATCCTAAACCTTAGGGTACAGTGATTACTGTCTCCTAAATATTCTTCCACTTCCACTTGACCTATTTTGCCAACCTCATTTCCAAGAAAACGGGCCATAGTGTAAGCTTTTTAGTTGGACAGAATGCACACTGCTGGAGGAGATTTTTCTGAGCACAATCTTGGAGTGTTTTCCCCTCCCTTCCCTTAGCACTGCCACTGTTCCAGTCTACGCTTGGATAATTAAAATCCTCAATTATAATCTCTCTATAATGTTGCCACCTTTATAAGTTCCCTGCATGTTTGTTCCTCTATGTCCTTCTGACTAGTTGGTGGCCTACAGAATGTAAACAAGTAATATAATTGCACTCTTTTGTTCCTTACCTTCTTGAACCCTCTGGGGCATCCTTTGGCACTGCAGTGATTTCCTTAACCAATACTGCCACCGGTCCTCCTCTTTTTTCCTGAATGCTTAGTGCTCAAAAATATTTAACATGTGCTTTTCCTTTAGCCAGGTCTTTATTGCCATCGCATCATATTTCCATATGACAATTGACGCTTCTAACTCCCCAATTTTATTTACTATATTCTGTGCGTTCATATTCACCTGTTGCTGATTTAGACTTTATTATTTTTTTCCCTTACTCAGACTTCATCTATTAACATTCCATTTTATGTATTAGTGCTATCTATCTGTCCAATATTTTTATTCACTCTGGTATTTTAAGACAATCAGACAACTCAGTGGTTAATTTCACTGAGACCAAGTTTATTTCCAAACTTGTTAAAAACTGAACTGAAATGTTTAAACTGTTGGGCCTGGTTGTCAAGGCTTCTGGCTTATCCATCTTGTAACTTAACCATTCGTTACTGTATGCTATGTGATGCAGGTGAAAGAAAATTTGAAAAGAATTAGGTAACAGTCCTAGAGTATACTGACAATGTGGGTAGGGAGGGAAAGTGCTGAATGGAATCTCTTGACCTGACGTACAAGCTTAATGCCTGTATGAAATGAGAAAGGAATAGAGATCAGAAGCAGCTAAACCTTTACAAAATGATATAAACTACTAATGCAATTGAACAAGAAAATGGCAAAATAAATTAATAATGTTATACATAATGCAAACAATCATTTGTCACAGGATATATAATGAATAGAATTAAGTTACATTTTGGAGAGGAACCTGGCAATAATAGTTTATAATAAGCTACAAATCTCTAACCTTCATACATGTCCTGTTTGTTATTTGAACCAGGGTTGATAGGTTGGACAGTGAGAGCCTTCTTACTCAGATGGTAATGGCTAGCATGTGGGGGTGTAGCTTTAAATTGAGGGGTGATAGATATAGGTCTGATGTTAGAGGTAGTTTCTTTACTCAGAGAATAGTAGGGGCGTGGAACGCATTATCTTTTAACAGTAGTAGACTCGCCAACTTAAAGGGCATTTAAATGGTCATTGGATAGGCATATGGATGAGAATGGAATAGTGTAGGTGGGCTTCAAATTTGTTCCACAGGCCAACACAACATTGAGGGCAGAAGGGCCTGTACTCCCCATAATGTTCTATGTTCAAAGTGGTGTGCACTGCTTGTAATTTTCTTTTGCCTCAGAATTTGAAGGAAATTAATACAAGCTGCCAATCTTTACTTCGTAACAGCTTGTTTATAACACTTGGTGATGCATGCAACATACCCATAACAAGCTGCAATTCTGAGGTTGTATGGAGAGGTATGAATACTGCATAATGGTCTGACCCGATCTTCAATTTTCTGATACAGAATATGAGAATGACAGGGCAGGTTATAAATCAATTTTACTCCATTCTCTCTTTTTTTTAAAACCATTTTCCATTATTCTCATTAATAATTGAAGAACGTTTTCATATAACACTTCAGTGATTTACAAATTGCTTCACATTTTAGGATCATGTTGTCACAATAGATTTTCTGGTCATAGTGATTTATTATGCCTCTTTCTGGGAATGAATATATTTCATTCATATATAATAAAGGATTTATCTGTAAGCTGGAAAACTGTCATTATTTAGAAAATAATTTATATATCTTCCAAACTTTAACTGTAAGGTTCATTACAGTTTGGCTGCTTTGCATAATTCACACAAATGATTTATCCTAAAGCTATAGTATAGCTTCCTACATTTGAAATATGGGCTCATTAACAGTTTTGCAGATCTGAAAAGATTCAGCACAAATTAAGCAGGCATAGAGTGATTTTAACTATGAATCAGCCACTTAATTCCGTGTAATTCCTCAGCTAGACATCACTTTCATAATTAGTACTTTAATATTTTCTCTATTTAGTTATGTATCCACCTCTGCCTGTTTTATCTAATGCCTTAAGTTTCTTGCTTGATTGCTAACATTTCTGCAAGCCCTACTGTCCCAGTTTTATTGTTAACACTGAACACAATTTGTTCAATGCTCACCTCACTGACCCCTCAACTTCTATAGACAAGACAAGTCCAATCTATTCAGTACTTTCCCACTGGCATTCTGTTCCACACTAAATCCTGATCATGACAATCACATTGACTTCTATTGGTTCCATGTCACTTCGGGAATTAGATTCAAAATCCAAGACCTTGTTTAGAAATTCCACCTCTTCCACTCACCCCCTCCGCTGTGTCCCTGCCGTGCCTCCTGCCTCAGCATTCTCTTCTTGCCTTACATCCCACTCTGCGCCCTTCAGACCTCCAACTTTGACCTGCCTTTCAGTTCACGACACCTTTCTCCACTGTTGAAGCGCACACTTCATTTGCCTCATCTCTATTTGAAGCTGCCTGAAAGTATTGCCTTTTCTGTTTTTTTCTCTCACTCCTTTGCTCTCTCGCTCTCTCTCCTAATTCTTCTATTACCATGGACATCCACTTCTCCAATGTGCACTGTCTAAAGCCTTTAAGGGCACTCAATAAGAATGAATTGCTTTATGTAGCATCCTGTAATGGAATTGCTGGACTTTCTACAATCCTTTCTTTTCCATATGTCCTTGCTCAAAAAAAATGTTCCATAGATAGGCTCTCTGTCATCTTTCTGATGGAAGTTGTGATAACAGCAGTCGCTCATTAGGAAAGATTTCCATCAACATGATTCTACTCAATGAGATCACCTCAGTCCATGCATAGACCATTTTCCTTTCTATTTTACAACTTGGGAACAGGAATAGGCCATTCAGCCCTTCAAGGTTGCTTTGGCATTCAACAGAATTGTGGCTGATTGGTGGCCTAATAACATATGCCTGCCTAATCTTTTGATATCCTTGCTGATTAAAGGTTTGTCTATGTTAGACTAAATTTAACAATTGAATTACAATTGACCCCATCTGTGCAAGAGAGTTCCAAACCTCCACCATTCTTTCCATGTCGATGTGCTTTCTGACATTGCCCCTTAATGACCTGTTCTTAATTCTTAGATTATGCCTCCTTTGTTCGAGATCTTTAACCAGTGGAAATGGCTTATCTTTATCTACCCTATCTTTCCCTGTTAATATCCTGAAGATCTTGATTAGATCACCCCTTAATCCTCTAAATTTTAGAGAATAAGAGTCGAATTTGTCTAATCTCTCCTTGCAGCGTAACTCTTGAAATAAACCTGCACTGAACTCCCTCCAGGGCCGAAACCTTCTTCCTGTGCCCAGATCTGTTCCCAGTTCTGTAAGTGGGATGTAACTGGGCTTTCATATTAACTGCATCTCTGTACTCCAGCCCTTTAGATATGATGGCCAGCATTCCATTAACGGCCTTGAATATTATCTCCATCTGTTCATGGCATTTTAAAGAATTATGCACCTGAACCCACAAACCTTGTTGGACATCCACGGTATTTAACTTTGTGCTTTCTTAAAAAAAAAGCCCTGATCTATTCTTCTTTTGGTTCCAAATGGAGAACCTCTCACTTGCTTACATTAAAGTCCATGTGCCACAGCTTCACTCATTCACTTAATCTATCAATATCCTGTTGTAATTATTATGCTGTCTTCAACACTGCCTACAATGATGCTCAATTTTATATCATCTGCAGATTTGGATATTTGGCTTTTTATGCAATTTTCCAAGTTGTTAATGAATATTGTGAATAATTAAGGCTCCAGCACAGATCTCTGTGGGGCACCATTAGTCACATCCTGCCAATTTGAGCACTTACCCATTATTCCAACTCTTTGTTTCATGCCATTCAACCAATTTCCTATCCATGTCATGACTTTCTGGATGCACTTGTTGAAGGGATAGACTGAATGTATGGGTTATTTATTTGGATTTACATGCTAAATAAAAAAAACATATCAAAGAGACTTTATTGTGTGTTTCAGATGGAACAGTCTGAGTATTAAACATTTGCACTAAAATTTGATGTATAACCAAAAATATGAGGAACACAATATAAGGCATTGCTTACGAATTTATACATTTTGTTTCCATTTAGGAAAGAAACAGCCTTTATTAGTTGTGCTATTAGGGTATCAGCAATTGATTTTTAACATTTCTGGATTCATTAATTTGCATCTTAACAGTAAAACATCACATTTTGATGCTTTTGTTCATAATGCTTTATTATGGATGAGCAAGATATATACAGTTAATGTGTGGAAAGGTACGTGATTCCTGCTCAAAACTATTAAAGTTGAGATTTAAGTTGGCAAGAAGACATTTAGGTTTGGATATTATAAACCCCTTCTCGGTGGGTTTTCAGAGGAAGGGAATGTTAAATAGGGTACGTACACGGGTCAACACACTGATGCACCACTCCCAGAATACAAAAGGTGGCAGGTGCTGAAACCCACCCTGAGAAAGATGTTTCTTAGTCAATCTTTTCTGCCGTATTATGACAAGCCTCAGTGACAGATGGAGGAAGCCAGACCTCTTGGCCCAGAAGTATTACAACTGCCCGAAAAGATCTTTGCCTGTCCACCATATGTAAATAAGTAATTCAGAGTCAGTTGAACTTCCAGCAACATTCGAGTTGGTGTGACTATGTGGGAAGCCTTTTATTTTACAAGATTTTGAGAATACAGGAAGAAAATGAGGTCCTGTCTTCAGGGGGTGCCCTGAGAGTATTGGGGCACCTCTCCAAAAACAGATTTTAACCCCTTTTCTCCTTGCATGGATTTAAAAATTCTCCTTTAAAATGCATCCACCTACCCTAAGGTCACCAAATCCCATGTGCCTCCCCCACACCCAATGCCCCTTACCTACCTTGGTCAGAGATCCAATGGGTGTTAATCCTGGGACTGGCTAGTCCCACAGCTGAACTCTGGCACTGCTGGAGTGCCAGCTAATCAGATTGTCCTACCTTCAGTGGGAGGACAAAGTCCCTGTATTCACTGAGTTAGCCCACCCGCAGTGCACTATGGTGGTAAGGCTTGTTCTATTTCTGCCAACTGGCTACTGAATTTGCTTCCAGGCTTCCGGCTGCCTAGCTCTGTCAATGTCTGTCTTTTATTATAATAAACTAGATGTTTACCTTATATGTATTAGTGAACATTATGAGAAAAGAACCATTGTATCTGCTTTAACCAACTGATAATAAACCCAACATAAAACACACAGTTCCCAGCAAAAAATGGTTGTCTTTCCTATAACATATCTGCAGACTAGGTGGGGTGAAAGAAATTGACGTTCTAACATTAATCATTCTGATTTGACACCTTTTGATTTTTATCCACAGTGATATAACACATAAATGAATTGATAAGGTCCTGACCTCCAGGATTCAACTCTTGACTTGGACTCCTACCACTCATATTAATTCATTGAATCTATGGTGTGGTCCATTGGAGTTCATTTTCAAATCAATAAAGTGGATACAGAGAAAACAAAATTCTTATTGCTATTTTGTTACTACTATTTCAGACTATGTTTTAATATGCATATTTTCAGGTTTACCATTTGTCACAAGACAGAAGTTGTAAAGAATACATTAAACCCAGTGTGGCAGGCTTTTACAATTCCTGTGCGTGCACTCTGCAATGGGGACTTTGACAGGTAGGAGCAATCAATGTCTGTTTACAAATTCACATTGAAAATCATTTGTGACTTTTTTTAAAGGTGATGTATATAACATGAGTTTACATAAATGTTAAGCTTTGGCACAACATTATTTTCTGTTGACAGGCTTCTCGCAGACCATTCATGTATATTGAATATTATTCAGACCTGAATATTTTTGAACTGCCAAATGTGAATTGTCAATTAGGGTACTGTCAGTCAATCATTTTATATGTTTAAAATGCTGCTCCTAAGTATATGTACTAGATAATAGACTGGCATGAAACAAAGGCACAGTATTTTTATTGGAGGTTTAATAATATTTGAATGCGACCCAACAGAGGATCCTAAGAGATACTGTCGCAGCTCACCAGTAAAAAAAATGCTCACCTGAACATGAAGTCAGGAGGAAAACCAATGCTCCTCCTGACTTCAATTAAAATGATTTACTGCTCCTTTCTCCAGTCACAGTCAGTGCTACTTTCCACCTCAATCACTTCATTTGCTTTTATCTCTTTTCTGTTGGTCTCTGTTGAGACCATTGTTTTAGCTATCAATGCAGCAATCTGATCTTTGAAAATTGGAGTGACATTTTAATTTAGGTGATGGGGCTCTTATTTACTGGTTGGAGAGTCAATGAAAGCTCCAACTTTTCTCCTTTAGGAAAGGCCTTCTAAATTAAATGCCCATCAGGCACTTAAATGGACAACAGCATATCTTCCTTGGGACCAGGGATTCCACAGATATAGGTCCTGCTCCTGAGAGCTGCTGGCCAACGAGAAGTTGGCTGCTGTGCACATAGCGGCAGTAGATTCACCAAGATCAATGTACCAAGGAGAAAGGTGGCTGAGAGTGGGATGGTGGTCATGCGCATGGTCAGTCAGGAGGAAGGTGGCTTCAGTAAGAGTGGAGCATTCTCAACAGTCCTCCCCTTACTGATGTCTTGCCACTTGATCACCCAATGAGTGTCTTTGAAGGAAGGACCCCACCTTGAAGGAGTCCAGAGGATTGCTTCCTTGGGTTTTCTGTATGATAAATCTTGGCCACTGTTGGCTGAACACCAGTGGCAGCAGAATGAAGCACTTAATTAAGTAGGCATTATGTGCCTGTTTAATGGGTTCACAGGCAGCAGAGTGGAAAGACTGATCATTAACCTGGATGTAGTGGACTTTAGCAGGGTAGAGGCAAGAAGATGATAAGATTTTCACTCATTATGCTCCAACACAATTAAATACCTCATTTGCATCCAATCTTACCTCAGTGGAATGAATTAATTCCTTCCCATTGTCTATGACTGAGGAGTTGAATGATTATTGGGTATAGGCAGGAGTGTAGAGTTGAAATTAAAATCCAATCAACACAATCTTTATTGAAAGGGAGGGTGGGTTTGAAGCACCAAGTGGCTTGCGCATGTCCAGGCTCATATATTTGACACACTGCTCACCCATTAATAGTCTGTAGCTCACTTATTTGATCAGGATGAGACTGTTAGATCAGCCATAATCCTATCACATGGTGGAACAAGCTTGAGGGAACAAATTGACCTTCTGTTGCTCCTAATTCTTGTGTGGCTATGACTAATTCAGGTGCCAGGATTGTTCCGTCCAAACTACTTGGAGGATTGGAGAATGCCACTGAGTTAGTGAGCAATGAGGCTATGGAGGGACTTGGACGTGAGATGAAGATTTTCAAATTACGGTCTTGGTGGCTTGGGAGCTAATGTTACTTTGTGAGCATGGAGTGAATATGACGTAGTCCACGTTGAGGTATGAATATCAGAGCTGTGGGTGAGGTCAGGCTAACAGAGGGTGAATGGATGGGATGGTTGGATTTGAGAAGCCAGATCTGAGGCTGACCAAAGCATGGATGACGTTATCAGTGCAAAGGGTGCAGAAGAATTGAAGATGTGTGGAAGTAGATGGCCTTAAACACTCCAAACAACTGTCCATTCTTTTACATCGTTCCATGCCTTCTTTCCTTTATTCACTGTCTGTGTGGGCAGTTCCTGTTGATGTAATTCAGAATTTTTTTTTCAGATAAATAGGAACAAAAATAGAAATATTTAGCAATACATTTTATAACCTTGGTTTACCAAGGTAATCATAGTTTCACCAGATATAGTAAGGAATTTGGTTCTCTCATAGAACTTTATTCTCCTCTTCCTTTCAAAGGGTTAAGCTTTTCTCCAAGGTCCAACCCAAAGTGACACAGCGGTCAGCCATCGAAACCTGCTGTCATGATTCCATCCAAAAGCTATGTTGCTCTTCTTCCCTCTCATCAAAATCATTGTTGGCTGCTCTTTACTTAGAAAATGGAGCCTGGGTTCTGAGCATTTCCCTCTCTCAAACCTTTGTTCCTCAGGATTTTTTTGTGAAAGATGGACTCTGGCTGAACCAAGACTGAATTTCTTTCCAATTTGTCTAACAACATCAAATTTTGTTGTGTTCCAATTGAAACCAAGGCCTGAAAATATTGTGGCATTCTTCTTCTGGGCTCTTTTGCTTTTTTCTTAGCAATCTTTGTCATCATCCAGTGATGCTCCTGCTATGACATGGACAGACTTCTCTTTGTTAGTAATATCAGCAATAATATTGGGTGGTCATGTTCAGTGATTTCTAAGCTTTAGAGTCACAATGGGTGTTGGAAGGGCAGGCAGAACTGCTGTCCCACCGATAATCTTATTCGCAAGGGAATATGTAGACAGAAAATGTACTAAAGAATACAGTGTACTGCAGTGTATCAGAACAGGTTTAATATTATTTTTCTGCATTTTTTGTTTCTCAGTCTATTTGTATTTCTCATTTTTGTACTCTTTGTAGCACTGATAATATACACCAAAATACCTCTCCCTGTTGCTACCACTTCTGTACTTTTTTTCACCTTCTCTCACATTTAGTTTATCTTACTTAATTTGCTTTTGCTGCCATGTGACTTTCTTTCAATCACTCTACTACTGATCATAGATTTATAGTTCGGGTTTTGGTGAAATGACAGCACTTGCAAATTTTTAAGTTTGAAATCCTGTCTGGAAGAAGAATAATGCTGATAATTAGTGAGATTTTCATTTTTGCACTAATTTTGAAAGTAAACAACAAAGCAAAACAAGGATTGTAAACTTCTCATGTTTGGATTTCCTATTGCTATTTAGTGTTTATATCTTTATAACAATGACTTAGCCTTCAGGTATTGTGGCCAATTCTGTGCATCTTGCCTTGAGAAAGCTGCCAGGACCTTAGGAAGGAAAGAGAAAGTTAGCCAGCATGGTGCCAAGGATGAAATATTTCTAATACATGGAGAAACTATTTAAACCAGCAGTGGAAATAGTGGAGGCTTTCAAAATTCTGAAGGGTTTTGTTGGAGTCAGTGAAGGGAAAGTGTATCTGTGACAGAAGGGCCAGTAAGTAGAGAATATTGATTTCCATCCATTAGCTGAAGAACCATAGGTGACATGAAGAAAGAAAAATTTACACGATGAGTTATCATGATCTGGAATGCCCTGAAATGAAAGTAGTAGCAGTTTCGATAGTAACTTTCAAAAAGGATAAATTAAATAAAGAATTATGACAAACTATTTATTGGACCATGAGGAAAGAGCAGGTTGCGTGGGATGCATTTGATTGTTCCCTTTGAGGTGGCATAATCACAATATCTGAAAGGTATCCTTTTGACACCGAACTATATTCACTGATTCTAGAACTAATAGCTTTTGAATGCATTTTGAGTGCCTTTGTATTGGGTGCTATGCAGTTCAATAGGTGTGAAATCGAAAGTTTTTAAGGCAGCAACCAGACTGTAGGGGTGTAGAATAAAATAGTTTTGATGTTGGAAAAAGGATTGACATTGGCTATTCAGTTGCATTTAGTATTGGGAATCAAGAAGCAAAGAGTTGTATGAATGAGCCCTCAGATAGATAGATTTCTTTTGTCTAGAAACTAATTCACTGCTATAACTTGATTACTCTATACTTACGTTTGTCTAAATTAAGTATTCCAGTCTTAAACTAATGCTTGTAATGTATCTGTGCTATTCACATCACAAAAACATTCGTATCAGTCCTTGTTCTCTTTAAGCTATTTTTAATGCTAATTTTGGAACAACACTCTTGCATTTTAAAATCTTTGTCTTTGCAAAGATTGCATGCCTTCACCAACAAACTATTTCTGTCATAGCATTATGGAGTAAGTTTTGAAGTACTGTTAGTCATTTCACAAGTGACCATTAACAGTTACTAGTGACAGGCATGATCACTTTCTATGATTATTTGATATGCTTGCAAAATTACTTTTTAATCTCAGTGCAATGACAACCAAGTTAGCTTGTTTTCCTACTTGAGTGTTAGTTATTTTAAAAGTTTAGTTTTATTTTATTGAACAAAGTACAGTTTACATGTGTAACAAATATAACGTTTGCAAGATGACAGTTTTGTGAATGTTCTTGAGACAGTTGTTTACTGATGATCAAAGGAGGAATAATAATATAAATGTGTATCTTGTTGAAATATTGTTGACAGAACTATCAAAGTGGAAGTGTACGACTGGGACAGAGATGGAAGGTAGGACATTTTTTTGTTACTTTTCTTCCCATCCTCAGCCAAGGACAATATTTTCTTTCTGACTGTGTTTTGTTTCAAATTACAGTACACAAAGTCAAACAAATCAACATTGTTTTTTTAATGCCAAAATTGTATTATATGGATCTGAAATGCAGCACAATCCTAGAAACACTGAAGAGTCAATTTACATTTTAGGTGCATTGGGAAAAGAGCTTTGCCAGTTGAAACACACACTCCATGACAGTCTGTCCTTTAAACTTAATAGAGCAGGAGTGGGAATTCATAATATTGGATTCTGAATGGCAAAACAAAACTCCTCTGTTTGTATTCTTGTAATTGTTTTTGTGTATCTTTGTTTCCTTTACCATTTGGTGTATTTGTCTCCTCTGCTTGTTAAAACAATTTCTGCCTAAGCATCATCAGTTTCTTTCTGAAGATTCTACTAATGCTATGATTGCACTTCCCCCTATTACTATAGGTTTACAAATGATATGCCTCTGATTTCATCTTCAAATTGCCCAACTTCCCTGGGAAGTTTAGTTTTCATAAAACCAGACTACTGTATACTGTAGCAGGCAGGTGAATAGAACCTGATAGTGATTGATTTTTTTTTCTTAGAGCAGAAAAATGCTTTGGCTCAGATTTTTGAAATTATTTTCAATCAGTAATAGCCTGTTCAGTAGGATATGATAATGGTATTCATTTCGATATGATTTACCCTTGTTATTTTACAACATGAACATTCTATTCAGGGTTTTAAGTGTTTGTTATGATAATACTCAAGAATTACTTAGCTATAATTTTAAAACTTAAAAAAATTTGCTAGTGGCTGTAAGTTTGAGTTGTATCATCTTCCACCTTAATTTTAAAAGAGCCACTATGACAAAATAGTTTATAGATTTGGCTCCAATTTTGTTTATGGTAAAATATTTATTGAGTTCACAGCTGGGAATGATTTATCTCTTTAAAAGGTTTGCAAAGTTGCTATTTTCTCAGGGTTCCTCTACTTGTTGCCATAAGTCTATCTGGGCCCAGATTTCCATGTCTTTGTCCATGTTGGAATGAAAGCAGGTTTGGCAAAAAAACATAGAGAACTGGGACTGATTCCCGGATTCTTGGTCCACATTCCTATCACTGGCAACGAATAATAGTGAGTGTTAGTCGGTTTGTATGTAGTGGTCCTGGTGTTGCTGGCTTTTATTATGGGTGTAGGTATATCATAACTCCTGTAATTTTAATCAAGGTGAGCCAATTTCTTCATGATACATAGTGTATACCAGCTCAGTTGTTGCCAACCATGGATGACCCTAGTCTGGCATCTGAAGCTTTTCTAACTTGGAGAGTTTTTACAAACTGCCTATGTTGTACTGAGTTGCTTTATGATAAAGTAAATATGTTCTTAGTTGAATGTTTCGTGAAAGGGTTTGGCTGTTAAAAATTAAATCACCATTAAATTGCCCAGAATTGTGAAAGTGCAAAGTCTTCAGGTGCGTTAAGTTACATTTTCCTTTGGATAAACTGCTCTTCTGCATTGAGCAGTGTTGATAGTAAGACTTTATTGTATGTAAGTTGTCTCCTGTGATTTGATATTTTATTGAATGAAAGTTCAGCCATTTGCTTCCCTTCTTCAAGTTGAGTTCTTACAATGACTTGAGGATTTTAATATATTTATCTCTGGGTGTTCTGCTTGTTGTCATTCAATAAAAGCTTATAATGAATGCCTGGGTGAGTTTCAAATTCCACAGATGGATTCAGTTCAGCAAACATTGATACAGCTGCAAACTGGACTGAGTTTGATTTTCATGATGTATTTTGGGCCACATAACAGCATTATAACTTTTTAAAATGATTTTTGGGTGTTTATCTTGACAGTTGTATGAGCATCTCAAAAATGCCCCAATATGAATATAAAACTCAAGAATTCTTTATAAAGTGGATAATGGGTGGGTGAGTATTCGGATGGGGATTGGATATGTGGATCATGTGCAGGTGAGAGGTGTGAAGGAATAGGGCAATGAAGATTGGAGGGAATCTTACTCAACTGAACTGAAGTCCCAAGGAATAGAGGAAAACATTTTTGCCCGTTTTCATTTCTAATTCCTGCCTTGAGTCCCTGTGATGGAAATAACAATAGCTAGCAATACAAATCAGGAAGTAGGTTCGTGATACTGAATAATCTTCCAACACTCAATTCTTGCTTCCGAGATCAAAATTTGCTACCTGGTCTCACTGGGATTGACATATAAAGAGGTGGCAGGGCAATTTGGTAGGATTGTTAGAAGGATTTACAAAATCTTTATAAATAGAAGTTCAATTTTCAAAGTCACAGAAGTTATTGTAAATGTTGACAAAGTTCAGGGTATAGCTTAGCTAAGTATTGTGCCCAATTCTGAAAATCTTGGCTTAAAAAATATGCCAGGTCCTTTTAGAGGAAATTGAAAAGATTGGCCAAAGTGGTCTTGTGTGGGAAAACTAGGGAAATTGGAAATGATGTCTCTGAAATGCTGGTGGAATCATATTCAGTAGGAACTTTAAAAATGGAAGTTATGTATACAAACAAAACTAATTTTGTAGGGCTATAGGGAAGAATGGGGGAGTAGCATTTTATAATATAACTGTTTTGAAAGAGTGCATTAAGCCCCACATGATTTGATGATGTCAGAAGGTCTTGGGAGATAAAAGGCAGAATATCTTAGGATCTTGTTGGGTGAAGACCTATATCCATTGTTATTCCAACAGTCTTCGTAGGACTAAAATAAAAACAAAACTTTGAAAATGTGTTTAATGTCAAATAAAAACAAAGTACTTGAGAAATTCAGTATGCCACAGGAGCATTTGTGGAGAGACAAACAAGGTTAACAGCCAGAATCTAATGAGGGCCTTAACAATGTGGGCTCTGGCATCATTTGGGGCAAAATCATGCAAAAAGTCTGGCAAATCTACCTTGAAGTTGGGGGCAAATCACAACATTTTTAATGCATCTGTTGGCTGTTGAGATGAGTTCCTTGCAGACAGCAGTGAGTTAGCAATTAAGGGGTTTATTGCTTGTTCAAAACCTTATTAACTGCATATCTCATCTCATTAGTGTGCAGCTTCTTATCTTACTGAAAATACTGAATAAGTTAGATGCTGAGAATTCTTGACATGGAAATCAGAGTAGGTGCCTGGTGACAGTGAGCTGTAGTTGGCTGTGAAGAACTTCCATAGTGTCCAGCACAAAACAGCATCTTGGGGCACGATCCAAGGTACCAGCCACTTGCACCACTTCTCCATGGAGATTGGCATCTAAAATTTGCCACCGCCCTCAGGATCTTCTCAGCACTCTCCAATCTACTTGTGGACTCGTTAGAGAGTACAGAACTGCATTTCAGGTGACTCACATTGAAAGGCTGCTTCTTGGACACTTTGTGCATATGGACAGCATTGGTCTCATGGATTACGCCAGACTGCCTCTCTGAGCTGCTCGCTTGTTCTCTTTTTCCTTGCTCACTTTCTGCCCACCTGTATGCTCACAGCATTGTGCCATGCCTTGATGTGCCAGTTAGCTGAGTCACACAACCAGGCAGCTTGTCCTGCTGGTCAGCAGTCTTTAGTCAAGGGGCAAAGCATTTTTTTGTACAGCAGTGTGCTGTGTCACTGCTCAATGTGCCAGCAACTTACATGGCAAACACACTGCATGGGCAGCAAACTATCAGCCATGTTTCAGTCTTAGGGGAATAGTTCTCAACAAAGGGAAAAAGTGAGGACTGCAGATGCTAGAAATCAGAATCAAGTGTGTGGTGCTGGAAAAGCACAGCCGGTCAGGCAGCATCCAAGGAGCAGGAAGGTCAACGTTTTGAGCATAAGATTTTCTTCAATCCTGATGAAGAGCTTGGGCTTGAAACGTCGACACTCATGCTCCTCTGATGCTGCCTGACTGGCTGTGCTTTTCCAGCACCACACCTTTTGACTCTCGTTCTCAACAAAGTTCATGACTGTCAGTCAGGGTCTCCTTGGACAATAAATCAAGGACAGCTTCCCATACCAGTTGAAGGATTAACCACAGTCAGGTATCAGGGATCCATACCTCTGCAGTCCAGGTTCGGAGACAGTTTAAATCCTGTGGCTTGATGGTGGCCATTCAGAGGGGCTATCATGATCGGGGAGATGTACAGCCACTAGTCAGGGCAGCTGCCATGGGAAGGAGACTTGGGAACCTGTCCGTGTTGAGTGGGAGCTGGAGACTGGTGGGGCCTGGAAAGACAGTTGCAAAATGGGGCAACTGTATTTTCACAGAGGGGATATGGTATAACATTGTTGCAAATGGTCCGGTGTGGGAGGGGAACAAAAACATAAAATGCTGGAAAAACTCCAAGTCTGGCAGCATCTGTGGATGGACGTCAAACAGAACAGTCCGGAAGAAGGATCTCTGGACCTGAAACATTCATTCTGATTTCTCTCCTCAGATGCAATTTCCAGCAATTCCTGTTTCTGATTTCCAACATCCACAGTTCTTCCCATTTTGTATTTAGGAGGTTTGTTCATGGTCAGGTGCATGCAGGGCTTCAGGTAGTGGGCATTGACTCACAAGCCCTGACATGGTGATCTCTTATATCAGGAGGGGATTCGGGGGAGCAGCTGCAAGCTAATGGAGATGGGTGTAAATGCAGTGTGCTGTAAATCAAAAGTAAGCAATGAGGAAGAAAATGGCTGCATCCACATGTGCAGTGGGCATGTTAAGTGTCTCAACCAATGAGGGACAGACCTGCAAGACCTGTCCATGTGAGGTGTTTGCTTTGAGAGCAACAGCAATACACACAGAGCCATGGCCCTCTCTATGCGCTGTACACTTCCCTGCTCCAGAGGATTGCATTTATCACTTTTGGACAAATAGGCCAGGGAAACGTGAAGAATATTTTCCCATGTGGAACAGTGGTGAAGCAGAATCTGATATACATCTTTTCCATCTTGCTTCTATAGTCTATAGCAAACTGTCAACATGTCAATCCATGGTACATCCTGTTACATTTATGGCTTTTCAGAGTCAAATAAATGGATCTGCTTCCAATTAAATCTGTGGGTGGCACGGTGGCACAGTGGTTAGCACTGCTGCCTCACAGCACCAGACACCTCGGTTCAATTCCCGCCTCAGGCAACTGACTGTGTGGAGTTTGCACATTCTCCCCGTGTCTGCGTGGGTTTCCTCCGGGTGCTCTGGTTTCCTCCCACAATCCAAAGATGTGCAGTTAGGTGAATTGGCCATGCTAAATTGCCCGTAGTGTTAGGTGAAGGGGTAAATGTAAGGGAATGGGTCTGGGTGGGTTGCGCTTTGACGGGTCGGTGTGGACTTGTTGGGCCAAAGGGCCTGTTTCCACACTGTAAGTAATCTAATCTAATCTAGTGTTCTGTCAATTGTGCCACCAAACTGCCCTCAAAAGGTTATTTTTCTTTCTTTCTTTCCTCCCCACTATGTCAATGGCCTCCAAACACTTGAAGCACAAGATTACTTTTTGAACTTAAAGTGCAACCCAAGATCTGCCCTGTAGTAGATGTAGAATAAACAACTTATTTTTAGTGCCATATAAATCCAGAATTGACTATATATATTTATTCATTTTGTCCTCTACTCATTCTCAGTGTGACACCTGTCACATTGTCTGCCAGTTCCTTGAAGTCTGGGTTGGAATCTGAGATGGGTAGTCATATGCAATGCATCAAATGGCTATCTGTGAGGTGGGGGATTATCTTCCTTTTGGAGAACAGTATCTCACAGAAATCTTTAAAAGTGCAGGATGATAGCAGTGGTTACTTTTCTCAGTTTGAGTCTCCAGAAGTCACTGTCTCTTGATCTGATTTTCAGCTCAGTATAATTTTGATCAGTAATCATCTCCATTAAACAGCTTCACTGTTCTGTAAATCAAACGCCTGATGGAATTTGCCAGCCAACCCACCAACATAAAGGAATGAATTTTAGACAAACAAAACAACTTGTTTCATCACATCAAGTTTCTGACGTGGAATTTCACTACTAATTTCCTCAACTGTGCACAGAAGGTTTCTAGATGGAACTATTTTTCTTTGTTTTTGATTTTTTTCTAAGAATTTCTCCAGACTCGGGAAATGTTGCAGCATTTTATTTTTTAATTGAGAGGATCACCGACCTAGTTTCAATTCAAATGCATTCATAGCATGGACCATGTGTGCTTAGTGCCTCATCTTTCTATGCAGTTCACATTTCAGTTTGTTCAGCTTTGACATTCTGTCTTTTTAAGGATCCTGAAGTTGAGCAATCACACATTGTCTGACAGCTCACTGCATACTTCATTCCTTGATTTAAGAAAAGTGATGATTTCAGACAGATCTAAAAATCTTTGCAGCACCTTACCTTGAGTTAACCAACTCACATCAGCATGGAAGGTTTAGTTCACTGTAAGCAGCACCAAATCCATTGAATAAGGATTTAAACTAGTTGTCCTGAGGGATTGTTGCTCAAGTTGAGTTTACAGACTTAACAACAACTTTCATTACATGAGAAAGATCCATACCTTTACACACGAATGTTTGCTCTGGATTATACATGATAATTGACAAAAGAAGGGAAACCAAGATCACTTCTGCAAAATACAACAAAATCTGCGTTTATGGCAAAGATGGATGGTGTACATTACAGTCATGTTGCATGGAAACTCTTAATGTGAGTAGAGCAACTCATTCAGAAGATGGATAATGTCAGTCATCCATGGCATTTTATAATGGATTGAACAATGAAGTGGATTTGTTTAACAAAATAAATGGAATGCCTGGTTGGGTAACGGAGTTGACAGCTTTAGAGGCAAACCTAGTATTTTATGTTAGTTGCATACAGTTTTATATCACAGCATCTACAGGTATGTTATGTCTGAAAATCAAAGAAATTATACACTGTTGATGAATTTATCAACAAAGGCTTAATCAGATTAGGGTGGGCCAGTGTTTTGTTTGAAATGGGTTTTTTTTATGGAAAGGTGTAAAAGTTGTTGACTTTATCTAAACTTGTACGCAATGTCAGGAATTGTTACTTGCTTAGCAAACAGATTATGGCAAAGCTTGGCATAGCTGCAATTTTTCAAGAGGTATTCTGCAGTACTACGCATTGATATTACCTTGGGGATTATTTTAATGAATCCAACAATGCACTGATTGTCTTGTCTCAATAAAATCTAGTGAAAGATTTGCCTTATAAGAAATTTCAATGATATCTGGAGTCACAGTAATTCGAATTGAGGGTAGCTGCCCTTGACATCAAGGGTGCCTTAGGCCAAATACAGCACACAGGAATCGAGGTTAATAGGATGAGGTAGGGCAGGGTGGACCCAACCTAAAAAAATCCACATAATAGTAGCTAAAATGATGTCTGGCACAAAGAAAGATGCCAGATATACTGAAATGGATATAGTTATCTGTGACCAGACATCACACCACCATAACATTGTTGCAGGAATTCCTCTGGGAAATACCCTCAGCACAACCAGCTACAGTTGCTTTTCACCATCAAAATATCAGGACTGGAGCTTTTTGGCATCAACACCATGGAAGTTAGATTAATCTTCTATTAATGTTCTCATCCATTATTACCATGAAGAGATGGCAAGTTGTAAGAATACCATCATCTGAGTCACACACTATCCAGACTTTTCAATCGATTGCTGATTTATGATCAATATCTCTTTGGAATTGGGTTCTAGAGAAGATCCATTGTCAGACTTGAAATGTTTTCATCACAGGAATTAAGGTTAGGGGAATAAATGTGGCCTTGACACTTCCAACTCCTGTAGACTATTGTTTCATTTAATATTCTGAACATATCCACACATATCTGGGGAAGATCAGATTGGGCTATGATAAGCTTTCATGCAAACCTAGATACACATTGTCTTATGTTTTTCCAAATTTCACTTTGCTGCTACTTCACATCAACGATGTTATTCAGTGAACAACACTACAGTCTACAGTTTCAAACAGCAACATTTCTGTAAAAACGCAACCCACGTTTCCCTGGTAGAGCCTTTTCTTTCCATGCAACCATGAGTTTCAATTCTTGCAGGTTATAAATTGTTCCTTGAAATTTTAAAAAATTCTCATTTTAAATGTAAGCATTTTTTGTTTACTTTTCTGTTCTGTTTGTTTTAATTCTCTTATTCCTAATATTTCTTTTATTTCCCTTTTTAATTTATCTTCTTGCATCTTTAATTCATCCTACATCCCTCTTCATTATTAGTTCTATTCTTTCCCTGTCCTGAAATGTAATTGGACATTCTCACAGATTATTAGAATTATTGTTCACCAAGATTCCAGATGCCCTGTTCACTTATTAACTCATATATAAGTGAACTTTTGGCACAAAATCTTTCTGAGCCATGGATGAGAAAACAAAACTTGATAATTAATAGATCATGTCAAGAAATGTTCTCCTTCTTCAAATTCTAGCCTATTTCTGTTACATAGACAATTTCAAAGCTCTAACTGCTAAGTAATTAATTTGCTGTCTTTCACTTACAGTTTCCCATTTAAATATAGACATCAAAATAATTCTGACAAATTGTTTTCCAGTTAAAATGTTTTGTGTGATTGAGTTATAAAATTTATTGATTCTCAGATTTAAACAACTTGGGTGAAAATTTTGTTTCTTTAAGACTTCCTATAGTTCCTATTATTACAATGGCATGGTGGCTCAGTGGTTAGCACTGCTGCCTCACAGCCCCAGGATCCCAGGTCTGATTCTGGCCTTGGACGACTGTCTGTGTGGAGTTTGCACATTCTTCCCGTGTCTGTGTGGGTTTCCTCCTAAAGTCTAAAGATGTGCAGGCCAGGTGAATTGGCCATGCTAAATTGCCCCTAGTGTTAGGTGCATTAGTCAGAGGGAAATGGGACTGAGTGGGTTACTCTTCAGAGGGTCAATGTGGACTTGTTGGGCCGAAGGGCCTGTTTCCATATTGTGGGTAATCTAATCTAATGATTGCAATCAAATAAAAACAACAGGATGATCTTTACAAGTTGAACCCAAAGAATTTACACCCACTAACACAAATCAATATAGTAAAGTGTGTAAAATTTTCCAAATGGACTCCTATTTGTTACAAAACAACTTGAAATTTTCACTGATTTTCTGTTGGTAAATCAAAAATACAAATGAACTTTTGTTTTTAAACCCTTATTCTACATAACAATCTAGCTTTTTCAGATACTTTGCATATGTCAATGTAAGCAATATTTAAAAAAAGGTTGTGATTTTACAGGCTTATGTATATTTGTTTTGCGTCTAATGTTCTGATATTGTCAGGTAGTTCCTTGAAAGGGTTAATTGGAGTTATCAAATATGCCCTTCAAATCTATGAAGATGCGTTTATCTACATTTCATACTCATTTAGTATAGGCTAATTGTATCTAATTAATTAAATAATTTTGAAACATGTCCCTCAAAATGATCATGTCTGACAAAATTAAATGGCCAGAGAATATTCACTAAATCACTGAATTAAGTCAGGTTGCAAAAACTAAAAGTGCCTGATCCTTAAAATATGCAGCTTTCACAATCACAAGCATACAGTTACACGTACAAAGAAGAGTTGTTTTCTTAGTCACTCAGCTAAAGCTTTTTTGTCCCTAAATCTTTTTTCAGTATGGTTAGTAGAATTTGTTTATGTGTATTGGATATATGGCTATGTCTGCTAAGTGACAAAAAATTGACATCACATTGTGTTTTTGATGTGCAGCCATGATTTTATTGGGGAATTCACCACTAATTACAGAGAACTTTCCAGGGGACAGTCACAGTTCAATGTGTATGAGGTAAGTTCTTGCTTTTTGTTTACTGATTAAAATGATTGGATTAGAATAGATAATGTGCTGGTCCCATTAAATTTTGAGTTTTCTTGGTGTAGGTTAAAATTGAATGAATATATTGGTCAATAATATTACAAATGAAACCTTTTTGGTATAGGAGAAAAATCACTTTAGATCAATTCTCTTACCTGTTTCCTTCATGTAATCTTCAATTCTTTATTCTCCAATCTGTGTGTTCACCATTTATGCAGCATTACTGAAGTAGTCTCTTGGAATTTACTGTTAAAAGTCTTATTGGATCAAAAGGTTTCATATTACTTTCTTCCTCATTCCTAATCTCTTCAATTTTCACTTCTGTTCTCCGTATTTGAACCTTTTTGTATATTTGCGTGAACTAGCTTCATCGATCTTGTCATGATTCTGAACTCTTCAGATAAATCTCCTTACAATTTCCTCTCATTTCCCAAAAGAATGCCCACCTTCTTCAACCTTTCTTCAATAATTATATTCATCGTTACATGTATTTTTCATTTTCTATGCTGTCTCAATGCCTTTTTTATTCCTCTTTGTTATTCTTGTGATAATTTTCAGTCTGTGCTGTTTGTTACCTTTGGTCAACCAGTTACAATCTTGCACAATTGACCACAGCAGAACCTTTCATAAATTTGAAACCATAACAAGCTTCCTTAACTCTGTCTGAATGGAGAAAAATCTCAATGTGATAGTATTGTTTTTGTTGATAAGACTATTTCATTTCCGTTAAGCAAATTCTATATCATTGGAGTCATAGAGATGTCCAGCACGGAAACAGACCCTTCAGTCCAACTTGTCCATGCTAACCAGATTAAATTAATCTAGTCCTATTTGCCAGCATTTGCACATTTCCCTGTAAACCCTTCCTGTTCATGTACCCATCCTGATTCCTGTTCACGTACCTTAAATGTAGTAATTGTACCAGCCTCCACTACTTCGTCTGGCAACTCATTCCATACACGCACCACCCCATACATGAAAAGACTGCCCCTTAGGTCCTTTTCAACATTTTCCCCTCACATCTTAAACCTATACACTCTGGATTGTGAATGCCCAAGCTTTTTTCCCCCCAGGGCAGTGGAGTCCAAAACTGAAGAATTGCAGATGCTGGAAATCCAAAATTGCTGGAAAAAATCAGCAGGTCTGGCAGCATCTGTGGAGAGAAATAAGAATTAACGTTTCCAGTCTTGTTCTGAATATGGGCCACTGGATCCAAAATGTTAACTCTGCTTCCTCTCAACAGCTGCTGCTAGATCAGATGAAGAAAAATCTCAGTTTGCTTCTTTCCTTTACCTTGGGCTGCTTCTGATAATTGATTCTTGGCTAGATTCACCTCGCATGAAGTGAATATGCCATACCAGTCATCGATGATTGCATTTTCAATCAGAGGTTTATTTCCTTAAGATACTAACCTGGTTTGCGGCCAACAGCCAATTTGGGAGAGGTTTTCCCAATCAATCATTCCAACCAAATGGCAGAAAGAAGCAAATTGAATAAAATACTGATAATCCGGTTTCTGATGTTATTAGGGTTTAAAGTCTAACAGTTACTTGAATTTGTTCATTGTGGATGAGATATGGCTTTGGACTGTTCATAATTGTCGATTTACATTTTAATTCACTTAGTAGCTTTGAATTCCACAGCTGGTAACTGTGATGAGATCTGTCTGCAGGTAACAAGGAATCAGTTTTGCGATAGATAGTGATCTTGTGAAAGAATTACAGATTTGACATGTAACTGTTTTCAAACATGTCCAGACCACAACTCTGTATGGAAACAAGCAGCATTTGTTTTAGTGTTGGGATGTTGCAAAAGCACCAATGTGAATGTAGATTATTTTCGTCTTCTGAAGCTGAGCAGTCAATGTTTCTGAATAGGGCAAAAGAATAAAAGAGATGGGATCTATTACTTCAATTCTCCCACCTCCATTGCACTGTCTGAGTGTTGCCTGTGTCTGGGCAGTCTGTGTCTGCAGCACTCTAAAACTAAATGGTGCAGATTTGTTTAAAGTTCTAGCACAGTGTTACTTGTTACTCTCAGATGTACTGAGCTCTTTTTTTTTAAGTTATATTTTTGAGTGAAGAACCATGTTTTTTTGGAGGAGAAAATTACTGCAGGTGCTGGAATCTGTACTGAAAACAACAAATTCTGGATCAGGCAGCATCCATGGAGAGAGAGTAAGCTAATGTTTCAAGTCTCGATGACTGTTCATCAGAGCTGAATTGAAATGTGAAGGGGTCAGCATTTATGCTATAGTTGGGTGGTCGGGTGTAGAGTTCTGGTGGAGAAAAAATATCGATAATTGAGATTAAGTGATTGGAATGTGAGAATGGTAAAACAATGGTGTGTCTCACTGTCAGAATTCAGGAGCAGACAATCCCACTGGGGTGGAAAAGGGGAGCGAAGACATGTTGACAGAGAATGTGACAAGTAAAGCTAAAAGGAAAGGAATAAGGTGGTTCACAATTTGAAGGTGTTGAACTCAATATTACAGAAGGCTATAAAATGCCTAGTCTGAAGATGAGATGTCGTTCCACCATTTTGTGTTGTGATTCACTGGGGCCTTGGAACATGCCAAAGACATACAAGGGGGCATGCAAGGAGGAGGCTCTGTTAAAATGTTTGTTGGAGTTGCCTTGAGGTAGTTGCTTGGTGGCTGATTGATTTTTTTGTTGATAGCAGTGGAGAAATCAACTGCTAAAACCCACTGTAAAAGTAAAACATATCAACTGTAATGAGTTATGTACTTTCAGACATTGTCGGTTAGATAGGCTTTGTATATTTCATGAGGTAAAAGTAATGTTATTCCCTTAGCTTTACATCAGGGTTATTAGTATTCATTCAAACAAAGATCTCTGCAATGAGTCTGCTCTGTGGTATAACCCTTTTAATAATGTACCGTTTGTAGGATGGAGGTAATCCTTTGTCAGGGAATGAAACTGATAAGGTTAGCATCATCAAAAGATACATACTTGCAATTGCTTTGTAGAAACTGCCTTTATCATCTTTAATCAGTAAATGAAAATAGTCTAAATACAGAAACCAAACTGTTCTTTGTCTAGAGTTTTACACTCAGCAGCAGAGAAATTATTAGATGTTGCAACAATAACTAACTATTTGGATTCACCTTTTGATGAGGAATAAAAATTAGAATGCTTTTAAGAGAAAAAAAACCTTGCATTTTATTATCAGTTGTCATATTTTCAGAAAATACCAAAAGTATTTCAGAACCTTTGATTTACTTTGAAATGCAATTATTGGAGGCAAATTCAGAACAATGTCTTAACACACTCCATAAATCTTCTCCCTCTGCCCCTCTACCTCATTCATAGAGAATACTGAATCACAAAGTCACCATTTTATGTTGCAAACCACAAAAGCAAAAACGTTCTCATGTTAACTGAGGGAAGATTCTTTTGTTTAGAAATTGTAGTCCAATGTTACAGCGCATATTAAAAAGTTAAAATGACAGTTCATGTAATGAGAATCTGATTGAAATCAATGACGTTGCTCACAGGAATCAAGATCAATTTTAGACTTTAAATGAAGAGAACTAGAAATAATTAGATGTAATTCAGTTCCCATTTGCATTGTGCTACTCATTTTCCTGGGGACTGCTTAGCTCAGCTGGCTGGGTGGGTAACAAGTGTTTCAACAAGAGGTTCCAAAGCCTGGCTGCAGTAGGCTTGGGGCTTCACTCCTGAGAGTGGAAAGCAATGGCAAAATCTCACTAATAAAAACTGTTAAGCAGCAACAGGTGGAGAACTCACTCTGTGGGGAGACTACAGTTTATTTATGGCTTATCTGGGAGGGGGATCCACTGTTTGAAGCCACTCTATCAGGTCAAAAGATACTGCATTGGGAAGTGGGTGGGCAACACTGAATGATTCCTCCCCATTTTTGTTCAGATCCACTCCCCGCTCCACCTCACCAATAAGCCCTTTGTTCAGACCCCACCCTGACCTCACATTTTTTCTGCACGTGAGTCACCCTGGTGAATATCCAAGTGAATTACTGACAGTAGCCCCTGCTCTTAGTCATGATACAAGCTTTCCATTATCTGGTGGCTCTCAGGTGATGTGATTTCCTCTCTCCTGGGGAAGTGCAGCAATTAAATACTCCCCATGGAAAGACTTACTCCTTCAGGACTCCTGAAAATCGAGGTGGCAAGGGTGGTGTCAGTATTGGTGGTAGATGTTGGGCTCCCCTCAGTCCTCGTTGGATTAAGAGTTAACTTCAATTAATTTGTCCTCAATACAACCCATTGATTCTGCTGAAACACTCTTGTTTGTACTACCTTTGACATCGCCACTATGTTTCTATTAAACTTTTTACTCTTCTTACTCTTAAAACCTAAACTTGACACCCTTTCTGTTTTCCCTCATCTCTTTTATTATTTGTTTTATTTTATTGATCGGTGAGTTGTGCTGTCCGGACCTTGGCTCTTTGATTTGATATTTACAGTGAAAATGTAATCAGAAATATAACTAGAGTAGAGTAGCTTTTTTCATTTGTCATTTAAACCATATACAACTTATACATGTAAAAATGAAACAGTGTTCCTATAGGACCGAGGGTGCTACATGGACAGCACAAATTACACAATCGTACACAGCATAAAGAGCATAAGAAGTGCAAAACACGCAAGTTACAGTGGAACAGAAGAATTATGGATATAGGCATTTTTCTAGCAGCAATACAAAAGAATTTCTGATGGGAAGGATTCCAATTATATAGTGTTAAGGAGCCTGATGGCTTAGGGGGAGAAACTATTGCGCAGTCTGGCCGCGAGAGACCGTGTGCTCCCGTGTCATCTGTCAGATGACAGGAGGGAGAAGAGTTTGGGTGAGGGGTATGTGGGGTCTTCCACAATGCTCTTAGCCTTTTGGGTGTAGCATGTGGTGTAAATGTCTGTAACGGAAGGAAGAGAGACCCTGATGATCTTCTCAGTTGTCCTCACTATCTGTTGTTGTGTCTTATGATCTGAGACAGGGCAATTCCTGAACCAAGCAGTGATGCAGCAGCTCGGGGTCCTCTCAATGAATCCTCTGTAGAATGTGGTGAGGATGGGGGCTGGGAGGTGGGCTTTCCTTGGCTGCGCAGAAAGTAGTGACGCTGCTGGGCTTTCTTAGCTATGGAGCTGGTGGTGAGGGTCCAGGTGAGATTCTCAACCAGGTGTTCCCCAAATAATTTGGTGCTTTTCATGATCTCTACAGGGGAGCCGTTGATGTCCAGCAGAGAGTGGTCGCTCCATGCCCTCCTGAATTCAACAACCATTTCTTTCTTCTTGTACACATTCAAAGACAGGTTGTTGGCGCTGCATCAGTCAGTTAGCTGCACCATCTCCTCTGTATGCTAGCTCGTCGTTCCTGTTGATGAGACCCACTACAGTCATTTTACAGTTGTGTGTCAGGAGGGTGAACAGCAGTGGACTGAGTACACAAAGCTGGGGTGGGAGGGGTGGGGGGTGGTGGGTGGCGCGTGGCACGTGGCGCGTGGTCAGTGTGATCAGTGTGATGCTGTTGGAGATGCTGTTCCCAATCCTGACTGACTGAGGTGTCCCAGTCAGGAAGTCCAGGATCCAGTTACAAAGGAGGTATTGAGGTCCTAGGTGTGAAGAAGTGATTAATTTTTTTTCAAATTACTGTGAATGGTCTCGACCTTTAATCTGTTCAGTGTTTCTTAATAGGTAAACATATAGTATTTGGGAACTTACTGTTGAATCTAAATTTTTCACTCTTTAGTCTAAGTTTCACTCTTTAGCCGATTTACACCAAAAGAGTTTGTGTGGTCCCCTGCTTCAGTTATCATGGTGCAGATATGTAGCCTAATGGTGATCATGTGACCATTGTCAACTGTTGTAAGAATCCATCTATAGCCTATAGCCAATAGTTTTACAATTTTATCCTTCATGCTACTACAGTATGTTTCTTAACAACTCTTCTCAACAATGTAATTTGATGTATTTTGACCACCCCTAGAGTTAGATATTGTCAAATGTACTCCTAATATAAATTTTACTGAATAATTATTCACATTTCTGTTTATTTTGCTTATTTCATGCATGATTCCTTTGCTGATTGGTGTTCTATCTTTTAGCTCCGACTTGTACTTTCAGTTTTCTGCATGTTCCCATTCCATCTCTCAGTGATTTATTACCATTTTTAATTTCTTTTAGATTTATTAAGTCTGTCTTTAAATTCAACTTTAAAAATGCAGTTTCACGCAGGAAACATTCTTTTCTTCAGATTTGTCCTTGTTGGTTTCGCCTGTTGAATTTAAGGGTTTTTTTTGGAGAAAATTGTCTTCGCAAGTTTTGCTCAGTGATCACAACTAAACTGCTGAGTTTAATACAGGTTTTTTCATATCAGTGCAAAATCACAACATAAACTTCAGCATTCAACCAAATAAGTTGGAAAGCCTATAGTTTAATTGTGAGATTGACTCAAACAGTGGAATTATTAACCCTATTTCTTTTCCTTCTCTCCATTAAAATAATTATTTAGTATTATCACAATGGTGGAAGACTGGTTTAAAGCAAAGCTTCATGCTTTGAACTGCAAAAATGCTTAAATTTTGCTGCAAATTGCTTTATTCATGTATATATTTGTTCAGTAGTTTGTTTTGTGCATGGAATTTAGCACTTCCTGCACTCAGTATAAGTCTCACACCACCGACAGTGACTGATCACAGTAACTAGTGATATTCAAGCTCAACATGAGGTGATACCACTTTTAACAGATGGTCTCTGTAATAACAGAGATTCCTTGCACTCAATACAGCAAGATACCACCTGCAATATTTGATAGCAGCCATATTGATACTTCCTGTGGAGTCTCTTTGTAGACAAAGCTGCTGTCTCACTCCACTCCACATGGAGACTTGTTGTTACCTCCTAAAGGCTGTGGAACCTAGCCCCTTCCAGGATTTGAACACATAACATGAGCTAACACTTAGGTGGATGTTAAATTTCCCCTGGCATTGTTTGAAGGAAAGCAGAGGTCTTCTGGCGAAACTGTTGTCAGCAGCTGAATTTTGCAAGAATCTGTGCCTGAAGTCCCAATATGCACTCTGGGTGCTTTTAAGCTCTGTACTGATGTAAGGTTTGTGTTGTTATTTCCATGGCTTCAGCAGCTATCGAATCTGTGCCAAGCTTTCCAATGGTAATGATGGCAAAACTGTTAACATTGCTGCTGGGAAATAGACAGCAATTTTCAGAGTGCAGGCCAAGTGCAGAATAAAATGGAAATCCAGAAGTTCAGTCAGTGATTGTGCACTCCTTCAGACACCCCTGCAGACGTTCTGAGAAAATGCAATCTGCCATGCAGATATCATGTGGGGAGAACTTTCACTTCCATACTGTTATTCTCACTGTAAAACAGCTTTGAAAAGGTTACTCATTATTGTATGTGGCATGATTGTGCTTTTAAATTGCAAACTGAAGTCATAATCACCCTTAAGCACCTTCACTAACTCTTAGATGATATTATATTTGTGAAATGTCAGATTTCTCCATAATAATAAATATTCCATATCTTGTGCATATATGGAATGAGCTGCCAGAGGAAGTGGTGGAGGCTGGTACAATTACAACATTTAAAAAGCATCTGGATGGGAATATGGGCCAAGTGCTGGCAAATGGAACTAGGTTAGGATATCTGGTTGGCATGGACGATTTGGACCGAGGGTCTGTTTCCATGCTATACATCTCTATGGCTCTACGACTATATCTTTATTTTTAAAAGTCTGTTTGTCTTTATTTTCCCATTCATCTTATTGCTTTTTTGCCCAATATTTTTCTTCCAACACAAGAATAAAATTTTACAGTAATAACTGATAAGAGTATCACATTATTCTCTGATTGTAAGGATTTCAATAGATAAGAGGTAATTTAATCAATAGTACCTTTACGGCATTGGACAAAGAGGTTAAATTTACTGGAAAATGATTGTTCATTAGTGCCCAGTAATTTGACTCTGTTATTAAAGCTTTACATATTACTGCAGGATCTGTGTCATTGGCTTAGTTGTTATCACTGTTAGTCCCTACAGCATTTATTGACCATATGCTCATTCTCTCTCTTTAATGCATGTTTCATCCAAGGACAATTCTATAAATTAAGCATTACCTAGCAAGTGTAAAATATGGTGTATAATGTAGAAAATGAGTAGGTTTTATATATTTACATTTTCAGGGCAGAGATTTCTCCTATATTACCTGTCCTGATATTGATAGTGTACAACAAGCTGTAAAGGAAATTTTAAAATAGCATTGCTTTCTATCACAGAGAATGCAAGCAGAAAATCTGCTTGTAGATATTTGAAAATAAACTAAAGCAAAGATTTGGATGGGAAGCTGAAAGATAAATGTTGAAAATGTTTTTGGGGGGGGGGGTGGACAGGGACGGGGACGGTGGGGGGGAGCAAGCTAAAGGGCCCAGAGAGGGTCTTCTAGAATCCGAGAATGTAAGCAGCTGTCCTTTGCCATCAATGGAGGAGGCATAAGAAGAAACAAGCATAAAAATGCTCACAATCAAAACAGAAATAGGTAATAGAAGTTCGAGAAATTTGCAAAGATAGAATTGAAGAAAAGCATGGATGGTTTAGGGAAGATGTTAGGAAAGTTATATTTATTACAACAGTGTGGCTAGCACCTTGTAAAGGACAAGGAGAACAGAAGTGAAGTAAGATTGTCCTGATGATGTGGAGGCTGCTTTCGAGTTAAACTCTATTATCATAATAAGCACCATGGTAATAACAAGTGATGCGGGAAGCTTCAGTTTACACATCACCATAACAGACCTTTAACCTTCCCTGCAGATCCACAGCCAATCTCCTCCATATGTATCATGTTTCCAATGACTGTCAAGGTTACCACTTCTCTTTTCGATGTTTACAAATTAATCTGTCAGACATGAAATGACATATCTCTGGAGCATGTGGGACTTGAACCCTAATCTTGTGGCCCAGAAGTAGGGGTATTACCACTACACAACAAGAGCCCAATGACTATCCTTTTATGATTAGGTTGCAAGCCATGTCATCACAGAGCACATCAACAAACTGCATCAAACTATACTCCAAAAATGTACAAGAAAAACGTTGGAGAGTTGTTTAATCAAGCAAACAATTCCATCTTCTTCACAATTGACAATCGATAGTAAGTTGAAAGAGTTAAGAAATTGAGAGAATCCAGGGTCTTGTAAATTGTACTAATGAAGCTTCAACTGTTCCTTTGCCAAGGCCACTACATAAATCAATAAAGGGTCAATTTCCCCAATTACAATTCATTTTGCAATCATCAGCACCACAATATACAAGCCGATTTTTGTCCTACATGCTGTTTCCATGATGTCTTCATTTTAAAATGATCTGTTGTCTCAACTGATTTTGATACTGAAAGTCAACTCTTGCTGGGTCTTGGCTGTTTAAGGCTATTCTGTGCAGCATCACAACATCCGAGGACAGGCAAAATCGACGTTTCGGAAGGGCTTTTGCCCGAAATGTCGATTTTGCCTGTCCTCGGATGCTGCCTGAATTGCTGTGCTCTTCCAGCACCACTAATCCAGAATCTGGTTTCCAGCATCTGCAGTCATTGTTTTTACCTGTGCAGCATCACAGGCTACTAGCTGAATACAGGTATAATTCAACATATCAGTTCAAACAGTTCATCTGTGACCAGTTGTGTTTTTTATGACAATCAGCAGTGGTTACATGGTTGCTTTTAGGCTCGTTTTTAATTGCAGATTTTTATCGAATCCAAATTTCACCCCATGCTGTGGTACGTTTAGAAACTCTACCCATTGAATACTGGCTTGGAGTTCTGGATTACTGATCCAGTGTCAGAAATACTACATCTGCCACCTCCCCTCAATCATTTACATTTTGTCTACATCATTCTGTTGAATCTTCCAGGCAACTTTGAAATATCATATTCACTCCACCTTGCAAAGGCAAGTCTATCTAAAAAGCAGATTTTTAATGTTAACCCATGCCAAGTGTGTAGATGTTTGGTGTTTAGGTCTACAAGTCCTTGGTACTGGTGACAATGTGTAATCATGTAATTAACTGTTACATGTGCCTTTGGCCCTATTGATTTGAGATAACCCTCCTCTGCTGACAGCTTAGTCTCCTTAGTGGATCTGCTACAAGTTGCACCTGCCCCACGCATTGATAAATGTCCCAACATGATGTCTTAGATGATTCCTGTTTGAATTGCCTGCAGCCCAAATTGCTGGATGTAATAGATGTGTTGATGTAATAGACAGACCATTGACCACTATCAGTACTCCAAAGGTGAGGTGCCCTGTTACCTATGTCCTTTCACCTCACTTCACATCCATCTCATGGAGCGACATTCCACTTTCGTAGAATCCTTACAATGCGGAAGGCAGCCATTTGAGCAATTGGGACCACACCGACCCTTCAAAGAGCATCCCATTCACCCCCCAACTGTATCCCTTTAATTCCGCATTTCCCATGGCTAATGCATCTAGCCGACACAACTCTTAACATTATGGGCAATTTAGCATGGCCAATCCATCTAACCTGCACATCTTTGGTCTTTGTGAGGAAACCATAGTGCCCAGAGGAAATCCATGCAGACACGGGGAGAATGTGCAAACTCCATATAGACAGTCACCCAAGACTGGATTTGCACCCGGGTCCCCGGAGTTGTGAGGTAGCAGTGCTAACCACTGAACTACCGTGCCGCCTGATTTTGCCACACTAGAGAATATCACACCAGTACTGCTCATCACTTTCTCACATTTGCCATTTTGTGCTTCCAAATGCCATTTCTTTTCTCTTATATTTCATTACTATTCACATTATATACTCCAACTCAGATTAGTCTGCCTAGTTATGTTTGTTTAGTAATTGCATAAATCAAGTAATACATTCTAAATCTGAGTGATTCTATGCCCTCTTTTCTAAAAACAAATTAATGTTTGAAGATTCCTTTGACAGATCTTTTTTATATTTTGACTCACAGAAGAGTTCTTCACCATCAACAATACATTTTTGCATAATCTGTCATGAGATGTGGGTGTTGCTGGCTAGAGGATTTTTGGTATTAATTGTTTATTATTTTAATAAGCTTTTGCCTGCATGTACTTTCTATTAATTCTTTGCCATTATAAATTCATCTAATCTTTATGCCACTTTCCAAGGTGAAGTGCATGGAAGCACTAAATCACCAAACTGGGGTATTGCCAAAGCAAAGTAACAAGTTTACAATGGCGTTGCTTCCATAGCTTCCATTATCTCTGCAGATATTGAGTTATTGTAAGGCTTTAAATTCTAGCTTCCACCAACATCCACCATTTTGATCAGAGCAAGTAAGGCTAATTGTACCTGCCAATGGTTGATGTGAACAAAGGCTGGATGAGTTTGGTTGGGTTCCTAATGGAAAGAAGCAGCAGAAGGTGATTGGATACCCAAAACAAAGCTATCTTGCCTCCAGGAGAAAAGGTGTGGATGGGTGAGGAAGGCAGACAGCTGGGGTGGAGTGGGAGTTGAAAACATGGGGCAATATAGGAGGTGTGGAGTGGGATAGAATAGAAAGGTTGAGATTTACAAGTCGAGGGAGTTGGGCGAAGGATGGGTGCAGGATGATGTAAGGGATAAAAAGAATGGGATGGTTACGGCATGAAAGGGATGGTCTTGAAAAGATGGCAACAGATTTGAAAGAATTATGTTGCTTTAAAGATGTTACTTTCACCACAAATATTTTCCAGGTCTCTGTTAGTAGAAGTGTAAAAAAACGAAGTTACATCCCTGTTCCCCAATTCATTTATCCTTTGTTTCACCGAAAGACTATGCTTGGACTTAACTCCCTAATGTGTGGAAAATGACTAGCAGATTAGAAGTAATCTTGTTCACATACAAACTTCCTATCTAACTTGCCATTGCTATGATTTTTGGGCATGCCTTTATGCTAGCATTGAATATCAAAACTGCATATGTAAACATTTTGATGGAAATTGTGTTTTGTATAATTCTAGCCAGTAGGTAGTGACTGTAATAATCTCATAGTTATTGGTTGTCTTTTTAAACGGTAGATTTTTAAATGGATTAGGCATTGCAAGAGTGTAGTCACATATTGAATTAATTGACATTGAGGAAGAACTTCATTAATGGGATGTATGTGAGAACTAAAAGCAATTCAAAGAGGCACCATATAAAGAACATGTATCAGAAATATTGTACAGCAGCAGCAGAGTTTGGAAATTATAAATGTTGTTTGGTATTGCTTTGATAGATCATGTCATACATGACTAGCGCTAGCATACTCTGTTGTGAATAATGGGGTTCTGGGAACTGATTCTGTGTGGACCTGAACTGTTTAGAACTTATGTTCAACTATGCTTACCTTGCATGATGAAACAAGCTCAGCTGATTGAAGTGGCTGCCTCTGGGGTCCCATCAGGTTAAGGACAATGGAGAAGTCCCTGAGCCTGGAGGACTAATTGAAGGCTGTCTAATACTAGCAGATCGATTGTCACATTGTCAAAGCTGTCTGCTGTTGTCGCAAATAGAGAGGGGCAAGGGTCTCTATTCCAAGTCATTAGCCACAAATTAGGAGGCTGGTAACATTGTGAAAGGCCCAAAATGTTACTGACAGTGTCAGGGTTATGAATAATTATCAAAATGGAGCCGTCACAGTTTCAGGGAAAGCCTCCCTAATGTGATGGGAAGGTGCACTGGATTGAGAATAGTGTCCTTACCCTTAATGTTTTAGCAGCTGGCTGGACTGATACCTCTTATAGTTGTTGAGAGGTGGGACTGTGACAAAAAGCGGGCAAGTACTGAGAGATGTGCAATGTCAGGTTTGATTATTTCTGTTTGCACCTCCTCACTAAACTCATATTTAGTCTCTGTCTCTGATGATAGATTCCAGTAGCTTTCCATCAATTTAAGTTATACTAACAGGGCCAGAGTTACCTAGTTTTACCATTCGTTCATAAACAATGGAGTGAAACCTGCAATTTTTCAATCTAAAACACCATTTAGATTAGATGGACCTCCCTCCACCTATCGCAATTCCAACGCCCCTCCCCCAAGTCCCTCCTCCCTACCTTTTATCTTAGCCTGCTAGACACACTTTCCTCATTCCTGAAGAAGGGCTTATGCCCGAAACGTCGATTCTCCTGTTCCTTGGATGCTGCCTGACCTGCTGCGCTTTTCCAGCAACACATTTTCAGCTCTGATCTCCAGCATCTGCAGTCCTCACTTTCTCCTCGTATATAGATTTCAGTAAGGCGTTTGATAAGACTCCCCACAGTAGGCTGTTGCACAAAGTATGGAAGCATGCGATTGAGGGTGATTTAGCAGTTTGGACCAGAATTGGCTAGCTGAAAGAAGACAGAGGGTGGTGGTTGATGGGAAATATATTCATCGTGAAGTTCAGTTACTAGTTGTGTACTGCAAAGATCTGTTTTGGGTCCACTATTCTTTATCATTTTTATCAATGACCTGAATGAGGGCATAGAAGGGCATAGTACATTTGCGGATGACATTAAGGTCGGTAGAATTGTGGATAGTGCCGAAGGGTGTTGTAGGTTACAGAGGGACATAGATAATCTGCAGCGATAGGCTGGGAGGTGGCACATGGAGTTTAATGTGGAAAAGTGTGGGGTGATTCACTTTGGAAGGAGTAACCGAAATGCAGAGTACTGGGCTAATGGTAAGATTCTTAGTAGTGTAGATGAGCAGAGAGATCTCTGTGTCCAGGTACATAGATCCTTGAAAGTTGCCACCCAGGTTGATAGGATTGTTAAGAAGGCATGCGGTTTGTTAGCTTTTATTGATAGAGGGATTGAGTTTTGGAATCATGAGATCTCTGGTGCGGCCACACTTGGAGTATTACATATATAGTCTGGTCACTGCATTATAGGAGGGATATGGAAGCTTTGAAAATGATTCAGAGGAAATTTACTAGGATGTTGCCTGGTATGGAGGGAAGGTCTTATGAGGAAAGGCTGAGGGACTTGAGGTTGTTTTTGTTAGAGAGAAGAAGGTTGATATGTGACTTAATTGAGATATAAGATAATCAGAGGGTTAGATAGGTTGGGCAGTGAGAGCCATTTTCTTCGGAAGACGATGGCTAGCAAGAGAGGATGTAGCTTTCAATTGAGGGGTGATAGATATCAGACAGATGTCAGAGGTAGTTTCTCTACTCGGAGTAGTAGAGGCGTGGAATGCTTTGCCTGCAGTAGTAGTAGATTCGCCAACTTTAAGGGTATTTAAATGGTCATTGGATGGGCATATGGATGAGAATGGAATGGTGTAGGTTAGATGGGCTTTAGATTGGTTTCACAGGTTAGCACAACATCGAGGGCTGACGGGCCTGTACTGTGCTGTTATGTTCTATGTATGAAATGAGCTGCCAGAGGAAACGGTGGAGGCTGGTACAATAACAACATTTAAAAAGCATCTATATCTATATGACTAGGAAGGGGTTAGAGGGATTTGAGCCAAATACTGGCAAATGAGACTAGATTTATTTAGGATATCTGCTTGACAAAGATGAGTTGAACTGAAGGGTCTGTTTCCATACTGTGCATCTCTATGATTCTATTTCTTTAACTTCAATTTCTATTGAGCTACTAAGTTCCTCCCTTTAGCTGATTTTACATCCTCTTGAGTTCTATTGCTTTTTCTACAATGAAAAATATTACAAAACTCATTTAATTATATCTGTTGTACATTGGATAAATTTTCACCATTCACTATTACAAATCACTCATTTATATATGTTTTTGGTTTTGATAGACATTATAATATTTTTCTCAATCTGTTTTTTTCCACATTTCACTTCAAATGTGTCCCTTTTGTTTTTGTCCCATTCTACTGCAAGTCCACATTTTAATTGTAACTGTATAAATCTTATTTCTCCATCATTTTTGGCCATGCTGCTTCTATAGGAATATGCACTATTTTGCATCTTACAAAATATTTATTTGAACACTTCACAATATTTGTTTATCCATTAACAATTCAACCCAGTTTACTGGGCCAACCTTGTTCTTAGTTTCTTGCCCTGTTTATTGATACAAGGACGATTATGAGCTGTCATACACCTATCCTGTCAGCAAAGAATCATATTTATTAGAAAACCCTTGGGAATGTGAGTTTTAAGAAAAATAAATTCAGTGTGTATTATGTACTGTGTGCTAACTTTAACTTTACTACAGCTTGTTATTGCAGGAGGCTTTAAGGGTCTGAAGGTGTTAATTCTGAGGAGTACCTTTAGCACCACCCATAGTGATGATGTCTTGTGGACCTGATGGATGAACTGCTTATGATCTCCATCCAGGTCCTCGTCATAGTCTCTATAACAATGCTCATCACATCAACGTAACTTGTACTTAGTTGTTAACTGTAATAAAATACATTTTGTTTAAGACAAAAGCAAGTTGCATTCCTTCCCTACACCAGACCAAATTGATCCTGTGGATCCTTACTTAGCCTAAAAGAAGATGTTTGCAAGAAGCCTATCCCATGATTGTGCAATAGTGCAGTCAACCTCATTCCACAGGGTGGTCTGTAGTGAGGATTGCTCATTGAACCTTAATATTTTGCTGGATACTGATATGAAAGCTTCCTGAACTTGTTTAGCTGTTCTTTAATCCAAGTGTATATGTCCACATCGTGAGAGCAAAGAGCAATCTTTTTGGTTTTCATGATGAGCTAACTACTGGCTATTTCAGTTGTTTATATGAATAAATGTCATTTACATGGGTACATTTTGTGTGCATTTTAACTATCTTTACTTTTTAGGCAATGTTCAGTTTCTAAGCTCATCTATTTGTTCTAAAGGCTAATTAATTGCAGTCGATCATTTAACATGTTAAAGTTCAATAAGAATGTAAAACCTATCCAAATAAAAATTCATTGGTCTGACTCATATTACACAACATTGAATTTCTCAACTGCTTTGTTGAACTAGCTTTAATATTGTCATATGGTACTCCACTTAGGATGGCTAAATCCACCAGGTGACATTAAACTCATCATTTACACGTGTCTTGTTACCACTTAAATATTCTGTTCAGCTTACTGGCAGGAACTTATACTTGACTGAGTTTGCATCAATGCTTTGTTTCTGACTTAATAATACTGCATTCAATGAAGAGAATATTTTTAAATGTAGTTAATTTAATTCAACATTTACAGATTTTTTTATTGTTTTTTTAAATGTTAAGGTTGTTAAACTAATATTTAACTTTCTGCATTTTAATTGTGATAATTAACAAGAGTCTTGAATTGAAGTGATAGTTAATGATTTTATCTTTCAGGTGCTAAATCCAAAGAAGAAAGCAAAGAAGAAAAAATACATAAATTCTGGAACAGTGAGTACTTCTGTATTTCTTACACTCTATGCACTAAAAATGATCTGAATGTCTCTGTAGGAACTGCAGCTCATTAAAAGGGTACACTTTAAGGGATCGTCATTATTTATTAGTAGACATCCAATTAAGCTTGCCTTTATTCTGATGTGAATAACATGACTGTAATTTTAAATATTCATCTTTTAGTTGACTATTTTTGCCTCTTTTGCTGCAGGTTCAGTATCTGATGTGCTTGTGAGTTGATGCATGGGTGTGCAAATGACAAGCTTTAAGAATATAAAAATTCTTAATTTGTACTGAGTTTTATTGAATTCACCACCTTTTTTGCACATTTTGCTTGGGCTCTGCACTACAAAGTTCACAAATTCTTCACAACAAATTAGATTTCTTAAATGTCATTATTCCTGTCATGCAATCTTTAATAGACTAAATCTTCTTTGGTTTAAAATTGACTCTGACCTTTTTTACAAGCAAATTCCTTGTTTACTCAGTCATTAGAAAGCATTATGTACCTTCTTCTATATACTTAAATATTATCTGTACACAGTTGTGTAGCAAAGCTTTATATATATATGCATATTTTAAGATGTGTTAAAAAGATAGGTTTTGTGTCCTTGGACATATAGGAGTGGAAAACCTTTTGATCTCAGGATTTGTTTCCCAATCTTTCGTTCTTCTCAGAATGTCTTGGCTATTAATGCTCAAAGAGAATTAGACATGATTTTCAATGGTTTAAGTTAATAATTAGAAGATCATGTGGAGGCTGCCTGAATGTCCATTAAGTGCTCTAAATGAAGCATTCTCCTAGGGGCTCCCTATCAGACAATCCAAACCTATGATGCATCAATCATTAGGTAGAAAGAAGCAGTGTAATATTATTCCCAAACCCTTACAATGTGCCACCTATTAAATGGATATGAAAATGTGATGTTGTCCAGTTTGACTGGAAGAGTGATAAAAGCAGAATATTATTTAAATGGAGACCATGGAATGCTGTGGTACACAGGGATCTGGGTGTCCTCCTAGATAAATCACAGAATGTTCTCATCTAGGTACAGTATGTAATTAAGAGGATAATGGAGTGGTGACCTTTATTGCAAGTGGGAAAAAATAAAAAAGTAGGGAGGTCTTGCTGCAACGGGAACTGTTGGTGCAACCATGTTTGGGTTTCCTTACTTGCACTGGAAGCTCTTCAGAGAGGGCTTGCTACACTCATTTCTGGGATGACCGTTTTGTCTTCTGAGCAAACGTTGAGTCACTTGGGCTTCTACTTAATAGAGTTTTGAAGAATGAGAAATGCTGGTTGAAACATGTCAGATTCTGAGGGGAAGTGAGGACTGGAGATGCTGGAGATCAGAGCTGAAAAATGTGTTGCTGGAAAAGCACAGCGGGTCAGGCAGCATCCAAGGAGCAGGAGAATCGACGTTTTGGGCATAAGCCCGAAGAAGGGCTTATGCCCGAAACGTCGATTCTCCTGCTCCTTGGATAATGCCTGACCTGCTGCGCTTTTTCAGCAACACATTTTTCAGATTCTGAGGGGGCTTGACTGGGTAGATGCTGAGAAGATGTTTTCCTTGAAAATGGAATCTAGAGCCAAGGAGTACAGTTTCAAAATAAGGAACATTCTCTTTAAGAAATAGATAAGGAGGAATTTCTTCTGTCTGATGGTTGTGAATCTTTGTTGCTCTCTAGGAAGAGAATTCCAATGTGTGGTTTATTGCACATTTTCAAAGCTAAGATCTTTGATTAGAGAGTCCAGGCTTATGGAAGGCAGGCAGGAGAGGTCACAATGAGATCACCAACAACCTTTGGAATTACAGGGCAGGCAGTAAAAACTGAATGGCCTTACCCTGCTCCAATTTCTTGTCTTATGTTTTTATGACATGATGTTAGGCAGATCAAGACCAGCTGATCTGCTTAGCCTATATCAGCATATATATGATGTCTTATGCCTTTGTAAACGGCTATTTTCTGCCATCTGAAGCCATATAGCAGCAATAGATAAATAGCTTTATAAAAGGCCATTTAGGAAAGTCTGAAAATGTCCTCTTTGACACCTTTTGTTGATTGAATGAGTCCAGAAGACAATTTGACACTGACTTTTTTTTTGCAGGCTACCTACTTTTTGTAGGAAATGATCTCTACTCTAACAGAAATAACATTCTTTCTTGAAACAATACGGCAAATCAGAGATCCTCATGTTAGTTGACTACTTGTTCCACAGTTTCTGCTGTTTGTGGATAAATAAAAACTTCCGAAGAGCCACAGCTTAGCTTTCCCCAATATAACATCTCAACCTGACTCCTGATTTCCCAGTTGAAATACAGTCTAGTTCCTTCATTTTTTTTAGAGTTTGATCAAATTGCTCTTTAAATTATACACATCTGGCTCTTTAACACTATTTTAAGCCTGCAATCAATTCACGTGCATCTTTCAAAAGATTCAGTTAACTCCCATGGATGAAGGAATCAAAGCTGGGGCGCAGTTTCATAAATTAGATCCAAATAAAGTTTTGTACAAAGATAAAATTGTATATTTTGCTTTATAATGAGTTGTCCTGTGAATAAAATAGAGTCTCCCATTAGATTTAAATCTAGTTTCAAATCTTAAGACAGAAATGAGAATCAATTTCTTCTATTAATCATCAAATCCTGACAGTGTGGAAACAGGCCTTTGCTTCAACAACTCCACACCACCCCTCTGAAGAGCAACCCACTCAGACCCATTCCCCTAGCCTATTATCCAATATTTATCCTTGAGCAATGCATCTAAGCTACACATCCCAGAACGCTATGGGAAATTTAACATGGCCAATTTACTGAATCTGTACATCTTTGACTGTGGGAAGAAACCAGAGCACCTGAAGGAAACCTACAAAGACAAGGGAGAACGTGCAAGCTCCACACAGATAGCTGCACTAGGCTGGAATTGAACCTGGGTCTCTGGCACTGTGAGGCAGCTGTGCTAACCACTGGGCCACTGTGTCGCCCACTTTCAGTGGATAATGAATTTATGGAATTCTTTATTACAGAGAGCTGTAAAGTTTGGGTTGTTAAGTGTATTCAAAATTTAGATTTTAATCCATAAGGGAATTAAGGGTTATGGGGAAAGTGGAGTTGAGGATTATCAGATCAACCAAGATCCCATTAAATGGCAAAGCAACCTCAATGGGCAGAATGGCCTACTCCTGCTCCTATGTTGTATGGTCCTATCAATTGTGAAGAGTAACAAGTTAATACTTTTGCTTTGCTCATGTGAAATTATCCAGAGTGTGGTGCTATGTCAGTTGCCATATAACAACCAGGTAGAAAACACGTAACAAAAAACAATGATTAACAAAGGAGAAAAGAGGGGAAAAAAACCAACATTTAAAGGAACTCTGAGTGAAAGGTGGTTTCAGTATTTGTGCCACTAAATTTAGAGTTTTGTGCTTGGATACAGAAAATAATGCTGAACTTGGACAGCCAACTAGGCTGACTACCCACTGCCCAATGATCAACTTTATTGGGGGGGGGGGATATCGCAAGTGCATTGCGATAGCAGTGATACGATAAGAGAGAACTACAAATCTGAAAGGGGTGAATCAATGCATGACTGTAACTGAGATTTTTTGGAAGGGGAGAATAAAGACAACAATAACTGTGCTTGGATCTTGATCAAAATCTACAAATTCAGTGTGGGAAGTAAGGTGAAATGATATATATTGTATTCTGTGGAATATCTGAGGTTAGAGGTTGTGGCAGGGAACAGTGACATTTTAAGTCAGTTTTCTAGAGCTCTGAGCAAATAATAATTTTGCATCGGATATATCTGTGAGACCTAGGGCAGGATTTTCAAAGCTGGATTGGGAACTTGATACCGTCATAGATTCTAGGTTCCAGCCTTGTGGTTGAGCTTCACCATTTCTAAACGTAAATGGGGGGACCGGGCAGGAGGTGCACTTGACATCTAATTATAAACACCAGACACCTCTAGGAGAATACCTGCTTGGCATCTGTGGTAAAGGGAAGTGGCAGCCATATTGGGAGCTGTTGTTATCTTGCTAAGGAGACAGGCAGGTTGTGATAGGACTGGAAGGATAAAGACAGCATAAATTCACAACGGACGCTAAGTCAGGTGCACAATGTTTAATCCAGCGCCAGTTGACCCTTCAAATTTCACAAAATTCGCTACTTTTTGGTGTGTTTTGTCTCCAACAGCTGTGCATAAGGTGGCCAAACTGTTCCACCTGTATGGGGGAAAATAAGATTGCAAATCCAACAGGCCTCTTTAACAAATTCCTTAAGATGTCTGAAGGTGTATTAATTAAGTGGCGTTGAGCGAGTTTCCTGTTTCTTCCTCCTGCAGCCCTGTTGAAAATTGCAAACTTTAATGCCACCTTATGTGAATGCCATTTTCAAATTCTGCACACATCCATTCCTTGTCCAACAATTCAAAGTTCAGCTCCCAGTTTCACTTCAGTGTAAATGGTCATGTTCATGACTTTTTACTCATCAGTCATGATACTTGGCATTCAATGCAAAACTAAATTGCTGAAGCAAGTTTCTGTGATATTCAGAAAGCGCATTCCAGCAGCCAATTTTTCACACCGAGGGAGCAAAACACACTGAGGGAGTTGGGTCTGTTTTTACATCAGAAACCGATTGAGAAATTGACTGAAGTTCGGAGTTTCCTGGTGAAATGCTTTGATGTGGAGTTTCCCGTAAAATAAAGCTAATGGGGGCAATAATGGAGATGGGTGTCATACTCTGAAGCCAGTCATCGCTGAGTTATCTGGTTGTCCTGCTAATAAGACCTCATAATGTCCCATGAGGAGATGAGTTATCACCAGGCAGCCAGGGGCCTGGCACCTATGAAGTACAGGAGGAAGCTCTTTTTCCCAGATGGTAGGAGGAAGAGGCTGCTTTGTCACTGATAGAAGCACTTCTTCTGCTCAGTGTCATCTCCCTCTCCTCTCTTGCCTTCTGTTATAATTCTGTTATAACTCACCATCTTCAATATCCACATGTCACTGGAGGTCCATGACAGGGAGAGCATAGTAGATCATCACAGTGTTTGAGATCATTGCAGTAGGGTATTGCAGGACACTCCTTCCCAGTTCACCAAGCTTGTGATTTTCCATCAGTTGTGAATCTGAAATATTGTCTGCCTTTAGTGATGTAAGCACCTCCCATCTTGGTGATGTAGCAGTGTAGAGGGACGGTATGGTCAGTGGCCAGCACTGCTGCCTCACAGCACCAGGGTCCCTGGTTCAATTTCCCTCTCATGTGATTGTCTGTGTGGAGTTTACACATTCTCCCTGTGTCTGTGTGGGTTTCCTTTATGTTCTTCGCTTTCTTCCCACAATCCAAAGGTATGCAGGTTAGGTGGAGTGGCCATGCTAAATTGCCCATAGTGTCCAGGGATGTGCAGGCTAGGTAGATTAGCTATGAAAAATGCATGGTTATAGGGATAGGGTAGAGTGTTGGATCTCAGGGTGAGATGTTTTTTAGAGAGTTAGTGTGGACTTGAGGGGCCAAATGGCCAGTGTGCACACTATAGGTTTCTCTGATTCTATAATTCCATGTATAGCCAGCCATTTGTGAGATGCCACAGAGTTCCATACTGACCAGGTCGCCATCGTGTGAGACTCTCTCCCTAGAGATCCACTGTATCTTTTCAGTTCTGATTCTTAACCATCAACATGTACTTTCACATGCGCCTATACTGTGGGTGGTGTCCCCTTCTCCTTCATCTCCCTCAGTGCTTCCCTCTGCCAGTGCCCTTCCCTTTGTTGGCTGCTGCTCCTCATCTCCAATGGATCATTTCCAGCAGCAGTCTTATTAGTGGTCATTTGGGGTCCTACTTCCCTTACCAGTTGTTCTTTGCCTGCACAATTCCAGAACGGTGACAGCTCTTTGAAATGAGAAAGTCCTAAACTTTGACTGCTTCCTTGCCCTGTGATAGGCTCCTGCAACTTTAATGTTAAAGAGTTGACCACTTACTTTTTGTTGGGCCCCCTGCTTTGTCCCTGAGCTGGTCCTCACCTTTTACTCCCTGAAGTAGACAGCTCTGAAATCACTAGCTACTTGCAGCAAAGCCCATAAAGTTCCTAGCTCTCAATGATCTCAGTTGGCCTGTTGAGGAGTGTAAACCAGTTCAGACATTGTGCTTTTCCTGCCTTCTGAAAAATTGGAATTGTTGGAATTGGAAGTGGGATATCTGGTGGCATGATGTAATATTTTTAGGTCACCCTCCTCCATTTCAGCTTGAATCGAGTCTCGCAAATCTGGCCTCAGGTCTCTCTGAACTCTCACATGGAAGATCGATGAATTCAAGGAAGGAAGAGCAAAGAGAAATACAGATATCAAGTGCTTTTTCATAATTTAAAAATTTAGATTAAAATAGTTAAAAAGGCTTGTGTTGGTGACAGAACGTAAACCACAGGGATGTGGTGTTGTGGGATATAGGATGTAAAGTTGGTGGCAACTTACAGTTTGATCATTTTCCCTTTAACTACTAGCAAATTCCAATCAAGCAATTTTCAGGTAATATAGTCATAAATAAAATCTTGTACTTCATTAAAATCTAGTGAAAGAAATATTGGCTGATTGGAGGAGGGGGAAGGTGGGTGAATTATTAATCTTGTGCCAATATACGAAGTAAGCAATAGCAAACCAAAAGACCACTCCTCCCAATTAATGATCTTGATTCGGCAGTCACACTGTTACTATTAGATCTTGAAGTCATGTCCGGCATCTGTGACTTTAGGATGTAATTCAGATAGACACTTTAGTGCTGCACTAGCCGATGGTGTGTCTTTCAGGTGTTGAGGTTTTGAACCATGGACTTTGCTGTACACAAACTGGATGCTGCATTTCCTATGTCAAAAACTGGGACTTCAGGTTGGAAGTATTCCATTGGCTGTACAGCATTTTGGGAGGATGTCCTGAATTTGTGAAAGACATTGTCCAAATATAAACTCTTTTTCTTCCTTCTCACTGACATTAGAGGAATACGGCATGTTTTAAGTTGGACTGTTAATTGGTAGTTATTCATTTTAAGCTATTGCTCATGATTAATTTCATTTCCAATTATTTTGAAGTAAAATAAAACGCAACTGAGCACTGAGAACTTTCCCACCTAAGAACTCCAGTTTAGTAGACAGTCAAATGGAACAACTGATTTGAAAGTAAGAAAATTGTGCAAATTCTTCAGCTGTAAGAGGAAGACAAGTGCTTTGTAATATGGCACACATTCCCACATTAATTCCAACAGTTTTCATTTTCCTGTTTGAGGTGTTGTTCCTGTTTCATTGTCCTTCTTAACATTTATCAGGAGGGTGTTGTAGTGTTTGTTTTCAGTTTGCACAGTAATAACTCCACATGAGACAAAATTATTGTTTCTGTTTTTTTTTCTAGGTAACATTGCTTTCCTTTGCAGTTGAAACTGAGTGCACGTTCCTTGATTACATTAGAGGAGGGTGAGTATTTAATTTGTTCAATTTAAATCATACGTTTAATACATACCTTTAAATGAGAATATCAAACTTTAATGTCATTTAATGAGTGACTTGAACTTTTTCTCTTTCAAATACCCATTATAATTTACTGCAAAATCTGATTACTATTTAACATTGCATTCTTGACTAGTAACAGTGATTTAAAAAATAAGTCGTTTTCATTTCAAAAGGTATATTTGATGGTCATATAACTTTCCAATATCCTTGACATACTCCATATTTAGCAACAGAAAAATGAGTAAACTAGCCTCAATTAACCCCTTGTATATGATCTATTAATTATTTCTGGAACATGGAATTTGAATTCGACTCCATTTCTAGAGCTAGTAATTTAAAACTTGTTGTCACTCTTATGTTGCTAGGTACTGGAGCATGAATTATTAATGACTTAAATTTAGAATCTGAAGTATTTTAATAATTACATGCTCTTTGCATTCAATTAAAGTTAGAGACTGGAATGATTAAAGTTAAAACTACCAGAGAATATTTTCCATTCCACGTGTATAGTGGCATCTTTGTATATGCCAACACTGATGTGTTTACAGATTAAGTGCCTAGGCAGTACGTTGAAGTATCGGCCATTATGGCTTTCATGTTGCAATGATATGATGTCACCATCAGTGATTTTCAAGAAATGAAAGGATTTATTGTTTTAATTACAAGCAGCCTGATTTTCTGTCATTGATTAGAACAAACAGGCCAAATTGTTCGTGGAAAAGAACACAATGAAATAAATTTTGTTTAATAAAGAAGATCCTTGGATACAAAATTCCAGTCAGAGATCTATACTAATATCTAATCTGTAAATCAGTGTTCCCTGTAGAGAACTTTACACAAGTGCTGTGTACAACACGAATTCCCATGAATTCCTTATGCAATTATGTTTTCAAAATTCACAAAGCTTTGTGAGGGTCTCCTAATTTGAACAATGAAAATTTGGATTTATATAGCACCTTTAACATCATGAATTACCTCAAGCCACTCAACAGGAATGTTAGAAACACTATGTTTTTTTTAAGCCACATACTGTGTCACACACACAAGGTTGACATTAAGGCAGAGGCTAAAAGCTTGGTTAAAGAGTTAGGTTTTAAGCAGTGCGTTAAAGATGTAAAATGAAGTAGAAAGACAGAGAGAGGTATGGAGAGTGAATTGGGGTTAATGCAACTAGTGGAGGAGCAATTAAAATTAGGGATTCACAAAATGCCACAGAATTAGAGGAAGGTAACAATCTCACAGGGTTGTGGGTCCATAGTAGATTAGAGATAAGCAAGGGCAGGCCATGGACGTGTTTGAAAACAAGGACGAGAATTTTAAAATCAGCGTGTTGTTTGACAGAGAGCCAGTGTCGGTGAGTGAGCAGAGGGGTAATAGGTGAATGGGACCTACTGTGACTTAAGTGACTAGTAAGAGTTTTGGGTGACCTAAAGTTTCCTGATGGTAGAATATAGGAAAGCAGCCAGAAATACATTAGAATAATCAAATTTTGAGGTAACAAAGCCATGAATGAGGGTTTCAGTATCAGCTGAGCTGAAATAGGGTGAAGTTTAATGGTAGATGGAAACAAGTAGTCATCATGATGGCACAAAAATGAAGTTGGAATCTCAATTCAGGATGGAGATTGTGAACATATTGGCTTAATCTCAAACTGTTATCAGGGAGATGGATGGAATGGTAGGTAGTGAACATGTTCCAAGTGGTGACTGAAAATTCTAGTTTTTGTTCAATATTTAATTGCAGAAAACTCTGCACATCCAGTGCAAGATGTCAGATAAACAGTCTGATAATTTAATAATTAAATTATTGAGTGAGGAGGAGGTGCTGAGGAAAAGCTGCACAGTCCAAAGATGTGCAGGTCAGGTGAATTGGCCATGCTAAAAATTGCCCATAGTGTTAGGTAAGGGGTAAATGTAGGGGTATGGGTGGGTTGCGCTTCGGCGGGGCGGTGTGGACTTGTTGGGCCGAAGGGCCTGTTTCCACACTGTAAGTAATCTAATCTAATCTAATCTAATCTAATCTAATCTAATCTAATCACTATACATATCAAAACTGACATTGTCCTTCATCAACCTCACCCCAAAACACAATCTGTAGAAGGTACCACTGATGTCAGGACATCCTCAGGTTCCTGAGGCGCATCAGCAACTGAAGTAGAGTTGGAGGCCACTCCCATTTTGGAAGATTTGGGCAATTAACTATTAGCAGAAAATGCTGTTGCCTGAGATTATATTTTCTGCTGAAATTATGTTTCAAACCACTGAACTGTATCTTTCCATCCCAGTTCAAATTAAGTGTGCTTTGTAAACCAGTCAAGCACAAGTGCAATATTATGCTTTAATAGATGTTAACCTTCAAGTGTAATTTTACTGGTGACAGTGAAGGCAGTTCAAAACAATTATGCGGTGATTTCATCAGCTGCTTTGTCACAGGCAGCTTTAGAGATTGATTTGTTTAATTTATCTAGCAAAAGCCTAGAAAAGCATAATCCTTTCATTTGAATTTTTTAACATATTAAATAGATTTATGGACAGCTATTGGGTACAATGTATTTACAGTTTTTTCTATTGAGCATCAGTTTAATTAAGTAATCAAATCTCTTTTACATCATATGTTTTTGTGGTACCGTGGAATGCACTTGTTGGACATTAGTTATGGATAACATATTATTTAACTTTGGTTTTATTCACAGTTACTTTCTGAAATATAATTGTTGAACTTGAATAAAACTCGGAATGCAGTCAATTTTCTACTGTGAAATTATCATTAGTGATTGAATTGAAAAGATAATGTTTCAGTGGCTGTAAAACTGAAAATCATATTCTTTCAGGCAGATCCAATCGAAATGTATTAAATGATATAATAATTTCACTTTAATGACCTGATAATTAACAGAACAAAGCAATATATCATTTGGATTAAATATCAGAATTCTCAGAATTACCACTTGTCCATCATAAATGAATACATCATCAGAGCTACCCAAAGCACTGTCTGACAATGGGTTGTACAGGCCATTGACGTCACCGCAATACTCTCTGACCCAAACATAATCTTCTTCAGATTTCTGTTTTCATCAGTCGCTGAGCTTTTGCTGGGAGAGTTATGACTGTTATTGATGCAAACACTCCAGATCTACTACAAGGACTGTGTTACCTTGTTGGGGCTTTGCCACTGGTGTACAATATTCAGCTACTTTTCCAGGACGTACACTCGTCTTTATAGGAAATCTCATCATCATCTGAATTGTTGCGCTCATGGATACAATTTTACCATCTCCTTAGAATTTAAAGTGTGACTCAGAACTTGTGGTCTGCCTTTAACTTAAAGTGGAGACCAAGAACATAATCTGTGAACTTCTCTCAATCCCATACAGCAGCTACTGGTTCATTCTCTATCACAGCATATCTCTGACTTATATCTGTCCGTAAACACAATGTACAATAAACTGGTCAGAACTTTTCATCCATCTGTATCTGAGAGTGCAGCTCCCAAAACTGCGGACGGTCATCTACAGCAATAATGGGGAGTAACTCTGGGTCACAGTGAACTAAAATATCAAGTGATAGCAATGCTTCTGACATTTTCTCAAAAGATCTCTGTGTATTTGGCCCCAGAGCCATGTATTGTCCTGAACTAAGTAACAGCTATGTAGTTACTCATGGACTGTAGTTAGGTTAGAACTAGAATTGGGGTTAGAATTAGAATTAAAATTAGAATTAGCTTTATTGTCCCATGTAAACTTTCTCTGTACTCATGAGAGTACAAGTCACCACTTATGGCGCCATCTTAGGTACCAAGGTACTTGGGTACAGATTCTTAAGTACAAATTCTTAGATACAAAAGTTAGACAAATAAATTAAAAGCTCAGCAATAAGTTAGAAAAATAGAGAAATAAGAGTTCAGAATAATAGGCATTCCAATCCAGATAACACTGGGCTTCACCTTCAGGTCGGGAGTCAAGCCCACACTGAAGCTAGGAGTCCGCGTTCGCTTTCATCCACGACATTGCAGATGCTGCCTGAGGATGGGAGGTAAAATGAAAAAGGAAAGAAAAATCACGAAGAGAGGGGGAGAAAAAGGAAAGAAACAGACAGAATGGATGAGCTTCAGCTCAGACATCCTACTCCTCTGTCATCTCTAACTAGGCCTACCATACCCATGAATCTCTGGAGTTCAGTCATTTTCTGAAGAACTGTAAATGCCTTGAATATTTGTACCTCTGTGAATTAAGTCTGACATGAGATTCATCCACAATATGCCCAAGGATGTGACAGTATGAGAATTCATGTTTGTTTTTGAGAGTAAGTCCTTTTTCTGGTAGGTATTGTAGCATTGCAGTGTTGTGTTCTATCTGACTAGCTCCATGGATCCACATATCATTGTGTGATGTACAGCTCTTCCAAGTCCTTCCAGGAGCTTGACATTGTTATCTGGACGAGCCAGTGTGATGCCCAAGGGTATTGAAGCAAAATCTTTGGGAAGGAATAATTAAGAGTATGAGCAACTTAGAAGTTTTACTGAGGGGGTAATTATTAAAAATCACTTTTGGATCTAGCTTCAAGACTGAATTCTTTGGAAATTTAGCTAACCCACAGATACATTTAGCTTGCGTTCAACAGCTTTTTTCAGCTATGTAAGATCTAAGAAAATTCTAATAGATTGTTTTGAGAATATTTATAGCTCAGGTTGAGATTCTGGATATAGGTTTGCTCGCTGAGCTGGAAGGTTCGTTTTCAGACGTTTCGTCATCATACTAGGTAGCATCTTCAGTGAGCCTCCGGATGAAGCACTGGTGGTGTAAACTACTTTCGACTTATATGTTTGGGTTTCCTTGGGTTGGTGATGTCATTTCCTGTTCTTTTTCTCAGGAGTTGGTAAATGGGATCCAAGTCGATGTGCTTGTTGATAGAGTTCCAGTTGGAATGCCATGCTTCTAGGAATTCTCGCGCATGTCTCTATTTGGCTTGTCCTAGGATGGATGTTTGTCCCAGTCAAAATGGTGTCCTTCCTCATCCATATATAAGGATACTCATGAGAGAGGGCCATGTCATTTCGTGGCTAGTTGATGTTCATGTATCCTGGTGGCTAGTTTTCTGCCTGTTTGTCCAATGTAGTGTTTGTGACATTTCTTGCAAGGTATTTTGCAAATGGCATTAGTTTTGCTTGTTGACTGTAGAGGGTCTTTCAAGTTCATCAGCTGCTGTGTTAGTGTGTTGGTGGGTTTGTGGGCTACCATGATACCAAGGAGTTTGAGTAGTCTGGCGGTCAATTCCAAGATGTCTTTGATGTAGGGGAGAGTGGCTAGAGTTCCTGGACGTGTTTTGCCTGCTTTTTGGTTTGTTGCTGAGAAATTGGCGGACTGTGTTCATTGGGTTCTGGATCAGTGGTGCTGGAAGAGCACAGCAATTCAGGCAGCATCCGAGGACAGGCAAAATCGACGTTTCGGGCAAAAGCCCTTCATCAGGAATAAAGGCAGAGAGCCTGAAGCGTGGAGAGATAAGCTAGGGGGGGGGGGGGGGGGGGAGAGAGTAGCATAGAGTACAATAGGTCAGTGGGGAAGGAGATGAACGTGATAGGTCAGGGAGGAGAGGGTGGAGTGGATAGGTGGAAAAGAAGCTGGGCAGGTCGGACAAGTCCGGACAGGTCAGGGGACCGAGTTTCTGGAGTATTTTGCAAATGGCATTAGTTTTGCTTGTTGTCTGTAGAGGGTCTTTCAAGTTCATCAGCTGCTGTGTTAGTGTGTTGGTGGGTTTGTGGGCTACCATGATACCAAGGAGTCTGAGTAGTCTGGCGGTCAATTCCAAGATGTCTTTGATGTAAGGGAGAGTGGCTAGAGTTTCTGGACGTGTTTTGCCTGCTTTTTGGTTTGTTGCTGAGAAATTGGCGGACTGTGTTCATTGGGTACCTCTTCTTTTTGAATACACTGTATAGGTAACTTTCCTCTGCGTAGTTCCTCTGTGCTGCAGCATGTGGTGGCTCATTGAAATGACGTTTTAATGCAGCTTCATTTGTGGATGTTGGGATCATTGCTTCTATAGATCAATATTTGGCCTGCATGTGTTGTTTTCCTGTGGACGCTGATTTGAAGTTCCCCATTGCCTGTTTGCTCTAATGCGACATCTAGGAATGGGAGTTTGTTGTTGTTTTCCTCCTCTTTAGTGAATTTTATGCCAGTAAGGATATCAGTTGGGTTTAAGCACTGGCATCATCTGCAAGCACCAGTATGTTGATGTTTGTGACAGGTTAGAAAACCATGTTTTGCCATGGAGTCAATTCCTTTCTTTACTTTTGGAGACACTGGATCAGAATCTTTCTGGGTGTAAACAGAAATACTGGGCTGAAACTTTGTTTTTGGCCCATGCTCAGTTTTGTAGAGAGAAACCCCGTGCAAATCTCAACAAGACCTTGTGAGCTTTCTCCATCAGCTCTTTCCAAAATCGCCTTATTCACTGCATATTCCATCCAATTGATGCCACTCAATTCTAGCTCCCCTTCTGCCATTCATCATGCCCAGAACAACTCACCGCTGCTGAGATATTCCAGAATGGACTGGTTTCCCTGGCACTCGGGCCATTTCAAAAGCCTGTTGCTTTACTCAGTTAAGCAATGTCAGTCCATGCATGTCCTGCACAGTTCTTGATATTTGTCCTAGACACTGCAAACAAGGGGAACTTCGTGCCTTGCATTATGGGCAGGGACGTGGAGATCCTGCTAGGCAAGATGGTACAGAGGGTGATGTCATTTTGCCCCAGGACTGGAAATGGAGGCCATGATACCAGACTATGGCAGCCTGGTCTGGGTTTGTCACCTGGGTCAGTGGAATCTCAGCCCTCTGGAGGAACACACAACACTATAAGAAGAAAAGTGATGACTTGCTTCTATCTGCCAGTGTAAGTACCACTGTCTACTCTTTGATACTGCACTCTGCTACTGTACCAACATCCCACCAAGGTTCACCACTGTACCACTCACAGTAGCATCTACAATATTTTCCCTCACTCATTCACACCCACCCCAACCCCTGACACCATTTACCCTGCAGGGTCTGCACTGCCTACTTACTCACTGAGGACGGCAACCCACCTGTACCAAAAGTAGCCACCCTTTAATACCTCTCTCATTCTGATCCCAGGAGGTAAACAGCCCACAACAGAAAAAGTCCAGACAAGTGGTGGGCTGCCTGACATTCTCTTCCTCATCCGTTATGAAGAGGTAATCCTGACCCTGACCATCCCACATTGTTGGTTGACGGTCCCCAAGCCTCTGGAATATATCAAAGACTGGCTTAACTTATTTTACTAGGACTCATTGAGTGAGTGCTATCCTTTTTGTTTGTACTTGGCTGAGGACTGCCAACAACTATGACAGCTTCCTGGCCTTGCCCCTGCACTAAATAGCATTATAATACACTAGTACTCTGAGCCTAGTGGCTCAGGCTTTGAGGCAAGGTGCGGAAAGGCAAGGCAGGGATGCTGTGAACATCCAGGCATTCTCGGAGTAATTGAGCACTAAGAAAGCAATTGAAAAGGCCAACGATGCAGCCAGGTCACATCCATGAGCTGAGTGCCTGGTCGAATGCAGAATTGCTGCAGCATTGCAGTGAGAGTTGCTATAGTACCCGGAGGTGCAGCATTGAAGTGCAGAAGTATACTATTAGTGGATCGAGAGGTGGCATGGTGGCTCAGTGGTTAAACTGCTGACTCTCAGTGTTGGGGTCTCAGGTTTATAGTTTCATAGTAATAGAAGCAGGAATAGGCCATTTGGCCCATTGAGCCTGCTCCACCATTCATTACAATCATGGCTGATTTACCCAGCGTCTCATCTTCTCCTAACTGCAATTTCCCCATAACCCTTAATTCCCTTACCATGCAAGAACCCATCCAACTGTGTCTTGAATATATTTATGAAGCTGTCTCTACTGCTTCCTGGGACAGAGAATTTCATAGATTCACTACTCTCTGGGAAAAACAGTTCCTCCTCATCTCTGTCCTAAATCTACACCCCCTAATCTTGAGGCCATGTCCTCTACCCACCAGCAGAAACAACTTGCCTGCCTCTATCTTATCTATCCCTTTCATAATTTCATAAGATCCCCTCTCATTCTTCTAAATTCTAGGGATTACAGTCCCAGGTGGCTCAATCTCTCCTCATAGGGTAACCCCCTCATCTCTGGAATCAACCTGGTGAACCTGTTCTGTCCCGCCTCCAAAGCCAGTACATCCTTCCTCAAGTGAGGAGATCAGATCTGCGCACAATACTCCAGGTGCAGCCTCACCAACACCTTGTACAATTGCAGCAGAACCTCTCTGCTCTTAAATCCAATCCCTCGAGCAATGAAAGCCAATATTCTGTTTGCCTTCCTGATTACCTGTTGCACCTGCTAATCAACATTTAGCAATTCATGTGAGAGCAATCCTAAGTCCCTCTGCACAACAGCATGCTGCAGCCTTTTACCATTTAAATAATACTCTGACCTACTATTTTTACTTCCAAAGTGGATAACCTCACATTTACCAACATTGTACTCCAACTGCGAGAACCTTTCCCACTCACTTAATCTGTCTAAATCTCTCTGCAGACCCTCCACATGCTCTGCACAGTTTGCCTTTCCACTGAATTTAGTGTCATCAGCACTCTTGGATACATTGCACTCGGTCTCCTCTTCCAAGTCATTTAAATATCATGAACAGTTGAGGGCCTAACACCAACCCTTTTGGCACTCCTCTCACCACTGATCTCCAACCACAGAAAGATCCATTTATCCCAAATCTCTGCTTTCTGTTGGTTAACTAGTCCTCTATCCATACTAACACATTCCCTGCAACTCCATGCATTCTTATCTTATGTATGAGTTTTTTATATGGCACCTTATCAAATGCCTTCTGAAAATCTGAGTATACAACATCTACCTGTTCCCCTCCATTCACCGTGCTTGTTACATCCTCAAAGAACTCAAGTAGGTTTATCAAACTCTACCTTCCCTTCCTGAATCCACGCTGTGTCTGCCTGATGGAATCCTTTCCATCCAGGTGTCTCACTATTTCTTCTTTAATGGGAGCCTCCAGCATTTTCCCAACTACAGATGTTAAGCTAACTGGCTTATAGTTGCCTGCCTTTTGCCTACACCATTTTTAAAACAGCAGTGTGACATTCGCTGTCTTCCAGTCTGCTGGGACCTGGAGTCCAGTGAAGTTTGGTAAACTTCCATGACTGAATCTACTATAACTTCGGCCATTTCTTTCAGCACCCTGGCATGCATTTCATCAGAACCAGGGGACTTATTTATCATTAGACCCTCAAGTTTGCTCAACACTATCCTTTCCGTGATAACAATTGAATTGACATCCTCACCTCCCATCGTATCCTTAACATCATTCTTTGGCATGTTAGACACATCTTCCAATGTGAAGACTGGCACAAAATAGTTACTCAAGACTTCGGCTGTTTCAGCATGACCCAATATTAATGGATGCAGATCGTTAGCTGTCTTCCTGTTGGTCCTATGTAGTGTTTTGTGCAGTCCTTGCATGGGATTTTGTACACTACATTGGTTTTGCTCATGCTGGGTATTGGGTCCTTCATTCTGGTGAGTTGTTGTCTGAGAGTGGCTGTTGGTTTGTGTGCAGGACCCAATATATCGACCACTGCAGCAGACAGCTGGAACTGACAACCGGAAGCGGCAGATTCAAACCACTACAAATGCCGGAGGAAAGATCACAGAAGTGCTTCACAGGCGGCTCCCAAGCACTGAGGATGTTACTTAGACGGGGGACGAAACGTCTGCAACACAAATTCCCAGCTCGGCGAATAGAACCACAACAACGAGCACCCGAGCTACAAATCTTCTCACAGACTTTGATAGAACACTGGCAAACATTTTTACTTGAGTGGATTTTCTTCTCCATGAATTTAAGCAAAATGTCACTCCAATAAAGTATCAGCTGGCCAATAGTGGGTTCTTTCTTGTTTACTTCAGCAAAAATAGTGCACAGATATGGCAGTGTATTGCATCCTGTTGAGTATCAATAACCACTCAGGTACATGTATAATGTAAACTAAGATGAAGCAGGAAAATCAGATGCTGTGTTGTAATTCTGTGACCCATCTTCATCAAGAGAAGTTGTTCATTTATACCAACAACCAAAATGTCCACCTTTTAACAAAGTAATCTTGCACATTATCTATTCACTTCTAGCAATGCCATCTTCAGGCAGAAAAAAGCTCCCTACATTCCAAAGTCTAGTAATCTCCAGGAGATCGCAATTGCTCACAATTCATCACAGTCGCTGCTAACATGTAAATTATCAAACCTATATTTGGAAACATCCTTCTCTCAGAACCTGTCAAATTCTATTTTAAGGAGCTGTTGTGACACCTTACCAGATCTTAGCAGCTTTGTTCCAGATGTATAATTTCCCTGAAAATGAACGTTCTCTGGCAATTAATCTAATATTTTGAGGATGGAATTTGTAGGCATGGTCTTTAATTTTATTTAATATCCAATTTAATAGATTATTGAAAGTTTACTGAAACAGGTAGCTTTCTTATAGACACCTAAATGGCATGGGTTGTGGTGAGAAATGTGGCAGAACCCCAGGAGAAGTTCACTGAGGCCAAACTCGATGTCCAGAACAACTCACTGCTGCTTTTACCTACATTCCTGGTGAGGAGAGTTGTCTGTTAAGGAGATTATTGCTTGTTAGCAACCTCATTAACTGCACATCTCATCTCATTAATATGCAGCCTCTGAGCCTACCAGCTGTCACAAACAAACGAACTGCTGAGAATTCTCAACATGGAAGTCAGAGCAGGTGCCTGGCAACTTCAGTTCGCCATTGGCTGAGATGAGCCTCCATGATGGTTACCATAGGATAGCATCTCAGGGCTTCATCCATGGCCACTAACCGCGCACACCCCTCAACCATGGGCATTGATATCTGCTATTTGCCAATCTCTTGGGATCCTCATGGCACCTCTGATCCACTGGCAGGATGCTTAGGAACTACAGACCTGTACATGAGGGCACACCAGTGATTAGCATTGAAAGTCTGCTGCAAGGACAGGGAGCATGCGCCTAACTGAAAAAGCTCAGCAGATCTGGCAGCTCTTGTGGAGAGAAATCAGGGTTGGCATTTCAGATTCGGTCACCTTTCCTCAGAACTCACCAGACCCAAAACATTAACGTTTCTGAGTGAGGTGGAAGTGGCTGGAACAGCTGTTAGTGCCGTTGTGGAAAAGGTGGTGAAGTGTCCCAAATGAACGAGTGAGCAGTGTGGAGGGCATAGAGGGTTAGCGGTGAGGGAGGTTTGGGTGAGGAATGAAAATGAGTGAGGGGCGATCGAGGGAATGGTAGAGCACGAGTCTTGGTGGGAGGCGGAGATAGAGAGTGTGAGCTGGCAGAGAGAGCAGAGTGGGGCACTTCCTTTATCAGAGCGGAGAATGTCTTTGCCCTTCTTGCAGGGTCGCTGTCATTCCTCCCGACTGTAGACACTGCACTGGCCCAGGTGGCAACCTCAGACCAGGCCGGGAGCTTCTAGTAAAACTGGAAGAACTGCGGATGCTGTTAAATCAAAAACAAAAACAGAAATTGCAGGAAAAGCTCAGCAAACCTGGCAGCATTTCTGCAGATACTGCTGAACCTGCTGAGGTTTTCAAACAATTTCTGTTCTTGTTTGTGGCAAGTTCTAGTAGTGGGGTGCCCTCCTTACCTCCTTGAAGGTCCGCCAGGAAGAGGACTGCCCTTCTCCAGGACCTCCACAGCCCTGTCAGAGAGGTGCAGCACTATTTTTTGCCTTCTCAGAAATCTTTGTAAAGGTTGCCAGTTGGAAAGCAGGGTGGCTTCAAAATGTGAATAATTGTTTGGGTGTGCAGTGGCCTTGCGCACTTGGCACAGGTGCCAGGCCTCTGGTCTTTTGGCAGGTATCCAGCCAGTGGCAAGTTCTTCCAGAAATGGCAGGTGGCTGCCTGGCCCTCGAATTGGATTGGGGTGGGGGTGCCACACCACGTAGCTGTTGAACTGAGTGTGATAAGATGTAGCAGGAGATCTTGTTAGGCCACTTGGAGAGAAAGCTTCTGTGATACATGACAAGATTACCATGAAGTCAAAAAAACATAAGATTCAATCTTTATCATTGTAGAAACTAAATTATCTCTCTTTAAGCCTGCATTAATTCATGTAAATGGCCCTAATTCATGGAACTTATTCTCCATATGTAACATCATTGAGATTCAGTATCATGTTGGATCCTCTTGTCCATTTCCTTTCCCGATCCTCATGATCTTACACCACGAATAGAGACAATAACATAAAGGGTTATTTTCCTCCTGAAATGTTAAAAAGATCTATTTGCTTTGCAATGCTTTTAAGGTCTGCCAGTTTCCCAGCTGTTCACAAAATGCAATCTTACTTGCTTAATGATTTGCAATTGCAAAGGCGAGTTCTCCTTGTTCCGGGAATTACATTGCTGGCAGAGGATGAAAGTTGGACACAAGTCGCAATTCGAGTACCAAAAAGCTGATGACAACAAAAACATTAAAATCTCACCCCAAAGCCAATATTCTGAAAGTTGCAGATCGAACAAAGGGAAACTGATCACATGTCCTGGCATGAATTTATCAGCAAATGGCCATCCTCCCCTCCTGTATGATGGGAGCTGAGCTCTAACTGATGTTACTCCAGATTCCTACAAGCACCATCTTGATGTGATGCTCAACAATCTCAGCAGCCAAGGCCATCAATGCTCACTTTGCAGCCATTGAGATAAGAGTGCAGATGTGAGCAGGACAGCCCCTGATTACTCCCTCCTACGCCCTGACTGGCCTGGGATCATGCTTTTTCCCTGTGCCTCTAAGGGAATCTCAGTGACAAACCCTCAGCTATCAGTGAAAAATAAATAAAAGGTTAATTGCATGTGTCATGCATGAAAATGTAGCTGTCATGTGGGACTGGAATAAAAGCGACTTTAAAGTAATTAGTGCAGTTCCTTTGAAATGTTTGAGGCTTTAAAAGGCATTTTGCCATTTGGTTGGCTTCAGCAACAAGGCTGTGCCTATTTCCATCAGGGGATTGACCTTGTGGAGAAAGATTACTGATACACTGACTTGGAAACAATGTAATTTGTGTGGATGGCTACCTTGTGTTTGTCATTGCTGGACAGCAGCCAATTTGAACACTTCATTCCATATTTTATTGAACACGGCTACTCTGATTTTCTCTATCCTTGGCTGTTGTGATTCCCATTTCTGTCCTGTCACTGCCAACAATAACAGCCTTAGAATGTTCTCTTTTTAATATAGTAAATAAGTTCTCTCCTCTTTTTGGTGGAGGCTTCCGATATCTATCACAAGCCTGGCTTCACTCTTGAGAATGGCTATAAGCATGAACTTTGCAGTTTTGCTACATTTTACTTCATGATCATCTCACTGTTGCTTGAAATCAGGATAGTCATACAATAAAAATCACGCTAATTTAAATATGCAAATAGCAGGACCTTAAGTACAGTACCATTCATTTGTTCCGAGCTATACTACCTGGCCCAGGTTATTCTCAGGTGGATTCGACGCTGATTAAAATTACATTTTTTTGTGATAAACCCATTTGTATTTGTAATAATCAAGTTGCACCAAGTTACAATCTTAAATTTATAATTAGGGTGTCACCAGCAAGTCTCGAATTTGTTGCCCATTCCTAATTGCCCTTGAAGGTAGTGATGAGCCACCTCCTCAAACTGCTGCAGGCCATCTGCTGCTGGTGTACTCTCAGTACAGTGAGGGAAGGTGTTCCAGGCTTTTGAACAGTGAAGGAGTGATGTGTAGATCCAAATCAGGATGTTATGTTGCATTTAGGTGGAAGCGATTGCAGGTGTGGGGTGGCATGATAGTTCAGTAGTTAGCGTTTGATTCCACCCTCCGGTCACTGTCTATGTGGAGTTTGCACATTCTCCCTGTGTCTGCGTGGGTTTTCTCCAGGTACTCCGGTTTCTTTCCTCAGACCGAAGATGTGCAGGTTAGGCGGATTAGCCACCGGAAATGCAAGGTTACAGGGATAGGGTAGGGGTGGGGATGGGTCTGGGTGGGACGCTTTTCAGAGGGTCAATGTGACTTGATAGACTGAATGGCCTGCTTCCACACTGTAGAGATTTTATGATTCTACGATAAGGTTCTGTTGAAGGAGGCTTGATAGAGTGCTACTGTATATCTCATATGTGCTATTATAACGCTGGAGGAGGTGAATGTTTCGGCTCGTGAGTGGAATGTCAATCAAGTGAGTTCCTTCCTCCTGATGATGTCAAGTTCCTTGTCAGAGTCACACATTCAGGTAAGAGGGAGAGTATTCTATCATGCTCCTGACTTATGCCTGGTAGTTGGACAGATTTTTGGAAGTGAGTTACTTGGTGTAGAATTATCAATCTCCAACCTGCTCTTGTAGTATTTATATGGCTAGTCCACTTCAGTTTCCGATTCATGATAACCAGATGTCCAGAGCACTCACTCTCACTTTGCCTCAATACTCTCATGCAGTTTTGTTTTATTAGCAATGTTACTGTAAAATGTGATTCAATTTTACTGGTCATGGCAGATTTTGTTTGTGATGTGTAAAAAAAATTTGATTGGGAAGTTTACTCCATAGAAGTTGTTAATGATCCTTTCAAGAAATATTCAAAGAGAAATCCAATATCAAATGATTATCACAGAGCTATGCCAGACTGAAACAAATTTTATAATATGTAAGAATTAAACAGAGCAAGCACTAATAGCTTAATACTTTAGTTCATAACTATTTATGTTGCATTAAGTTTTGCTTTTTATGTCCCCCTCAAAAGATCCATATACTTCTGTAGGGACCAACACACAAGTTATGCCACAGCACCTGGAAGTCACGTTGTTTTCTCCTTAGTGATCCAGTTTTTCTTGGAGCTATGAAATTTCATTGGCATCTTTCCATTAGTTTTTGGCTAAGTAATCCTCCACATTCACTTCAAATCTTCATGATAGTAGAATTCTAGGCCTCACTACATTTTTGCTTAGCAATTTAAAAATAAGGAAGTTCCAGTTCCTATTAGTTCTCTGCTCCCTTCTGTACAGTTGCTGGACCCAAGACTGACTTCCTACGAGGAGAAAGTGAGGTCTGCAGATGCTGGAGATCAAAGTTGAAACTTTATTGCTGGAACAGCACACACCTGGCAGATGCTAGCTGTCTGCTTGTTCCAGGCTGACTGCTTCCAATCTAACAACAAACAGCTATCTACCACATATCTGTGAGGATCACTGAAGATTTCCTGTTCTAACTTTAAGCCTGGCAAAAATGACACCTCTCCTCCTCTCATGAATTAGCGACTGGGCTCAAAGGATTCTGGGTAATCCAATATGGAAGACAGGAGAAAATTGTGACTGTAAGAACTACTCTTTTTTGAGGTTTTTCTCAGTGTTGGAGCTGATTTGCTTGATTTCTTGCTGAAGTAATTGCTGTTTTGTAAGCTGTTGTATTGTTTTGGAACTTTGGAAAAATAAGATCAAAACAAGGTACTTTAAAACAAGAAGGAGAGCAGGTATAATGTGGGAAGTGGAAAAAAAAAGGAGCAATGGACCTACACAGCTAATTACATGTGCTGTTTCATTTCAAGTGTCCCCAGACATTGGCGTAAGAAAAGTAAACTAATTGTGAAATTCACAGCTGACCTTGGAGAAACATGTATCAGGAGCTGCTCACAGTAAAGGAACAGCTAAGAGTGTTTTTGTTAATTCTAACCATGCTCTTTTTTTAAGAGAGAGGATAGATTTAAAAGGGACCTAAGGGGCAACTTCTTCACTCAAAAGGTAGTGCATGTATGGAATGAAGTGCCCGAGGAAGTGGTGGAGGTTGGTACAATTGCAATATTTAAAAGGCATCTGCAATATTTAAAAGGCATTTAAAAGGTATATGAGTAGGAAGGGTTTAGAAGGATCTGGGACAAATGTTGGCAAATGGGACTAGATTAATTTCGGATATTTGGTCAGCATGGATGAGTTGGACTGAAGGGTCTAATTCTGTGCTGTACAACTCTATTCCATGCAATGGACAATAAAATTAGTACTGTCTCTACTTAAGATCCTGGCCTGACCTATATTTATTTTGTTTCCTTTTGGTTCTCCCAACTCAGTGAGGTATATCTTTCATCTAGAACAAAACTATTAAACCACGTTTTTTGAGCTTACACCTGGTTAACTTAAATAATGGAAAATTCTACTCCACAGTCCATCTCAAGGGTAATGTGGCATGCTTCAGTATGGTCTCAAATAGAAATATAAACTTTTTTTTAACTTCAATACCAACTCTTTGATTCTGTAAGTCATATACATTTACATTTTTACTGGTTACAGTGACCGCCTCTCCAGATTCCCAGGTTTGTTGAAGAGATCCAAAGATGACACCCCCATTTGTTTAAGTTATTTTTCATTATCAAATCTATCCTTATGAGATGAAAGCAGAATAATTAGACATATTTGTTTGATTTGCCTCTGTACAAATTTTATCAGTTTCTTCACCAAGGTTCTTCTATTTATCTTGCAATTAATACTTTCATTTCTAAAGCTCAAAGATATATCCTAAACTAAGAATTATGAATGACATATTTGTAACACATTCTTTTTATGTAAGTTTGTTAACCTAATCTGTATCTAAACCAGTGAAGTCATCTTGTAATTTGTTGGTACTCACTTTGCAATATATAAATTTCTTGTGATTCTTTCAGGAATAAGAAATAAGCCCACTTTTAGCTTCTAAGCAACTTGCTAATGTTCAAAAATGGAATCTGAGGTGTGTGTTAGGTGTTAGGAGTTTAATGAATGGAACAGAGGACTGGGTTAATGGCACGATAAGTAGGATATCTCAAAATGAATGTCCTTACTTTGACAACAAATATCAGATTGCCGAATGGATTTCTGCATGGCATTCATATCCTTGGAGTACCATTCTTGGAGTTGACTTCCACCACTTCTTATTTGTGTGTCATCTGTGCTATGTCCAGAGTGTCTCCTAGAGCTGCATGCTTACTGGACATCTCGCTGCATCCACCAAGACCTCCAATATAGCTTCTGAAAACCTTGATGTTTGATCTCTCACAAGTTCAGTGCCATTGTTTGAAGTATCAGTATCCATTGATCTACATTTTCCCACTACTTCTTGCAGTCACAATGCACCTCCTGCTTTAAGAGCTGCAGGCTGTTTGAAAATAACACTACCCACTCTTGATGTTGAGCTGATTTGTCCAGCCACTGATCAGTGCAGTGTGCAGTCCCTCCCTCTGCCTCCCCAGACTTGTCTTGCTTATGTTCTCCTATTTGTGAGGACCATTCTCTCCCTTTCACATTTAGATTTATATCCATTTTACATCTCCTCTCTTTCTCCACCATTAGCAACCCATTTGACTGTTGCACTGGCCTTCTGCCCCTGTCAAAAATATTAAAGATAAACATTTTCCCACACATTTCAGTTCAGAAGAAGAGTCATGCTGGACTTGAAATTTTAATTTGATTAACTCTCCACAGATGCTGCCAGACTGCTGGCCTTCTGTGTTTGTCTCCGATTTCCAGCATATGCTGTATTTTGTTTTTAATTGACAACTTACTCCATTGTCTATAGGACAGGACTAATTGTCCTCCATGAGCCTTTGGTCATTTTCTAATCATAACCAAATTCTCCCTCATTTATCCTCACTCATAGTCCAAAGAAATCTTTACAATAGATTTCATTATTGGCACAGTGTGACTAGAATACTAGCCTTAAGCATGCACATTTCACAAGTTTTTGGCTGGTTCACTGATGGCAGATTGTGTAGCAGCTGCATATTCTATCAAAGGAGAAGATCTGTAACTTGCAGAATCAGTCCCATTCCACAGAAGTACACTTACCCTCAGTAAATAACAGAGAATCCTCTTAATCGCAATCCTCCCAAAGAAGGAGACTGGTTAAAGGAATCCAAACTCAGGGGAAAATAATGAAGTTACACATCTGCCTAAAAAAAGGAGAACGATTGTAGGAAAATGTATTTGAGCTAAACTTCACTATTGATGTTCTTAAACTTTTAGAATGAAACTGGGCAATGTTGGATGTTGATCAGTTTACATGGGAAACTATTATTAATATGATAATAATTAGTTTTCAATAGTGGATATTGAGAAAAGAACTATTATACTGTTATGGACTAGACCAGATCAGACACCCTCAAAATATGTTAAGAAGGTAGCCTAGCGCCTAATATTTCCTTATTTGAATGTGGATGTGAAGTGCTTGATCCAGATATGATGCGACTGGTCAAACTACTCAATGTCATGTAAAACAATTTATTTAAACACTATCGTTAAAATACAAGCAAAAGAAAAAGGAACTTAGAATAACTTAACTATTAGAAACTTAACCAAATAATTGATGCAGTACCAATTACTAATAATTGTTTTAAAATAGTAATATTCCATAAATACACCCCTCAGCAAAAAGGTAAATTCAAGTTCAGATTCTTACATGCAGTTCTCCAATCCAGGAGGAAACAACATCAAGAGAGATTTCAGAAAGTTGCAGCTAGGAATCACTTACTGAAGCTTCCAACCCTTTTGGGATCCCAAACAGCTTCTGACTGCTACAGCAAATAAGAACTAGAAAGCCTGGTCTGTGATAGCTTGCCGCTCCCCTTCCATTGTTACAAAAAGAAACCTAAAGTCCTGCTAAGTTATTTATTTAAGCCATTTTCAGTACCCAGTTCGGCATCTCTGCCATTGCAACCTCTCTTGGAAAAAAACCCAGGACAAGCTAACTTTTTTTAAGTGACAACATTGTCACAATGTCAGTAATTTCCTCAAAATGACTAAACGAGGTCTATGTTATATAATATATATGCATTTAATATCGAGCATTTCAATCATGATAAAGTGTCACAAAAATTTCACACAGTGGCTAGTTTTTCTATAGCTATTGTTCTGGCAGAATGCTCCTGGGTGTAGGCAGTCGTCTAGAAGGCGTTAATGGGAGATAGACTAGAGGTGATAGCAGATTGGAGAATATAGATTCAACTGTATTCAACTGAATGTGGGTTGTGGGCATGAAATGGTAATTCACATCTGTGTCTATAAGTAGTAAGAAATTGGATTGCATTTCTAAACAAATGTTTACAGGTGGATGGACAGATGGGCTTAAATTGCATCCTTTACAACACAGTTTACAAGATTTTTGTGGGAAAAGCAGGTGTGTATCTCTCTTGTATACTCTTTGAAGTACTTTGGTTGGTTTTTTTTTTCTTGGAATGACCATGCAGCAGTCCCTTTCACCTCAAAAGTTGGATCTGGGTCCTGGAATATGAACTGACCAAATTTTGGCACTTTCACATAGTGAATTTCCAAAGAACAAACCTTCAGTTCTCATAGTGTGTCAGCTATTTATTAAGCTGATTTGAGCATGAAGTTGTTTCAGAGATCTTATCACAGCTGGTATGAGGAATTTTGGAGTAAACTGATTGCACATTGAGACAAACGTTGAAATGCTCTGATAATTAAATGGAATTATTATCTATGATAGCCTAGATCTGTACTACTTGAATTCTTGCTGTGTTGGATAAATAAGTAATGATCATTTTAAATATGCTCTTTGTTCCCTGTCAGCCCAATGGGTGGAATTACTTGCAGATGTAGTGATTGGAACGAAGTCAGTTCTGGTCCTCACAGAATGAGTTCCCTGATTGGGGATGTTAACCTGGTTCAAACAGGGTGGCCTGGCTGACAGAAATGTCTGAGGTTTTGTTCATTCTAGGAACTGGCTCTGAGTTAGCTGGGTCAGTGTTTTGTACCGAGCATGTGCAAATAAAGGATGACTTGGTGATGGGATACTGGCCTTTATGGAATTATTTCACAGGAAGTGCTGAAGTAGATATTTTGCGTCCCCAGGAACTGAAACCCGAGGCCTGCCACTTATGATTTCCCAGCCAGTGCACCTTACAAACAATGATACTTGCCTTGATAAAATCAGTCCCTTAATTATCTTTGCTCTGCTGCTCAGTACTTTCTGACTGTTTAAAGATTTTTAATAGACTGTGTTTTTGATCCTCCTTATCAGACAATGCAAGTTCCTTTTAAATTTCATGAGTGAATTGCCAGGAGTCTTGAAAAGATTCTCAGATGTTGACAGATCTGTTGAGCGTTTCCTGCATTTTGGTTTAATGGAGTGGATTCTACATTTATTTTTGCCAGATGTGAAGGCAAAGAACAGGTGCAAGAGCATTGGAAACTCCAGCATGCTGGCCTTAGGCATTCAAAGCTTACAATTCCTTCTTCATGTGATTTTCTGGCCAGCTGGATATTGTGTGTGAGAGTGTTCATGTAAATTCTCAACTTGAGTGCATCCAAGACACATTCTGAATTGATGAATGCATTTAAAGGCTTCAGGGTGAACCTAATTCACTCTCCAATTTTCGACTCAGTCCGCCTCCGAGAAATAATGGATAATTGAATCATGCACTCCTCCAAATTCTCAAAATGTGTGTAATGGGAGCTTCAGCAGCACATGGTGATGATGAGGGAGAGAATAGAGTAGAGAAGCTGGAGGAAGCTTGTATTTGAGGAACAGAGGCGGGAGATGGGAGAGGGATCTGACAGACAAAGGATTTCCTCAGCCAGATGTAAACCACAGACATAAACTCCATGTAAACACTTTGTCTTTTTATTTAACCTTATTGCATTAATGCTATTGGAATAAAGAATCCCTGCTTCCTAAGCTTTGGGCCTTCTATCTATTCAAATCGCACGTTCCATGTGTAAAATCTCAGCCCTGGGAACATTAAAGGAAAAATCTAACTATTTCTCAGAAAGCATTCTTAAAGCTTTGAAATGTCAGCAAAATAAAATTGGAATAAGTACAAGCTACAATTTTGCAATTGAGCCACCAATGAGCTACTGCTCAGTAGTCTCTCAGATCTTTGGGAGCCCAGATTTTAGAATGCCTAGATACAACGGAATCTCCTGTCCATTTGGCCTGGATTGTCTTACTTGGATTCAAAATGAATGAACTCTCCCACCCCCATTATAAACTCCATTGGTGATACCTCACCCCACACTGACAGTCAGTCTTATTTTATCAGTTCATCAGATGTGGGTTTGCTGGTGGTTTAGCTTTTATTACCTATTTCTAATTGCCTTTGTGGTGGTGAGCCACCTTCTTGAACTGCTGCAATTGTTGACCCTTTCTAGTCCACGATTCTTTACTTCCCAATTGTCTCGAGTGGCATTTAATATCTTCTCTCATGGTAAGTCTTAGATCAGTCAGGAGAGGGGACTATACCACTTTCTCACCATTGCCCTGATTAAGTCAGTCGCAGGAAGGTCATGATGACCCTTACCAGTTGAAGTCCTTGACTGGTGGCCTGTGAACTCAAAGCACAAAAAGCAAATACTGGTATGTTTGCTCACAGAGCTTTCAAAGTATGGGAGGTGGGGTGAAAAACGCTGTCAGGTGTCCATTGCCTGATTGAGCGACTTGGCAACAGAAATCTAGGCGGGAATAAGGGTGCTACAATTCACTGTAAATGTATTTCACGTGACTGATGTTGAGCTCACGATGTACTCACTCTGAATGAGAATTGAATTATGAATTAGAACTGGAATCAGAATCCCTACAATGTGGAAACAGGCCCTTCGGCCCAACCAGTCCACACCGAACCTCCAGAGAGTAACCCACCCAGACCCCTTTCCCTATCCTATATCTGCCCCTGACTTTTGCACCTAACCTACACATCTCTGTGGGCAATTTAGCGTGGCCAATTGACCTAACCTGCACACCTTTGGACCATGGGAGGAAACTGGAGCACCTGGAGGAAACCCACGCAGACACAGGGAGAATGTGCAAACTCCACACAGACAGTCGCCTGAGGCTGGAATCGAAGCAGGGTCCTTGGTGCTGTGAGGCAGCAGTGCTAACCACTAAGCCACCGTGCCACACCTGATATGGTCATTTTTCTCATCACTCTCCAAATGTCCATCTCAATATTGTCCTGGTGTTATTCCTCACTTAGTGTTGCTCAATATTTTGGATGAAGAAACATGAGTGGTCCAATAGCTGTCTTGTAGATTCTTCCTTTCATCAGAACTTCCCTACCAGATGCGCTGCTACCACACACCCCAAGCACATGAAGCTATTCACTTTCTCCAAGGTTTTACCCACAAATGCTACGTCTTCACTTTGATTCTCTTTCCCGGGCAACCTGATATTTCATTGTTCTTTGGGCTGCCACCCTCTGAATACCTAAGAAATTGCGTGCAACCACTTGCAACCTATTGTCAAAGCTTTTCAGATTTTTACAGTTTAAATATCCCTGCCTAGTTTTGCCATTATGCAAATAGAAAATCCAGTGGAAAATTAATTTTGTCATTTGTCAGTTATAATCTATCAAAATAGCAATTAAATGGTTGTTAGATGTTTAAGCACAGCTTCTTTATATTTCCATTTTTTTCTATTATTAAACTATACCAAAAAGCTTTTCAACAATTTTGCTCTTCAAGATGTCAAGAAAATAGCAGAATGTTTCCATTTTATTAGTTCATAAGAGTCAGGTAGAGTCATGTCAAGTGCTCTCTCATAAAAATCAATAATATGATTCATTATGGGTATCTGCTGCAGTCAGTCTTGCCTAATGAGCTGGGTTTAATCATGTGCAAGATTTATAAAGTGCCTAAGCAATGGAACAACTACAGATCTGAAGATGAGTTCTCCTATTGGAGACTTAGTCACTGGGGCACTGATCAGGAATTCACGTTGGCATAGTTACAAGATTGTAACATAATTACGAAGGTGGGTAGCCTCATTCTCTCCATCTTGATTCATCAATCCAGTGAAATCCTAACACCGTTCCACTGCAGCATCCACAGTTTCCACTTCTTTCCTCCCAGTTGTTCTATCTTGAAATTTGTTCCGTAGATTATTTGATCTTTAATTGAAAGTGAATTTCCTATATCAATCCCAAAATGATCATTCCTAATTTGAACTCGCTTCCTCTAGTTCCACTTGCACAGTTTAATTTAAACAACTGTTCTGTGTTCACTATACCCATAATTTTTGTGTGTATTTATAAAATCAAAGGTCACTGAAGACAATTGATGATAATGTGAAAATTCACCAGTGTATGAAATATTTTAACAATTTCTGTTTGTAAAGTTGCACTGAAGATCTACCACAATTTTAGTTCATGTTCATTAATTTTCTTATACAAATATCATTGACCAGAAAGGTTTACTGTTTTATTTCCTCTTGAAGTACTATATGGCTTGAGTATTTCTAAAATTCTTTGTTTTGAATTCAGATTTCTTGGATCTGCTGTGTTTTATTTTGGTAGCACTTAAGGTTCCATGATTTCATTTTCACCTCATTGTATAAGAAAAACTAGAACTTTTATGCTCACTAACAAAGACTAAAATTACATCTGATCTGCTGAGTATTTCCAACATTTTCTGCGTTTTGTGAAAGTTATCTTGCAACTCCAATAGCCGAAATTGGATTCAACTGATTTGTTCAAAACTAAATAGGACACATTGTATCCTTGTCCTCCCTGCAGACATGATGTGAAGATAAGAGGTAAATAAAAGTAATATGACCACATCATGCGGCTGGACCTGAGCAATAGGTTGAACCAATGGGTAGTGTTACAGAGCGGAGCTTGACACTCCTCTGATAATTAAAACCAAGACACACAAAAAAGATCACCTTACCTCGTAATCTGAACAGAAGTGTGACAAGGGGTATAACCTACCTCTCAACCCCCAACCTGTTATAAAGGAGTGGTTAAATGAAATGAAATCCTTTCACTCACTCTTCAATTAACAAGTAACAATTTATTTATCTAACTCCAACAGTGAACAAATGAACAGAATTGCTATCAAACTGAACAATTTCCCCCAACTACTAATTATTCCCTAACTGAATTAAATTCTACTGGAATGAATGCTGTTCAAATATTGACAATTCCTATTTATCTAAACCCAATTAATAAGAAAACAATAAATTAAAACTTAATTTCTCCAAGTCCACGCAGTCCATGTCTTCTCCGCTTTATCTCCAATCTTCCTCCTTTTGATCTCACATCACAACACCTTGCTTCGTTGAATTCTGGTGTCCAAAATTCCTCTCTCTAACATATTCTTGTGTCAGGAATATTAGTTCAAAGTGGAGAAACTGAGGACTGCAGATGCTGGAGACTCTCACTCACCCTCTGACGACCCCTTCTCCCGCCTCCAACACACCCCATCCACCTGGATACCCCGTGCTGGCCTCTTACCTGCCCTCGATCTCTGAAGAAGAAGGGCTTATGCCCGAAACGTCGATTCTCCTGTTCCTTGGATGCTGCCTGACCTGCTGCGCTTTTCCAGCAACACATTTTCAACTATTAGTTCAGAGTGCCATGTACCTTTAAATGGTACTTAACCAGAGCTTAAAGATTTCTGTAAGAGCTCAATATTTACTCTTCAGATGACAGTTGGCTCTCTGTTCAGATGGCAGATGGCTCTCCCTTAATTTTCAAATGCCCACATCTTTTATACCTTTGATTATATATTAATTTCTTTACAATCGGATTGTTTTGAGGTATTCAAAGCCAACAGGTTTGAATTTAATTGGTCCATAGTCTCCAAGTTGAAATGTGTGTTGCTGAAAAAGCTCAGCAGGTCCGGCATCATTTGATGAGCAGGAGAATTGATGTTCTTAATGAAGGGCTTGTGCCCAAAAGGTCAACTCTGCTGTGCTTTTCCTGCTCTGCAAATTTGACTCTGACTCTCCAGCATCTGCAGTTCTCATTTTCTCCTTAGTCTCCCAAGTGCCTTTTTAAAAATTTAAATTTTTTTTAAAATTGGCTAAGTTTAAACTGTTGTCTGGGTAAAAATGTTGCTTTGGCCTGCTAACTGAAAAAGACTTTTGATACACTTGTTTCAGTTTTGGGGCTTGCTGCACAATGCTTGCAAACTTCCGAGCACAGACAAAACACAATCTCTGAAAGGCACCATGCGCTGCTTTTCAATTCATTTTACAATTTTAACATTTTTACAAACCAATTTTGTGCCAGTATTATAGTTCCAACTCATTTTCATTCTTTCATATTTCTAGTAATGAGTATAAAGGTTCCATTGTTCTCTAATTGCTGAAAGATGTCTTAACACACATCATATTATGATATCTTTATGAAGTAAACTGATTTCATTGAATGACAGAACCTAAATATTATGTTCCATACTATTTAATAATTACAATATTAAAATTAATGTTCTGCTTAAAGATGAAACGGTTTTTGTTTTTCTTTATATTTTGTTTCATTCTTGTTGCATTCTAAAATGTGTTATTTGAATAAATAATTATAGTTATTATAAATTAATATTCCCACATTTACAATTAGCAGAGTCAATGCAAAGTTGCCACAATTTAGTTACAGCTGCAGTTAATGTTAATGCCACTGTTTCTTTTCCCCAAAAATATAGATGCAAGAAGTTATAATGCATCAATTAATGAAACATATTTGTAACTGCTAAGTCTTTTGACTCATTGTAGATTAAACATTGTTTACTTTTGTCTTTTAGGACACAAATCAATTTTACAGTGGCTATTGATTTTACAGCATCTAATGGTAAGGCAAATGATTCAACATTGAAAATTTAGTTTTATTTCTGTTTAATTAGGAATATTTCTTAAAAATCAATTAACTATCTAACGTATTTGTAAAAATCTTCAGTAATCAGAAATGTAATTTGTAATTTTTTCCTATCACAAACCACAATTGTTCAATGGCATTCATTGACAACAAATTCATTTAATTAGCAAAATATGATACAAAACAAGTTGTGTGCTGATTACCAATGCTTCATGAAATCACATGAGTAATATGGAGTGAATCTGTTTCGTGCTTTGTTGTCAGTTACCAAAAAAAGACAATTTTCCCACACACCAAACATTTGTGTAATGAGAACTGTCAATTTTAAAAAAGCAGGTAACGTGATTTATCTCCAGTTGACAGAAATAATAATGAATGGTTTTCTAGGCTCTCAGCTAAGAATATGTAATGAGGCTTAACTGAAACTTCAGAAACCCATTAATCTTTTGAACCACCTGAGCCCCTGGGAAATCTTCACTTGAGTGCATGGGCATGGAAGTGCCATAGTTAAGCATGGGAGCATGAGGGATCTTCCATGCTAGTTGGGGTCACAGCCTGACATGGACAACATGAGGAGAGGACCTTTTGAAACTTACTTTTCAAAAGTTTTGCTCACGTATACTATGGTTCACAATGTCTCTGACTTGGCACGAGCCAAGAGTCCTTCAGAAGTTAGTCCAACCCTCTGAGTTGAAACTTTATTGCTGGAACAGCACAGCAGGTCAGGCAGCATCCAGGGAACAGGAGATTCGACGTTTCGGGCACAGGCCCTTCTTCAGGAATCCTGTTCCCTGGATGCTGCCTGACCTGCTGTGCTGTTCCAGCAATAAAGTTTCAACTTTGATCTCCAGCATCTGCAGACCTCACTTTCTCCCCGTCCAACCCTCTGAACATTACTGAGGATGAGTACATGAAGCCAGCTAGGTTGAGACTACCAGGTGTGGCTTGCTTCCCAAACAACCTGCAGCCTTAAAAGACATTCATCCAAATTGGAAAACTTGGGAATGAGCATGGGAATCCTAGAATTGGGACTTATGGTTGCATTTCAAGGGTATTTTGATCAGCATCTGAGAAGAGGATGGAAGCTAATTCTGATTGAGTGACAGGAGGCCTGTTTGGAATTGTATTGTGGTCTATTCTAAGTAAAAAAAAAGCCATTGTATCTTAACTGATTTATATTTTGAACAGCCTGATTTTTATTTTGAAATTTGATCAGGACAGGCAAATTCCATTTTAACTCTATATTTTTGAAAGTCAATGAGAGGTAAAGAAAAGACTCCCCTAAATTTGTAGAGGATGAAAATGTTGCTTATATTGCTTAGCTTCTCCGTGTAGGGGAGCATAACTTCTGGCCATAGCCATGAAAAGAAGAAGACATTGCAATGCAGCAGTGAAATGCATCGAGAGGGGCAGGCTCAGATACAACTGCATGCGAGAACCTGTAGGATGTTATTTGGCAGGACTTGAGTCAGGCTTGGCAGGACTTGAGTCAGGCTTAGCTGGACCTTTTGTGAAGATGAATGATAAAACTTTGAGGGAATTTGTATCGGTGCATCAGATGCTGTAAGATGTACAGTATTTATATTTCTCATGAATTTCTACAGCAAGGCAGTTAAATAAAAGTACTGTTCTAGGTCTCTCCATGATCTGAAGTGGAGGGTCGGAGATCATGAGAGAATGACTTCTTAATGCTGAGTAGCAATAACGAGGTATTAAAGGCTAGGTTTTCAATCTGTTGTTGGGCATTAGAGGCCAGGAGTCAGGAGTCCAATATGGGGCTAATTCTGAATTCCAACTGCACAATGTGTTCATTCAAGTTAGGAGTAGGAGTAGGTCATCCAAGCCTCTGAGCCTGCTTCATGGCTGATCGTTGAGCTCAATACGCTCATCTCTCCCTCAGCCTGCATTTCTTGACTCCTTCAGCCACAAGAGCGATACCTAGCTCCTCTTTCAAAATACCGGGGATGAGATGTGGACTGCTTGCTACTTCCTTGGCTCTGACTCCGTGCCCACATTGCAGGGTGTTTTCACCATGCTAGGGTGAGAAGGTGGCAGGCTTCTCCACCACACAGTCATGCAGGGTGTACTAAGTGCAATGTGGGGTGGCACGGTGGCTCAGTGGTTAGCACTGCTGCCTCACAGCGCCAGGGACCTGGGTTCAATTCCCGCTTCGGGCAACTGTCTGTGTGGAGATTACACATTCTCCCCGTGTCTGCCTGGGTTTCGTCCAGGTGCTCCGGTTTCCTCCCACAGTTCAAAGACGGGCAGGTTAGGTGAATTGGCCATGCTAAATTGCCCGTAGTGTTAGGTACATTAGTCAGGGGTGAATGTAGGGGGATGGGTTGCTTTTCGGAGAGTCGGTGTGGACTGATTGGGCCGGAGGGCCTGTTTCACACAATAGGTAATCTAATCTAATCTCATCTAAAAGAGACTACCTCCTGGTCCCTGTGGGCATGGAGTGGGGAATGTGACTCTGCGGGCAGCCTCTCAGTGCTCCAGACAGACCTCCCTGCCTACCCACATCCTACGTTAGAGACAAGAAAACTGCAGATGCTGGAATCCAAGGTAGACAAGCAGGAGGCTGGAAGAACTCAGCAAGCCAGGCAACACCAGGAGGTGGAGAAGGGTTGCACCGAAACATTCACTTCTCCATCTCCTGCTGCTGCTTGGCTTGCTGTGTTCTTCCAGCCTCCTGCTTGTCTGCTTGCATCCTACTGCAGCACAGGCTGCCTTGTAGACTGCCCTCTATGATGGGGCCCTGCCTACAGAATTCAATTTTCCTATTAAAATGTTGCAAAGAAGCTGCTCCATTTTGAAGTGACCCTCCTCCCTCCCTTATCATCCATTACTGCACTTTGCACAGGATCACAGAATTGTTGCACTACAGAAGGAGGCCATTCAGCCTATCATGCATGCTGTGGTTCTATTCCCCAGTGCCGATCTCTCACCTTTTCTCCATATACCTGTACACACACCTCTATCCAGATAATCACACCATTATCCACATGAATGCTCATTCATATTTTTCTGCCACATTTCCAGGCAGTGCCTCCCAGTGAGACATCTCTGGCCCCTCCAGCTCTGACATCAGCCCACCTCGGCCTCTGATGGCACTGGGAAAACCGCAATGAGGGTGACTGTTTTACTCAGAGTGTGTGATCTTGACCCACTTTTCACCCTGGGTAAAAACAACGACTGCAGATGCTGGAAACCAGATTCTGGATTAGTGGTGCTGGAAGAGCACAGCAATTCAGGCAGCATCCAAAGAGCAGCGAAATCGACGTTTCGGGCAAAAGACCTTCATCAGGAATAAAGGCAGTGAGCCTGAAACATGGAGAGATAAGCTAGAGGAGGGTGGGGAGAAAGTAGCATAGAGTACAATAGCTCTGGTTCCACACTCCTGCCAATATAATTTAAACCCTCCCGAAGACTCTAGCAAACCTCCTGGCTAGGATATTGATGCCCCTCCAGTTCAGGTGCAAGCTGTCCACCTATCCACTCCACTCTCTCCTCCCTGACCTATCACCTTCATCCCCTCCCCACTCACCCATTGTACTCTATGCTCCTTTCTCCCCACCCCCACCCTCCTCTAGCTTATCTCTCCACGTTTCAGGCTCACTGCCTTTATTCCTGATGAAGGGCTTTTGCCCGAAACGTCGATTTCGCTGCTCGTTGGATGCTGCCTGAACTGCTGTGCTCTTCCAGCACCACTAATCCACTTTTCAGCCTGACATACACCCAGCTTCAGAAGCCACAGGGATGATCAAACTGCCACTGAAGTTCCAACACCATCAACCATGCTCAGACAATACATTAATAGAAAACTGTCACGTTTTGTTTTTATTTCCCTTAGCTAGGTATAGAATTATTACACAGTGATTTTTTTTTTCATGTTAATATTGTGCCAGCTGCCTCTATAGTGAAGAAAACAATTATTACATTGGCATACAAAAGGTTGGTAAGTAATTTCTAATTAAAAACACAATACTTTTGAGGTGAGAAATTTGAAATAAAAACAAAATGTGATGGAAGCACTCTGAGTTATGCAATGTTTAAAGAGAAGCAAAATATGTAATGGCTGGAGCTTGGGTTAATCTAATGAAGAGTTCAAGACCAAAGCCATTCACCGAAACTGCTGAGTGTTTCCAAGCTAATATTTAGCACAAGAAGGCAGTATTTCAATGCAATAGATTTATTTGTTTCCAAATTTCACAATTCAAAAAGCAGACTAAGATTGTTGTTATTAGAGGCTCTCTCAAAGAGCTTCAGTACAAAACTGACATTCTGTACTCCAGTCTGATTGTCTCACATGGCATGTCATCATTTCAGTTCATCTAACCTTTTGTGATCAGAATGAATTTAAGTCTTATTGACCTCCCTTTATTCCAGAAGGTACTGAAAAAAGAATGATTTCTATTATACATATCAAAGTTGAGTCTTGAAGCAGACCAGTATTAACTGAGAAATAAAATGTTACTGATATCCATTCCTTTCATTGTGACAAAATACTCGCTGTTTTGCTGCCTTAGTGGTTTAAAGCATGTTATCTTTCTAGGTCAGTGCTAGAGAAATAAAGGTGCAGAAATTTCATCCATCAACAAATATATCATGCATTGTCAGTGCCAACTCAAAACAAGTCACACAAGGGGCTGAATGTAGCCATATTTGGCAAGTTGTTATTTTTGTTGTGTTTCTTGAGGGTTTCTTTGATTTGATTTATGTTGTGTTTTTTTTTTACAAAATACAGTGAAAAGTGCTGTATAGTGTCACCACTCTCTGGTGCCATCTTAAAATACAGAAAAATAAACCAAAACATAGAATATAAAAGCAGAAGAATTTAAAAAAGTTCAACATTACAGTGTTTCTCGCGAAGTGCACCACCATGGGCTATGGGCCTGCTGGCTAGGCATGTGCCCCCTTTGCCATGCCACCACAGCTAGAACAAAAGTTGCCATTCTTCAGTGCCATCTCACCTCCACCAATGCCCTCGCCACTATGAGTCCTCACTGGGCCTCACCGATGCAGACGCCACCAGGTACCACATCAGCCCAAACTCGACGTCGCCATGAGTCTGCTTCCAGTCCACCTTGCCAATCCAGCTGCTGCCACCATGATTCTGTGCTGGTCGCAGAAACCACTGGCAACCCAGACTTGCCTCTGCCACAGCAGCCATGAGTCATTTCTAGACCTGCCTCAGAAGCACTGGGTTCACTTTGAGTCCGCACTGGTCCACTTTGCCGTTGCCACAACTGAGCTCTTCAACGAGAGATAAATAAAATAAAATAAAAGAGAGAAAAAAATAGAAAAGAAGCGAGAAGAAAGGTGGAGAGAATGGACAATGGAAGCTCTACTCCACAGCCATCTTACCAGAAAAAAAGAGAATTCTTCCAGTGAAGTCGAGTGGGTCCTCTCATGTTTTGTTCTAAACTTTCTTTAGTAATTATCTACCACAATCCAATAGCAACCATCTTGTTTGAGGCCAGCCTGGTTTTTCCACTTGGCATAGCAGGGAGTACTCAGAAGACTGTTGAGATATCCCACAACCTCTGGTACTGGCACCATCTTTAAGAGGTTGTTGTGCAACCAATTAAGTGTGCTCAATCCAGAGCTGTCCTGCGCAGTTTGTGACATTTGCCTCCGACATGGCAGATAATGGGAAATTGGTTCTGCACTTTGCAGACAGGGACCTGGAGCTCTTGATGGAGGTAGCCTAGACCAGGGATTCTTCTTTCCAACAGTGAAGGCAATAACACCATGCCCTGCCACTCAGGTCAACTCGTTTTCAGTCATCTTAAGGAATGTCCAGTAGTGTAAGATCAGTGATCACCTCCACTCCACCAGGGTAGGTACCACCATCTTGCCCCTGCTACCTCATTCTCACAAATTGCCTGCCAAGACTCATGCTGTACTACTTGCAGTATTTCCTCCAACATCTACTATCTCTCACTCTCACCCACCCAATTCCCCAGCACCAGTAACGCTGCATGGATTGAATGTTACAGCGATACCACTCACTTTCATCCCAGTCAATTCTGCACCGTCTCTCATTCCAGGAGAAAACAGCCCACAGTTGGGTAGAAAGCGCCAAAGGAGGGAGTGGTGCGGTGTGGGTGAAGCACTAAAAGGCAAGGTAAAGTAAGGCAGGGGTGCTGAGAGCATCCATGTAGGTGCGAAGTGAGCGAGTACCCAGAAAGGAATTGTGCAGCAGTGAGATGCAGCCTGGTCCAATCCATGAGATGGGTACCTGGCCTTGCATGAACAGCAGCACAGTCAGTGCAGGTCCTGTCAGCACAGTAGCAGTCTGATGTTAGGTGTCACTATGCTCCAAAATTCAGCATTGCAGTGCAGAAGTGTACTATAATTGGACTGGCAATGTGACATGATGGTTTGAAAAAGCTGGCATGTGTGAGCATCCATAAATGTGGGTTGCATGAGACCACTGCCCATGGGTTGTTGCTGCTGGGTGACCAAGACGGAGATCTAGAGGAGCGCAATATGAGCTGGAGTCACCAGGTAACTGCTTTGACTTTCATATTGGGATTTCTCAGTGTCTAGGAAATGAGGTAACAAAAAGACTTATGAATGGAAGCAGAAGGATGTCTGAATTACCCCCAGTTCTGCATGAAGGGAGAAGGCAATAAATAGCCCAAGAAGACATGGCATGGGGCTGAAATCAGGTCAAGGAAACAATGAAGAGTTGAGGGAAGGAGATACGTGGGCATTACTCAGCATCGAGTTAGGTTGGAAAGAGAATATTCAGCATGCCTAATGGTGCAGCAAATCTGAATGTGGGGCATAATTTGATGCCAGACCTAAATAGAAATTGATGGAGAAGCTCAGAGGGTCTGGCAGCACCTGTGAAGAGAAATCATAGTTAATGTATCTGATCTAGTGGCCCTTCTCTTTACAGATGCTTCCAGACCTGCTGAACTTTTCCAGCAATTTCTGTTTTTGTTTCTGATTTACTGCATCCACAGTTCTTTCAGTTTTTATTTGGCAATGACCCTATGTATGTACAGACTCCCAATAAAAATAGGGACAAAATCTCCCTGATTACTAAACCAAACTTCAAGAATAGAATGCAAACCAAGTCCTCAGCCCTCAAGAGACCAATGGCTTACAATGGGCAATATTGTAGAACAGCTTTCTAGCCATTGGTATATATAAGTCATTTTAGTTCTAGTTTATAAAGCTGTGTACATCATTTCTGTCATGTTTATAATTTTCTGGTGTGCATGGTAGATGTTCTACTTTAGAAACATTTAAAAACAATGTTGAATGATTGTACTGGAATTTGCTTTTACAACAGTGGTTTGATTGGTAATATTTGCTTGTATTTTTGTGAATGAAAGTAATGAAGTTTTACAAGTGCTAGAGATTTAAATGGAATAACATTTGCTTCCACATCCACGAGGAGAGACCATTTCATGTAGGCCAGGCAACGAGAGAAACATTTGAACAAAGCTAACTGAAAGTTCATGATACAGATCGCTATGTTCACTGAGAAGCTTCAAATCAAATGTAGTGATTCAATAGTTTTCAGTAAGTAGAAAGACAGGCACCAGTCTAAGTAAAATAGATAGTGCACTGTCATGTTGACCTCAATCAGACGTAGATGGCATTTTCATTAAATTCAGTAGGATGTGTCCCATCCAGTCTAGAGGATGAGAATCAATTTGCTCTTTATTATGTACTGACTCAAGTTAGACCTCCAACAAGTGGTAGTCTTTCAATATGTTTTTGAGAATGATTTAATGATCTTCTGAACAAGGATGTTTGATATTCAACTCTAATTTCAGCTGGAATGGTCACAGAGATGTTGCAATTCATCACTGGCTTAAGATGGGAGAGTTGTTCAGAGTATTCATTCTGGATTGCTGTTTGCTGCACACAGTTTAAATGTGCATTTGTGGACATCGAGTGTTCAAAGAATTGGGCTGGGCTATGATTTCTACCCACACATGATCAAATGTACTGCCAGTACTTGTTGAGATACAAGAATGAATAATGACTATAGGCATAATGTATTTGAGGGTCACCATTCCAATAGAACTATATCCCAACAAGAGTTCAATTGTTCAGGAAACAGCAAAAAAGAACCACCCAATTATGGTAACAATTTGAATAAAGTTTGTTCATTAAATGCACCCAAAAATATAAGCTGGATCATCAGCGACCCAATAATCGGAAATCTTGACTGTCAAGACTGTCAACACCAGAATCACCATCAGTAGTGAACCAATTGTCTTATTGTTGTGTAATAATAAACTGATTAAAAAATCAAATTTAATTCTGATATATCATTTCTTTTGGGATGTGCAGAAATATAAACAGCAAGTTAAACAGCTTGATGGTCTTTTTTCAAATAATCACCTTGTCATTTTGTTTTGTACACGTTGTCAGTTGATATTTTATTTAGCTAATTAAAATCAGGTGAAATGTTGTGTTAATTGCTCAAGCAGTTTTAACAGCAACTACTCCAACAGCAAATTCAGTTGTGTAGAAACTACTTATGGTATTTACAGGAGCAAACTCTGGTGAACCGGTGGACTATACGCCTACAATAAGTACTGTTTGCAATGAAGAGAGGACGTAAAATAGAAATTGCTCGCATAAATGTTTAAGAAAATTATATTCATTATTTAGAGTTTAATACCCACTACATTTGAAGGATTAAGAGCTTTATAAAACAAATAATTAATACTCTTCCTTTGTATAAATATCCTTTAGTATTCAGGAAGTCAAAAGGTACTTGATTGAAACCAGTTAAATTATTTCAGTTGACCTGTGCTGTTGAAAAAGCCTGTTTCAATGAGAAATTATTTTACATGTGGTATCAATGCTGGAAGAAAAAGCCTTTACATCGAACATGGAATGTTATGTTAACATTTGCTGTTGCAATGAGCAAAACTTTCCACTATTTGAGAAATAGGTGAAAAATCTAGTTTACATTGAAGCGATAGGAACTGGAACTAGACCACATTAAAAGATAAAATTGCCATAGTCCTACTGGACCCACGGCTGTTCTGTCATAAGAGAGAGAGATGACTGGTGGTGGTTTAACTGAGGATCACTGGCTGGTGTGGTTATTGAACCCATGCTATTGACATCACTTTGCATTACAAAGCAGTTGTCCAGCCAACTGAGGCAGCTGAACCAACAGAAAGGTGCAACAGCATTGTGTATGAAATTTTAGATAACCCAGTGCAGTGTGAATTTAGAATAGAGCTTTGTTACTTATAGAAAATAATTCACAATGTGGCTAGCAAGGCCAGAATTTGTTACCAATCCCTAGCTGCCCTTAGAAAGTAGCAGCGGTCCTTCCTTGTGAGTTGAAAAAATCCGCATTAACTATATTCTTGAGAAGCTAGACTTTCAAACTGTCATAGTGGGATTTGAATTTTTATTCATTGGATTATTAGTCCAGGATTCTGAGTTTATGCCTCAGAAAATATAGAACATCAAAGGATGCATCTGGGATCCAAATCGAAAACCCAACTCATGTTTGGCTTGGGTCATTGTTCGTTGAGGTTCTTTACATCTGGAGATTCATGTTGCTTTCATTTTGTTGTTGCAGCAAATAATACCACTTGAAATATTTCTCATTGTTTATCTTGGAGTTCCATAAACCTGGAGCTAATGTTCATAGAGAAAGGTGGTTTATGCAGGGGTACACAAGTGAAGCTTCTAAATTCTCAGTGATTATACCATGAACTTTGCAATAGCACAACAGCAAAACACCATATGATTGCCAAGGTTGTTTTTCTGTGCCTGCATTGTTGTTCTGTGTCCAATACTAAAGTCATTTTCTTTCATTTTGAAGACTTTGCCTACAGTGTGACTGCAATGTGAAATCTTCATGATGCATACTTACAATATTTAGATTATAGATTTTAGATTCTTTAGATGTAATAACTTTGAAGGAAACTATTATGTCTGTGTCAGTTCTGTGAAAATTATTTACTTAATCTCAGCACTCTTCCTTTTAGGATTAGTTTTTTTTGGAATATGTAACCATTATCTTTTCAAAAGCCATCATGACTTCTGCTTCCATTGCTAATTTCCATTAAGTATTTCAAGTCCCTCCATCCTCTGTACTGAAAAATAAAACAAAACTCTCTACATTATTTTTGTAATTATTTTGAATTTCTATTCACTGGTAAATATATATATATATATTTATTTGCAGCTGATATGTTGACACATAAATCTTGCTAAGTTTAATACAGTTTGGGCTTTCAATATTACATTTTTGTCTGATCGCTTCTGTTTAAATTGTATTTTCAAATAGGTCATCCTGCCCAACCAACCTCTCTCCATTACATGAACCCTTATCAACTTAATACTTATGCCATGGCATTGAAAGCTGTAGGAGAAATCATTCAGGACTATGACAGTGACAAGATGTTCCCAGCCTTAGGATTTGGTGCCAAATTGCCTCCAGATGGAAGAATTTCACATGAATTTGCATTGGTGAGACTTTTTTTTTGATTTAAAAAAAAATTAGTGTGTACAGATGACTATTAACAATTAATTTTGCTTTAGCCATTTTGTATGTTTTATGGGTTTCTGCTGGTTATGGATAATTCAATTGCTCACATTATTTCTGACCCCCACTAATAATTAAGGTTCTACATCAGAAATACTAAACTAAACATGCTGCTTCTATTCACCAGCATTAAAATTATAACACATTGATTTAATCATTTTGCACTGATTTGATTTGGTGCAAGTGCAGCTTACTAGCTGAAACAGGCTGAAACAGCTGGTTTGGAAAATATTACATTTATATATGAGGAGGACCTTTCAACTCATGGCAATATGCATGATGTGTATCCTGAGGCATAATGATTTTCACCTTCACCACTTGGATAATAACTTGCCAGAGAAGATTACATATCCGTTATAGAAACTTTAATTTAAATTAATGGTTGGAAATTGGGCAGAATTTACAATGCGTAGAGGTTGCTTGGCTGCATTGTTACCTAAGTAGTGAGGTACCAAATTATTCCCAAAACTGGGAAAATATTGTGCAAAATTAAATAAGTAACACTCTGCACCTTTGAATCTGCTGGCAACTACATGAGCAAGTGAACTTTATTTTGAGATTCCAGCATCTCTAAGTGTGGAGTGAAGCATACTGCTTTTACATTGAGAAGCCTAAGCAATGGATATAGGTCCATATTGTCAATCAGCATGTGCATTGATAAAAGGAGATCACTTTTGTTGCGCTGAACTAGGCTTAAAAGTTGTGTTCTCAGACCCCAACACTGCCAGCATTTCCTGTCTTCTGGTTAGAAATCACTCAGGGTCTGTAACATAGGTAGACGAAAGTGAAAACTGCAGATGCTGGAGATCAGAGTCTAGATTAGAGTGGTGCTGGAAAAGCATAGCAGGTCAGGCAGCAGCATTAGGAATCATAGGTAGTTTCCTGCTATCAATTCACTTTTACTGGAGCTGAATCTAAGTAGTGGTAGAGGGTAAATGGCTAAAAGATTTTTCACAAAAATAGATGCTTGTTTAACATAACAAACTGCAATTTATTGCATGATAGCAACAGGTACAGTTAATATTAGCCAGTTAGACATAATTACAACAATCAGGAGCCAGATTGTCATGTCAGTCTTCACTGGGGCCTCAGGCAAAATGTGTTTCCTCCCCAAAGACTGCAAGACATCATCAGACTGGGTGGAGCACAATGTAGCTCAACATTAATTCCTTCAGCTTATATACTTTGTATAACAACTTCCCCCAAGCTTTTCTCTCTATAGTTATAACTTCATGTATATATTAACTTTTACATTTTTCACGACCTCATCTCCTCATAAGTCTCTTCCTTTTCAAATGTAGGTGATCTGGAGGTTGCACAAGTCTTTCAGAATGCCATGCCTTCTGACCTAAAAGATTGTTAGTTCTTTGGCTGAAGGACTGTTTATCTGGATTATGATCCATGCAAAGCCGTTTCTCTGCAGGAAGATCTTTTATCTCTTGGATATCCATTACAAAATATGTCATTCCTATTTGAACTGATATTGGCCTGGAGGATCCATAATCTCCAGAACTTCCTTTGCAGATGAACTCTTGCCTGCTTCCTCATTACATCATCTGGGGAACCTTTCATCTCATTGATGTCCATCGTGTAAGAGGTCTGCTCTCTCATATCCTGGATTCCTAGATCAAGCAATTGTTTTGTTATTTGAATAGTTATTCTCCTTTTGTTGCAATATCCTGTAAATTTAGAATACACAATTTCTTCTGCTTGACAGTGTCCTGAATCTATGGACATTGGTAAGGATTCCATGAAGTTGTATGAAGATCATTTCAACTTTGTTCAAACAAATTTAATTGCACATCTTTTGCAAGTGAGCTGCAGTTTTACAAATATATTATTTTGTCATGACTGGTCATTGCCTGCGTCATTTGAGGTTTTGTTGTTCTATAGACCTGACAATAATTCTTAATATCTATTGTTTGACTTATTTTCGTATTAGCTTTTCGAAAGCCTTTATTAGACTGTAGAATCTTACAAGGCGATAAGTCCTTTTGCATCCCTCAGCTGTGTTGTTCTCCTCTGTTGAGGGCATATCTGCCAGTTTTTGTTCTGGCTTCTTTTCCCAGACCAATTTTAACTTTCTTCAAAGTTAAATCTTTCTTGGACTGCAAGATGTCTGACAGAAATTTAACAATAATTCCAACCTATAAACTTGTTATGATTTCTGATATCAAAGATCCATAATTACAGTTTTCCACTAATCCATGGTGGTTATTAATTATATCATTTACTGATTCCACTAGTAGTTGAACTGCTCTTCTATTAAATCTTGCTCATTAAATAATCTTATGTTCTCAGATTGAGCCCACGAAAGGCTTTTAAAACTTTATCAAAGTATCTATACTACTTTGATTTTTTTTGGCAATTTATAATATCATCTGCAACAGAAATCATTGAATACAGTATTGCATTAATTGGCTCCACTTCCAACTTACTGTTTAACTTTAAAACAATTCTGCACATTAAGAATTGTTTTCTCAAAGATGTCCAGTCTTAAAACATGTTGGGCTCATTTAACCCACGTGACATTACAGTTTTGGAAGCATTATTTCTTTTTTTATATACATTTTTATTCCTTCAAGCATTCTTAAATTGCTTATATTTAAGTCTATTTGTAATCTGCTGTCTTCAAGCTTGTTTTCTTTATTGAATCAATACTGTTTTAAATTCTGTTGCCTTAAAGATGCTTCTGATTTTTAAACTCTACCCAAAGTAATGCAGTAGGATATTCTTCCATTGAAGCTTAAACTTTTGTTAACTAGTAGTAATATATTTTGTTACTGCATGTTTCAAAAAACATTAAATAATAATACTCTATTTACAAACTGTTTTCTGAGGGCTTCTCACTTTTGTTAACGAGCAAAATAGTAGTTCTTTCTTCCCCCTGGCTAAAGTAGTTATTTCCCCTCCTTTCATGCACTCTTGCTTAATTTTTGAAATGAAATTCTTTGGATGTGGTCCATCTAAACCTTTGCTCCAAAATTGTGGCTCAAATTCAGAGTGTAATGCTGTTCTAAAAGCGTTAAGCTTGATCAAATACATGAGTCATATAAAGTTTTCAGTTACATCAAGTGACCAAGAATGCCAATAGAATGTTATCCTTTATTAAGAAAGGAATTGGACATTAGAGTAAGGATGATATGCTTCAGTTATACAGGGCATTGGTGAGACATTTCTTAGTCTCTATATTTAAGGAAGGATATAAATGGCACTTTAGAGGAAATTTACCAGTGTAGTGTGAAGTGTGCAGTTTAATAATATATATCTTTGATAGCATTTGTGTTAAGTTTTGACTTCTGGATTTTGAAATTGTGACATAGGTTTTTCTGTGTTTATGAACAAATTATCAATGAAACCTTGAGTGTTTCTGTAGCCATAGCGATTTAGAAAAAAAATGTTTGTGAGGGCTAATTCTCATAATTAATGGGGTTTTATAATCCTTAGGAGGGGTTGCAGCCTAACAAGAGAAACAATTATGCCTCAAGACTTTTGTTAGAAATAAATGGTCTTGTGTCTTTTTTTAAAAGTTTAGGGGAAGCACCTAAAGAGAGAGAGAGACAGTCTTACTATCTTAACTTCTGCAAAACTTCACAAAACTGAATTTTTCATTTGTAAAGTTGTTCCTGAGAGAGGGAGAAGGTAGTTAAATTTGTTAACACTAGATTATCTTAGAGTACACACCAGAAGTATTAGATAAAACACTGAAAAGGTTATTTGAACACTTAAGCACAGGTAGATGATCGCTCGAAAATGGAACTATCAGATTTTCGAGACTAGGGCCAAGATTGTGTCAGGGTTTAAGTAACTTGTGGTATGGTGAGATGTGTGGCAGAATCAGACAGGAAGTCCAATGAGACCCATCTCAATGTCAGAGACAATATATGCCATTTTTTATGCTTTTCACAAGTGACATGGCAAGTTTATTGCTAGGCAGCAGCAAGTTGCCAATGAAAGGGGATTATTGCTTATTAAGTAATTTGTTGACAGCCCAAATTGCCTCGTTATGATTCAACATTCTATCATCAGACTTGCCAAAGAAGCTAGATATTAAGAAAACTCCAAACGAACTTGATGCTGGTCACCGGGCACCAATATGTCAGGCCACACTCCAAGGGCACAGTTCACACACACCCCACATTCAAAGACACTGACATTGAAAATGGTTCAGCCTCTAAGAACCTATGTATAAGATGCTTCTGCAGCACCTTAAGCTGCATCGGCAATGCACATTGTAATATAGGAGCAAGGACTCTGAGCTCAAGGACATTTACCCAGTTCATGGACTGGATCAGGTTGCATCTCCAGGCCCTTTGCTTGCTCTCATAGCATTCACTCACCCTGAGCCTACCTGGATGCTGACAGCATCTCGTTCTTGTGTTGACTTGCCTTACCTTTTCGTTATTTGACTATCAGCCAGAGATATGAAGCTCATTTTACTTTTCCCTTGTCTTTCCCTTTAAAGAAGACTCAAAGGAAAGGAAAGTATCTCGCTGTGGTTTTCAGCAGGTCTCAGTTAGGTCAAGGGGGATAGCCTTTGCTCAGGCGCTCTCAGCACAGTAACTAAAACCAATCCAAGAGCTTGGAAATGACCGAATGCCACTCGCGATGGTCAGAGACCAAACATTCTCCACAAAAGGGATGAGGAGTTGAATATTGGGTAGCCGACCAACTATCTTAAATCCTAATAGGGCAGAAGGACTGTTTTCCTCCTGAAAGAGAGAGAGGCAGGTATTAAGGCAGGTTACAGAAGCAGAGTTGAGTGTGAAGAGGAGTGGAGAAGGTAATTGACCTTCCTTCTGTGTTGTACATTTCTCTAGAAGTCTGAGACTGCTTTAACCTGGATGGTAAATGCAGACAAGGCCAGCATGGTCTGGTGTCATGGCCTCCAATGCTGGTGCTGGGGAGGAGGAAGTCCCAACTCTGTATCACCCCATGCTGAAGTCCTCCAGGTCTCAGCTCACACATCACGGCACTGTTTTCTCCCAGTCTGCCATATCAGAGGCAAATGTCAGGAGCCATGCAGGGCAACTTTGGACTGACAATGTTTCTCGGGGAGCATAATGGGTTTTTAAAGATGACACAGGTACAAGGGATACTAGTGAGTTCTGGGATATCCACTGAGTGGTCAAGGGGGATAGCCTTCTCTCAGGCACTCTCAGCACAGTAAGACAATGTATTGTCCAAGGTCCATCTGTTCCAGTACACTCCTTAAGGCCCTACCAGTCACCATGAAACTCCTACCTTGATTTGACTTTTCAGGATTCGGTGGACTGTGTATATTGGGGACACATTCTTCTTGAATACATTGGATAGGTATCTTTCTTCTGCTGCTCGTAGCAGGTTTAGGTATTTTTCTTCTGCCGATCCCTAAACAACAAACACAATCAAGCAAACACAACATGCCCAGAAACTCTAGCCATATTACCATACATCAAAGACATCTCTGAAATGACTACCAGACTACTTTGACACCTTGGCATCATGGTAGCCCACAAACCCACCAACACACTTAAATAGCGGCTGATTAACTAAAGGATCCAATACGAACAACCAGCAAAATGAATGTCATTTACAAAATACCATGCAAGGATTGTAACAAACACATCAGACAGACAGGCAGAAAACTAGCCACCAGGATACACAAACACCAACTAGCCATCAAAAGATATGACCCACTGTCATTAATATCCTTTCATACAGACGAAGAAGGATACCAATTCGACTGGGACAACACATCCACCCTAGGACAGGCTAAACAGAGACATGCACAGGAATTCCTAGAGGTGTGGCATTCAAACCAGAATTCTATCAATAAACACATCGATTTGGGCCCCATTTACCAACCTCTGAGAAAAAGAACCTGAAATGATATCACCCACCTTAACAGACCAAGACACATAAATAGAAAACAGGATAGAACACCAGCACTTCACTGTGGCTCACTGATGATGTTACCTAGTATGGTGTTGAAATGTCTGAAAATAAACCTTCCAGCTCAGCGAGCAAACTTGCAACCTGAGCCTCAACCTGAACTACAAATCTCAAAAATCCCAAACCTTGTCTTTCCAAATGCATGTATATCTTATCTCTCAGAATCTTCTCAAATAACTTAACTACCACAGATGTTAAGTTTGCTGGTCTACAGTTCCCAGGTTTCTCTTTGCAGCCCTTGAATAAGGGCACAATATTCACTACCCTCCAGTCTTCCAGGACCTCACCCATGTTTCCAAATGCATGTATATCTTATCGCTCAGAATCTTCTCAAATAACTTACCTACCACAGATGTTAAGTTTGCTGGTCTACAGTTCCCAGGTTTCTCTTTGCAGCCCTTGAATAAGGGCACAATATTCACTACCCTCCAGTCTTCCAGGACCTCACCCATGGCTAATGATGATCTAAAAATATCAGCCAGAGCCCCTGTAATTTCTTCTCTAGGCTATTGCAGTGTTCTTGGATATATCTGGTCAGGACCAGGAAATGTAACCACCTTCATGCATTCTAATACATCCAACACCTCCTGTACTGTGATATGGACTTTCTGCAAGATATGACCACTAACTTCCCCAAGTTCCCAAGTCTTGATGTCTACTTCACCATGTGTTTCAAAATTAAGTTTGTGTACTAAGTAATGGTCTGATTTATCCCATTTTATCTTCATTCCTTTTGTTTAATATACTTACGTTTTATTGTTAACAAATCTGCAACATTGCATGTTAATGCTTCAGTGAGGGACCACCTCAGTGAAACCAAAGCCAAAAATTTAAATTCCTGTCAAATCGGATTTTAGTCTGGGATCTGACTTCTCCAGTAATCAGCTGGAATCAAATCTCTCGGAGGAGTCTTGGAGCATTTGAGGTGTCATATGATGGAAAATTAGAGAGGCGAGGCTCTTCCGCTAGATTTTAGAATAGTGAGGAGTGAATGGAATGAGATGTATAAAATCTTGAATTCTCTTGGCAAGGTGGACACAAATAAAATGTTTACTCCAGGGTCCAGAAATAGAAAAGAGGAGACACTGTTTTAAGATTAGTGATCACCCTTTAGGACAGAAGTGAGAACAAATTTTTCTGAGGGTTACGTGACCTTGGAACTCTCTGTCTCAGAACGCAGTGGAGACTGAGGCACAAGGCAGACAGGGATCCTTGCTCATCCATCCCAAGAAAGCTGACAGTCACCCCACCCCCAAATTCCAATACTTAGAAATCCAATCTGTTCATTTGTTGGTTTTTGTCTTTTGTGTTGAAAACTTCCTGACATCAGTCCTAAATTTGTATCTTTGACTTCTTATCCTGTGATTTATCTTAATTTTGATTGATTGTTCTGACTTTAACTTCTGTACTCCATTCATCATGAAGAAAATGTACATGTAAGTCTTTATATTGGCTGGGACTTTAAATTCAAAATTAGTACAGATAAAGCCCCATTTATACCCTTATGCCTGGAGCATTCAAGTCAACATTCTTTAATGTGTTAGCTTGGATGTTTACCTTATGCAGCAAGAATATGTCAGAGGTCATTAAAATATAAATATCAGTCTGTTGCAGAAAAAATAACTAAAGTACCATACCCTCTGGCAGATAATACCAAACATTCAAATGCAGAATTTGCAGGATGTAACTCTGCTGATGGGTGAGGCTAATGTCTCTATCCTAAATTACTGGAGTGTTAACCACGACATAGTTGGGGCTTGCTACAGTTGCCCACAAGAGTGCAGAGTGACTGCTCTGAGCTGGCCTTCCAAAGCAAAGCAATGGCTAAAACTGCCAATACTGGGCTGAAAATCACAGAAGGAAAAAAAACTCTGAACAGAGGAAATATACTGGAATAAGCAAAGTAATTAATTCCTCCAGGAATGATCATCTTCCTTTGTAGAATTTTAAGGTCCCCTCAAAAGGTGACAGCAAGATTTACATCAATTCTTTAAAGTGCTATAAAGTCATAGAGATGTACAGCATGAAAACAGACCTTTCGGTCCAACCCGTCCATGGCAACCAAGTAGCCCAACCCAATCTAGTCCCACCTGCCAGCAACCGGCCCATATCCCTCCAAACCCTTCCTTTTAATATACCCATCCACATGCCTCTTAACTGTTGCAATTGTACCAGCCTCCACCACTTCCTGTAGCAGCTCATTCCATACTCGTACCACCCTCTGTGTGAAAAAGTTGCCCCTTAGGTCTCTTTTATATCTTTCCCCTCTCACCCTAAACCTATGCCCTCTAGTTCTGGACTCCCTGACCACAGGAAAAAGACTTTGCCTATTTACCCTATCCATGCCCCTCATAATTTTGTAAACCTCTATAAGGTCACCCCTCAGCCTCTGACATTCCAGGGAAAACAGCCCCAGACTGCTCAGCCTCTCCCTATAGCTTAAATCCTCCAACCCTGGCAACATGCTTGTAAATATTTTCTGAACCCTTTCAAGTTTCCCAACATCTTTCCGATAGGAAGGAGACCAGAATTGCATGCAATATTCCAACAGTGGCCTCACCAATGTCCTGTACAGTCCCAACATGACCTCTCAACTCCTGTACTCAATACTCTGACCAATAGAAGAAAGCATACTAAACGCCTTCTTCACTATCCTGTCTACCTGCGACTCCACTTTCAAAGAGCTATGATCCTGCACTCCAAGGTCTCTTTGTTCAGCAACACTCCTCTGTCTTCTACCTTTGAGCCAGTTCTGTATCAAAATGGCTAGTTCTCCCTGTATTCCATGACATCTAACCTTTAAAATCAGTCTCCCTTCTGGATGTTTTGACTGCATCACTGGAAATCTTTGTTCCCTGACCCCAGTGTTGCATCTTGATGTCAGGGCAAAGGTGGTACACTGGCTGAACTCCACCCCTTCGCTCTCTCCCCCACTCCCACGATGAGTAAATAAACCCTATTATAAATTGAGGTGGATTCCAGACACACATCCTCACATTTACATGCCTAAATGTTAATCTCCTGTGAGAATTGCATCTTGCCCCAATGCACTCCTCGTGTTTCCTTAGTAATTTTTAATTTTTATTCCTGGAAGTGTAAAATGACATTGTAAGCTTTTTGTAGTAATTTGTAGGCTATAATATATTTGAATTTTCCATCTTTTCTTTGCAGAATGGAAATCCTCATAATCCATATTGCCAAGGAATTGATGGGGTTATGGAAGCTTACTATCGGAGTCTAAAGTCTGTGCAACTCTATGGACCAACCAACTTTGCCCCTGTAATTAATCATGTAGCAAGGTACTTCAGCCACTGTTAGAAACAGAGGGTAGCCCATGTCAACCATTCGAATCAGTGAACTGCATAATGACTTTTGCTTCACAGTTTGAGGGCATTCAATAGGTTATGTGTATCACACATCTTATCTCTCCCTCATTACTTGTGACACAAGACTCTGAGGGGATGGTGGTGGGAGTGGAGAATTTGCAGTAGATCGATGAGATGCCACTTGTGCTTCCATTTTGATGGTTGATTGACTGCCTATGGAATGCTTTGAGTCTGCAATACCATGTAGACAGCTGACAATCTTGATCATGAGATGTCGAGAAACATAAGCAATGCTGCACGTTACTGAGGCATGTTCCACTACAGAGAGAATCCCAGAGAAATCAGCTTAAACTCAGGTAATGAGGTGAAAATGGCTTTGCCTTGGAGGCTTACAGTTGTTGGATAATAATAAAAATCCTAGAGTTATGGGCATTTAAGTTGGATGTCATCCACAAATGACCTGATCTCACCCACCCGGTTTACCAGCAGTATCCAAGAAAGGTGATTTCGTGCAATGATAATTCTTTAATTTTGGTTTTGGATTGCAATATGTATCTTACTCCTCTCATGTTGCTAATATGATTACAGTCAGTTCTGTTCTAATGCGTGTTTCTGCACCGCAAATTGGCTTTAACATGATTGACGAATTTAGGCGTTTATTTGTAGAATGTGAACTTTCCTTACCTGTATTGGCTAAACTGTGATCCCAGCCCCATTAGTTTAAATGGTGTGGCTTTTGTGCGACTTTCTTATAATGTGAGGTTACATGAGAGAGGAGCTGTCGGGTTACATCAGAACTGATCATATAAAGAATGCATTTTCTCCCTTTTGCTGTCCAAGATAGACATTAATTTCTGCAGAATCTGTGGTGTAGACATTAGCAGAAAGGTTCTACTCACCATTGTGTACTGAGGACATGGGATTGTTTGACTTGACAAACTGTAACTGCCCGTGTCCAAGTTTAGTGCCAAAGCTATCCAATTGGTGTCACTTGTCCAAATGCCAGTTCTACTCAGCCACAGAAAAAAAACTCTTACAAAACTCATTTTGCTTCCGAATTTATATTTAACAGTGTAATCTGTGTAAAAGGCTGAAAATGTGACGTTAATATTTCAGATTTTATTTCAGTTATTCATACCTCTTGGATGTCACCTGTGAATATTCAGCCCTTTTTTGGTTGAAAGTTGTATACTGTGAAAGTTACAATTCCACAGGAAAATAATACAAACAACAACTGTCACATTACTCCAGTGAATAAAGAATTTGAAGGCAGTCAGATATTCACCAATAATTCAGGGTGTAGCATTGCAGTGATTCTGCTATCAGACTAGTAATTCAGGAGCCTAGAATAATCATCCAGGAAACATAAGTTTAAATTCCACAATGGTGGGAATGAGTTTGGGGTATTCAGCTTTTAATCATAAAGGATCTGTTGTAAAAATCCAGCTGGTACACTGCTGTACTCGTTTGTTCTCGCCTCCATATAATTTCTGTGTGGTTGCCTCTTAACAGCCCTCTGAAGGGACAAAATTGCTGGAAAAGCTCAGCAGGTCTGGCAGCATCTATGGAGAGAAAGCAGAGTTAATATTTAGGTTCCATTGACTTTTCTCCATAACTGATTGTAGCTACGAAAAGATTGTAATGTATGCTGAATGAAGATAGGTGGGGGGGGAGGGGAGAGGAGTTAACGATAGGTGGGGTTGGAGCCCAGAGAGAGAGAAAACAGCAGACAATGGAATGGGTAATGGTCAGTGACAAAAAAAAACTGCAGATGCTGGAATCCAAAGTAGACAAACAGGCAGCATGAAGAAGTGGAGAAGTCAACGTTTGAGTATTAACCCTTCTTCAGGATTAATCCTGGCTTGCTGTGTTCTTCCAACTTCCTGGTTGTCTACAATGAATAATGGTCAGCCCGGGGATTCAATAGCTGCTAATGGGGCCCATTAGTGACCGACAATGGGTTGTGTGCGGTGGCAGCCCATGTGATGACAAGGTCAAGTGTGTGTGTGTTGGGGTAAAGACATAGGAGAAGGTGCTCTGGCCCTCAAATTATTGAACTCAATATTAAGCCCTAAAGGCTGCAGGATTCCCAAGCAGAGAATGAGATGCTATTTTTCCAGCTTCCACTGAGCTTTGCTGGAGCACTGTGGCAAGCTTGAGACAGATGTTGGCTAGGGAATACAAGGTGGTGTGTTAAAGTATAGGAAGCTTAGGGCCTTTTTTGCCAACAGAATGTAGGTGTTCTGCTAAACAGTTTCCCAGTATGCATTTCATCTCCCAATGGAGAGGAGACCATTTTGTGAGCAGTGAATACAGTGGTGTAGGTTCACCGGGAAGGGTAATGAGGAGGGAGGAAAGCTGGCACGGTGGCTCAGTGGCTGGTCACTGCTGCCTCACAGCGCAGGGATCTAGGTTCGATTCCACCCTCAGGCGATCGTCTATGTGGAGTTTTCATGTTCTCCCTGTGTCTGTATGACTTTCATCCGTGTGCTCCATAGTCCAAAGATGTTCAGGTTAGATGGATTGACCGTGTTGAATTGCCCATAGTGTCCAGGAATGTGCAGGCTAGGTGGATTAGACATAGGAAATGTAGGGTTACAGGGATGGGGTGATTCTGGGTGGGATGCTTTTCAGAGGGTCAGTATGGACACAATGGGCTGAATGGCCTACATCCATGCTGTAGCGATTCTATGAAAATGGAGAAGCTGACTTTTACCCACTCCTTTTCTTGTCCAACTACTGTCCTTTCTCTCTCTGGGCTCCATCTCCACCTATTGTTTCCTTCTAATCCCATCCCCCCACCCCATCTTCAGCATTAATACCATCTTTTTCCCAGCCACAATCAGTTCTGAAGGAAGGTCACTGGACCTGAAACGTTGAATCTGCTTTCTCTCCACATATTCTACCAGACCTGCTGAAATTCTTCAGCAATTTTTGTCTCTGTTTCTTTGTTTTGTTTTGTATAGCCCTCTGAAGGGGCCTGACAAGTCATTCAGTTGTCCCAAAACACTGCAGACAATAAGAAGAATGGAAACAGATGAATCATTTGGCATTGACTTTAACCAACGTCCACATAACAAAGGCACACCCAGTCTAGTTGGTCCAACAAATGAACATTGGAGGACTGGTGCCAAAGTTGAGAGAACTGTGTCATGAACAAGTCAACTAACACTGCAGATTCCTTCTGACACCTTTCTTATTCCACCAAAGGTGGCACGCAGACAGAAGTGATATGAGAAATCTACAGTGTTTCCTCAGATCTATGTTTGAACTTTCAAACAATACATCAATTGTTGTTAAAACATAATCCCTTGCTTTCAGAGCACACTGAAAACTATGTCTTTCCATAGTGCAATTCAGGGGAATGACTGCAGTCAGCTAACTTACACCACATGATGAATTTTCTATTGATTTTAATTAACTTAGTCCATACCACATTCCTAGTTTTGTCAAAATGGAAATGGTAATGCACTTTAAATGATTCTGTACGAGAGTGCATTTTTTGATGGAACCTGTTATACACTAGATCTGGACTGCAGTTTGAGTTTTCTGGATAATATTTAGTTGCATGCTTGGGCTTAGACTAATGAACAAAGCGTCAAAATTCATAAAATTACTATTTGTGCTGTTAGTGTCAGAGTACTAATGTGTCCTTCTGCTGCTTTCCAGTTTTTTTAAATGGGCCAGATAGGAAGTAGTCCCTGGGCTTTTGTATCTTTTCAGAGTTGAACATATTCTTTGTATCCTTTTTGCAGGTATGCCGCCTCTGTAAAGGATGGTTCGCAATATTTTGTCCTTCTTATTTTAACTGATGGAGTCATCTCAGATATGGCACAGACAAAAGAATCCATTGTCAATGTAAGTTTCTGGCATTTAAAAGTTGTTTGTTAATTATTTTGTAGTAAAGCTGCATTACTTTGTGTGAAGCCATGAAGTATGGAAGGACAAATAAAAGACCTGATTTAACAGGGGTATGCTACTAATCCAGAGATAGAATTGAGGTGCCATTTGGCTGAGTTTGTTCAGCAGCTAGCATGTGGTTCAGAATAATGCCAACAGTGCAGGTTTAATTACCATTGCAACTGAGGGGATCGGCTTCCTTTCCCTGTCCTTGAAGGTAGAAAGCAATGGCAAATTACCACTGGAAAGAAACTGGTCAGGGTATATCATCACACAGTGAGCCTGCCTTGAGCAGAACATACATGAATGAACAAATGCAGAGGTCATGTGTTCAATTCCCCAAAAGTTTAATTCATGTGACTTTGGGATAAACAATAAGATTGGACAATGATGATGACCACAAAAGGACTAAATTGTTATAAAAACCTGGCTGGTTCACAAATATATTTTACAAGGAAAGAGATCTGCCATCTCTACCCAGTTTGACCTGTCAGTGGCTCCCGGTCCCTAGAAACTTTGTTCGCCATTAATTATCCTCTGTAATGCCTGAGCAAGACATTCAATTGCATTAAGAAGGTGGTTTGATTAGATTAGATTCCCTACAGTGTAGGAACAGGCCCTTCAGCCCAACAAGTCCACACCAAACCTCCGAAGAGCAACCCACCCAGACCCATTCCCCTACATTTATCCTTGACTGATGCACATAACACTACAGGCAATTTAGCATGGCCAATTCACCTAACCTACACATCTTAGGATAGTTGGAGGAAAACCATGCAGACACGGGGAGAATGTCCAAACTCCACACAGACAGTTACCCGAGGTGGGGATTGAACCCGGGTCCCTGGTGCTTATGAGGCAGCAGTGCTAACCACTGAGCCACCGTTTGCCATGATTTTCCCAATGAAAATTGGGAGGTGAGCACTAAGTAGGCCTGTATCCCATAAGCATTTTTTTAAAGATCCAAAAACAATCTGAGATATTATGAATATAAATACACATTTAAAACTAAGAATCTTTTGTTAAATCCTAGGAAATCGATTGTATTAAGGAATTATTTGTCCTTGGTTGTGGCTAATTTACTCCTGGGAATGTTGAAAAGGGCTGTGTCCCTGTATTGGAGATTCCAGAGACAGTAAAAGGAAATCTGCGTCATGGCCATTTCTTCGTAATTTTGCTTAGAGCCTCTGCTCCTCTGTGTATCTCGTTTTGTTTGTAATTTGAGGGAAGATATGATCAAGCTTTTTGGAATTTTTGAAGGCATAAAGCATAAGGCATAAAGCTGCATTATCAGTATTGATTATGCCAATCTAATATCTATTTTCTTCAGCATTGTGCCATCAAGAAAATTCTCATATGCATTCTTGTACCGGTTAGAAATGAATGATTCTAAATTAACGTGGAAAAGCTATGGCCCAGTTTTTTGCAATCAGTGAATGCACATGTCACAAAGAAAGCTGTCCACAAAGATCTAATGATCTCTGCCACATAGATTTCACGATTTCCAATGTCAGTGTGAATCTGATGCTAAATCAAGGCAATTTCCATGTGTCTAATGATTGTGATGCTTTCAAGCAGGGTAATCAGCCAATTAGACTCAATTATTCTCCCAGGTAAAACTCCGACCTGCCTAGCTCCTTTTCCACCTATCCACTCCACCCTCTCCTCCCTGACCTATCACCTTCATCTCCTCCCCCACTCACC